>NW_024582481.1:1101306-1113772 GCF_018398535.1 Haplochromis burtoni
GCAGACGTTTTTACACACGTCAATACACAAGTTTAACACACTTGGAGAGTTTGGTTATTATCAAGGTGTGTTACCTGGGATCAAAGCAGAAGGCATTTTGTCCATCATTCACAAATGTGCTGTGAGTTTCAGTTACTGTGGGCTGTTCGCTGGTATTACCCTGAGAGAGCAGCAGAGACAGGGGGAGACGCAAAATGGCATTAAAATAATCAAACACATGATACAAATTAGAAGTACTGCATACTGCACATGGGAGAGAGAATATTACATTATTGTTTTGCTTTTCCTCTGACTCCTCATGGCCTTCTGGCCGGCTGTGGTTGCGGGTAGGCTGGATACACACCACATTGCTGTCCCAGGATGGCGGGCCTACAGGGGGCAGCCTAAGTGGCTGGTCATCTGAGAACTCATCCGCATCATCTGCAGGAGGATTTTCAGAGACACGGCTACTGTAAATAAAAAGTCACTCATCTCTGCAATGTTTAGTGAAGACTTCTGAAAAGAAAACAAACCTTTTGAGTCCGAGATGGAGTAAGGGTTCCCAAAATGCAGCTTGCTGGGGCTCTGAGAAACCAACAGAGGGGTAGGGGTATCCTGTGCATACGGGACAGGGTACTGCAGGAATAAAGGCACACTGGACTGGAGGTTCTCCAGACTGGTTTTCTCACTGGTCCCCTGATCTCCCTTCCTGCTGCTGCCCTTCTGGAGCTCCTGACGCAAAAGGGGAATTGAAACAATTTCTTCACAACAGCAAAAACCACTGACAAAATTCAGTCCCATCATGTGCATATAGTGAGGACACTTTGTTTTAACATGTCTTTAAGATATAATCTTAATTTCCAGAAAAAAAACTGATTGCATTCACAGCCCAGTACAACCACACACTAACCTGCTGCTGACCATGGAGCAGCTCCACTGGAGCCTAACGCACTGCTTTTTCACTTGTTCCACTCAGATTCTATCCTGCTGGTCTCGTCATGAAACCCGCAGCCTTCCAGACAGAGAAGCTGCTTTTCTAACCTTTAGGGCATCGCGGCCCCATATCTGATTCTATCTCAGTGTGGCTCTCCAGCTAAAAAGGCAAAGCCGCACCATCCCAACACAGAGCTGTGACTTTTTTGGGGGGGAGGGGGCTTTTTGTTGTGCTCACAAAAGCAGTTTAATTAACACCTTCATTAAAAAGAATTTTCTCACTTTCAAAGGGAACAGGATTCTGTGTTTTTATGTCAGTAAGAGACGCCAAGTTAATTTACAGTCTAAACCTCAAATTGAGTCATTCTCCTCCTCTTAACTTTAGCAGCATTACCTCAAAGCAACATTTTAGGTCAGTGAGGACCTTGCTGTGGCCTAAAGTAATGGAATGGAAAATAAGAAGTCATTTACTCTGCATCTACAATTAGAGGCATATTAAACACAGACCAGATTGGGAGAGGGGAAAATGGCAGGGGAATGGCACATTTCAGGCAATTTTTAAAATGGAAGGAGTCTATAAAAGAGAAAATGAAAGCTGTCACTAACCCCCTCCAGTTTTTCCTTCTCCTTCATAACAACCACAAGTGTGTCCTTAAGCTCCTTTAGCTCCCGTCCCTTCTCAGCTACCTGGCTCTGTAGAAAGTAAAGGGCACAAAAGCAGAAGAATGAAGAAACACTTTATATACTTAAACTCTTGATGTGTTGCTGATTAAAAAATGTGTAAGTGAAATACAGTCAGACCATAGTGCGTGACGTTAATTGATCACAGCCATAAAAGGCTTCTCTTTGCTGAGGACTGATTTATGCACAATACTGCTCAGAGCAAAACAACCTGCTTGAATCCCTGTGAGACACTAAGCAAATATCCGCCTGACCTGAGCCAAGCACAGCATTAGCCAAGCAACCAGAGATGAGTCCTGTGAGCCAAGACTTGCTTGTCTCCAGAGCCTGACATAAACAGCAGTAAAATGTCGTCTCACAGATCGTCCCGCTCATAAACAACACTGTCAGAGAAACTGTGTTCAAGGGAAGAGATAGCATCAAAGGCTAGATCCTTGAGCTATACCAGCCATACACAGCGGTAAAAACACAGAAGAGTCCAAATCAGGTCTGCTTTGAAGGAGAGCATCACTGGCAGCTGACAGCTTGGGCTGTGCTAAGTGTCTGCACTCTGCCTACACTAACCTTATAACGATCTTCCTCTGCTGCCAGCTGCAGCTTCAGGTTCTCGTTGGTCTTCAGTTGCTCTTTAAATTTCACTTCCATCTTGGCCAGCTCATCAGCAAACATGCAGCTACGCTCCTTCTCCTCCTAAAGGGCAACACATGATTCAGTTTTCATCACACCACAATATACACAGAGGAGAAAAATAAATGACAAAAACACTGCTCACAAGGTATCAGAGGTGCAGGACCTATAAACAGTCAAAGTAAATAAAAGATTGGTCTGCACCAGCTGAGATTTTTCCACGTACTTCAGCGAGCAATGTTTCTTTTATTCATACCATTGAACTACAAAAGTCTCTCACACGTTTGAACATCTTATTTTGGGACAAAATACAGCAACAAAATAAACAAAAAAAAATGTTTCTTACCATCAGCATCTGCTTGCATTTTCTGTATTTGTCGTTCCTGTCCGACGCCTCTCTGCTGATGCCTTTCAGCTTCTCCTGGATGATGGCTTCCAACATTGGATCAGCAGAACCTGGACTTCCTATAGAGTTATGTTTTTATTAGTTTATTATTCTTCAACAAAAAAAAAAAAACGTCTGCAAAATAAAAAATTTACATACGTATCACCAAACTGCTAAGGAACATAATTTAGAGAAACCAAGAGTTCAAAATAAAGCTAATGAGAAAGAGAAGATAGTGTCTAAGGAACTACACAACTCCTCAAGATTTTGTTTTCTAAAGATAATTTTTCACTTCATAATTTGACTTGGGTACCTGGCACAGAAGTGTCTGGACTCCCCGATGGAAGAACTGCCATCATTTCTTGGGCAGAGCTTCTCTTCAGCTCCTAAAGACGAGAAAAATGTAGTGAAGACATAATAACAACAACAAATGCAGAAAAAAAACAATTCACAAACATATTTACAATGTATATTACAATGACATTTAAAGATGAAAATACATCTTATCTGTATAAAATATTGTGTTGTGTGTTTTTATATATATATATATATATATATATATATGAAAGGATTAACACAGGCTTGAGCTACTTTTACTTATAAGAATTTGTAAAAATCCAAAATATCAAAAGATAAAAACTGGGAACAATTATACCAAGATTGAATTTTCCAGTTTCCATTTTTGATGTGTCTACAGTGAAATTTAAATAAACTTTATTTTATACAGTCAGACTGAATGATAATGAAAATGAATTTGTCTGATGTGTTAATTTGCATTTTCAGCTTGCACTTCTTTCCAGTCAAGACTGGCAAAATGACTGAAGGCATTAACTAGTACAAGTGAGGCAGGCGTAGTGTTACAAAGATACAAATGGAAATTCTGTTCTTTCACTTGTTGGGACATGAATACAGTATGTTGGCTGGTATCCGTGGGAACCTACCCCTTGCTGTTCAGAGAGTTTCAGCACTTGTTTTTGCAGTCGCTGACATTCCTTATATTTTTCCTTGTAGTGTTCTGCAGCCATGTGCAGCCGCAGCTTTAGATCCTCCACCTCTCTCTGCAGCTCTGCTACAACAGCTGGGTCTGCAGCAGCTTCGTCCTCTGCTTTGGCCTGTTCATGTAAAACATTACAGCAGAACAGATCAGAACTCCGGCCAACTGCAAGGTCCACTGTGACAGTGCAGTGATATAACTTCCTGTGAGTCATTAACTATAATCACTATCACTGTTTATATTAAAGTGATTCTTTAGCATGAGACTGGTGGTCAATAAAAACAGCAAGTATGAGAAGAATTACAGCATCTTTCAAATGCAGAAGCAGTTTAAAAACCCCCAAAACAAAACAAACAAACAAAAAAAAAAAAAACTGTGTGGGAGAAACGTTTTCTGTTTCCATTATTTTCATACCGTTAACTTTCTCACACAGTGCTCAACCAAACAGCGTACCTATACACAGCTGGACAAATATATACGATATGATTTATTATCTTTTATTTCTTTATGGTGACAAAATATTAAACGCTATTGTGATCTAAATATATGACAAAGTCTTCACCCTCTTACATCAACTTTTGATGAAAGTTGATGTATAATTTTGAAAAATGTTGAACTTTTGCATATTTATTATTTAATGTGTTATTTTAGATGTTACCAGACATTAATCCTTGTTCTTGATCTGCCTGTTTACCATGATATTAAATACGCTTAACTTCAAATGAAGCTCTTTTAAACACGAAAGGCTGTCTGGCTATTTGAGTTTCACTCTTACTGCTTCCTGCGTGGCCTCTGCCTTCATCTGCTCCACCAGGCATTCCAGGCGGACGCACTGGGCCTGAGTTTCAGCCTTGGCTTGGCGGAGGTTGTCAGCCTCAAGTTTAATGCGGTACAGTTCAGACATTGTACGATCGCGTGCACTGGAGGCATCTCTCAGCTCGGCAGCCAGCAAAGAGGACTGCTGCTGGTTAGCCTGGAGCTGTTCTTCCTTCTGCCGCAGCTGCTCCTTCAGGGCTTTCACATCTCCCTGCAAGAAGTAAACACGTTTAAGGCGACTGACTCTCATTTCTCTTTAAAGATCAGTTATTACATCTCAGTTCTCCTCTTCCTATTCTTTCTACTGGAAATCTTTAAATTTCATATGATATAATAATGAATTATATTAAATACGGTTTATTATCTACTTCTGACCTCAAAACAAAAATCTTTTTTTTTCTTACCAAGGTGGAAACTTTGGCCAGGATCTCTTTGTACTGTTTGTCCTTCTCAGTGAGGCAAGCCTGGAGGCGCCCCACCTCCTCTTTAAACTGGGCAATGGCGTTTTCCTTGTTTACGTCCACAGACTTCAACATCTGCAGCTCCGCACTCAACTTAGTGTTCTCCAGCTCCCGGTTTTTCAGGTGAATCTGGCGCGCGCGCGCGCACACACACACACACACACACACACGAGAAGTTATAAAACACAAACAGAGTGGGGTTTTTTACCTCATTTATACAACACCGATCACAATCAAAGACCATATTAAAATAAATGTTGCATGACCTCAATTACAAAACAGAGATTGAGATAGGCCCATAAAGTCGTCCTTTTGAAACAGACGCAGTGTGATGGTGCAAGTTAAATTAGGTAGAGGTTTTCTGTGGGAGCACAACAGTATGTGGCACTCCCAGTTCCTGTGCAGTACATACCACAACAAAGACACAGAAACACCAATTGCGCCAGAAAACGGAACAAGGCATGTCCCGTTTACAATAAAATACCGTGCAATCGTGTGCCAAAAAAACAAAACATTGAATCTTTATTTAAAGATCATAATGGTAAGTTTGAGGATTTAGTATTGATATCAACAAAAATAGAGCATTACCTTGTAGAGTTCCTTCTCATCTTTTTCATTCTTAAGATGAGATTCAAGAACCTCCTTCTCTGCTGTAAGTTTCTTAAGTCTGTCCTTAAGACTGGAGAAACAAAAACAATATATAACTAAATAGTGCATATGTTCGCATTAATAACTCTCTGTACATCTAAACAAACAAATCTAGAAAATCTAGTGAAGCTGCCACAATCCTTTTACTGAGAATTCACCTGTCTAGCTCTGTTTCCTTTTGAATGCCTTTCTGTGTCACTCCAATCAGATCTTCCTCCAACTGTATGATTCTGGCTGTGGCCTCATCCAGTCTCCTCTTTACCTCCTCTTTCTCTTCCAGCAGGGCCTGGGAAGAATGCTGCACTTCCTGTGAGACAGAAGACAGAAGTAAAGTTCAGCTGAAACAAAAAGAAAGCCTCATAATTCATAAAAAAAAATACAACACTTCTTGCAGTACCTAACTTCCTAACATACAACTTTCCATCTCTGACTCAAAGCTTGAGGAAAAATGTGTGCAAAACATTAAAATTTTATTGTCTTTGAAATACAAGTCTAATTCAAAATGAACGTGATGGCTTGATAGAGAGTTTTAAATGTTCAAGAAAAAATGAAATGAATATTTTACAATTTGTTTATAGGCAGAATTTTGGAATCTTTATATTCACACACCATAAAAAAATCATATAAAAGTCTAGTCATAAAATTAACAGCCACAAAATCTGTAATCATGTTTTCATCTGAAAGCCGTTTTAAAACCAGCAGATTTATGGCAGAAAATGGCAAAGTGAATTATGACTGACAATGCTTTTAAGACCTAATGTTATACTATAAAAAGCAGAATTACAACTTTGATAATACAGACATCCATATCCATCAGTGTGTGATTTATTTTTTCAGTACATCATGTGTTTGGATACATCTGCATGTTAGGACCCCTTCACTAGGGGGTGCTAAGAGACTGCTGGGCCAAATGTAAAAAGCTCCATGCAAGAGCCAGTGCATTAATACTATAAATCACTGATTTCCACATGTGCTGCTTATTTTAATGACTATTAAAATATGTAGCATGGCCTGAAAAAGGCATTTTGTGTTATTTACAAGTTTTAAAACTGCTACAAATACTGCATTTCTCAGCTTACTTGGTTCTCTCTTCTCAGCTGAGCACAGTTCTCCTTCTCTTGCTCACACGCCTTCTGCAGGCTCTCTTTCTCAGCCTCCAGTTCCTCCTTTTCCTGCTGCAGGAGGGCCATGTTTTTAAGCAACTCATCTTTCTCCCGTTGCACTTCTTCCACCTTTTGCTGCCAAGAAAAAACAAAAACACTTTTCAGTATTTTTAAAAGCTTAATTTACTGGTAACATACGACTGAAATCATAATTTTCAACTGTGCACGCTAGAAATTGATATTGAAGCAAAATAAAACCCAATGAAAATCGATGCGTACTGAGCGCTGCTGCTCAGGCAAATTGTACCTCGAGAATGCCAGCTTTCGTGGTGACCACCAGGATGTCAGAGTTGCATTCATCTTCCACAGTCAGCAGCTCATCCTCTGTGGGGCTGCTGGCACGGAACTGAAATGGTGTGCTGGCCCCTCGGATCTCCCCTTTGTGGGTCACATAACAAAACTGGTAGAACTCGCCATCATCATTGGGAACATAGTACCCTGGGGGAAGTAAATCACTCAGTCAGTGAGCTCAATGTTAGACAACAGAGCAACACGAATCATATTCCTCCACAAGTCTAAACATATCTCAGTTATTAGCGAATCTTAACCTGAACACTTAACCCAAAGTTACAATAAACTGAGAGAAAAAAAAAAGGCACAAAAAGAGCACAAATACTACGTAAGTGTTAAGTCCTGGTCTGGCAAATCACTTTAATTGTGCCGGTTTATGAAGGGTGGTATAAAAGACAAAAACAGAACATTAACTCAAATGTCATTAACACCAGAATGGAGATGTCTGGGAAAAGTTTCTCCTCTATCCATCCTGTCCACAACTGCACACTTAACAATTCACTCACCAACCCACATGATATTCAGTTATTAAAAGGTGTCAAAGTTACTGAAAAGTATGTATGCTCTTACCCTGAAAGACCACTGTTCTGTTCACTGCAGTGCCTTCCACATAGTTCTCAGGGAGAGGCGACCACAAGAATGTGTAATAGTCCCTCGCTGTGCTCCAACCAACCTGTGAGACATTGTGGGGAATTCATTCAACAAGACACCCTCACCACATCAGTGCAGCATAACAGCAATGGATGGATTAACAGGGGAACTTTCCCAAATCCGCACGCTGTCACTTCCAAAATATCTCAAACTAGTTTATTGCAGTAATCACAGGGCTTTAAATCTATCTTCGGATGATAGTGTAAGGACATGCCTACTGTAATATTTTTTCATTTACAAAAGTTATCATCTGGAAACCACTCCTGCTAACCATGTGCATGTGGTCTGGCCCTTATCATGAAAAAGCCTAGCTGTGGAAATGTAGCTACAACTCACTTCAAACAGGAAAGTGGAAATAGGTGAAAATTTTATACATAGGCAACTTGAAAATGAAAACCAAAATTTAATTATACGTATTTTATGTGTTGTTAACTGATGACTGATGAGGGGGAAGTGCAGAAAATACATCCATAACTTCAGACCGGTGCCATAAAACTGTCAAACAAAATCAGTGTCACATTGAGCTTGCTGGTTTTTGGTGTGCACTCCCAGGCGCAAGCATGCATCTACAACAAGCCCAGTTAAACCCCATTACACCATTACACCTAAGTTGGTTAAGTTGTGGTGTGACTTTCAAAACTCTGCTCTTAAAAAAAGGCAACGAAAAGAAAAATCATACAAGCAAATTGCACTGCAGATACACTGTGTTTCTAGAAAGCTGCATGTAGGAAGCCTTTTTGCAACGTCTGGGCAGTTTATTTTCTCACCTGTGTGCAAACAGCCTGCAGCCACAATACTGTGAGTGTTCATCAGAGCCAGAGATAGAAGGCCCTGGTGCTCCAAAACCCCCAGTGCAGTTCCAGCCTCCAGCAGTAAAAAACAGGAAGCAATTAAAACATGCACCTAGTTAGTGAGTGTCATTACTGAAGGCTAGCCCTCACCAGTCCACTCATTAGAGCTGCAGAGGTGGTGGTGGTGGGTGAAACCTCTGTAGGGAAATTACAACAGAGGACTTTGCAATGTTGTAAATTCCTCTTTTTCCTCATAGATATTAGACAAAAGGCAGAGAAAGTGTAAGGCTACCATAACAACACCAAAACACTGGTTTCAGATCAGTGACTAAGACAACAACACAGATAACACTGTAAGAGTAAACTTTCCAAAACCTAAAAGAAGTCTGAACGTCTACCTATGCAACATGCTCTTCAGCTTTAACACGACTTTTCATCAGCACTTCAGCAAGAATGCTGACAGAAGTGAGTGACAGTATTCCCCCAGGAAGTACTGTAACATCTATCTGCCAATTAGCCTATATAAATTCAAGAGTTATTCATGAATCACACAGACAGGTTGTGGTCAGACAGGTTAATTATAACGTTGGGTTAGCTTTCTCCTGGGCCAATGCTGACAACCTGCCTCAACATTCCTTCATAAAGCCGAAAACAGCTAGCACCAGCTCCATACCTGCAGTTATGGAACAACAACATCAAACAGACAGGGACCCGTACTAAAACAAACATTTCCTTAATCCATTTACCATCAAGACCTTAATTACTTTATCTAATTATTAATATGATTAGTATTAATTTGACCAAACTAGTTTGAAGGTTGCTGTGCTTTTCTATTTCCTCTTAATAAATCATAAGCCTTGTATAATATATAAATATAATACTTGTATAACTATGCATGTGACGAATAAAAAAATCTTGAATCCTGAATCTTAAATAAGCCAGGTTACCGAGTTATTTAGTGGGAACATTGAAAGGAAGAACGAGCCTGTGCCAAAAGCAGCTATAACTACTCTTTGGAGCTCACGCGAATGTGTGTAAAGCTCTATCATTTGTCTGGATAGGTAAATGATAGAGCTTTGGCACCAAGCATTACGTCTGTCAACAGTGTCAATGATTTACACAATTTAAAATCCTGCACTCAGCCTTTCCTGCTGACGCTCTATTGTTTGGAAGCTCAAGAAATTTGTAATTTTAAGATTTATGCTGCCAGTTGGTGCCTACCTTCAGGCTAAACACAACGTGATGAGGTATCACAATGCAGTACCCAATTTGGTATGTAAACAGCCTCCAGATAATACACGATCCAACTTCAATATGAAGGCATGACCTAATTTATCAGTGAGGTTAGGGAAAGTGTCTCTGCATATACCCACAATAATATCACATGTAAAGCAAAATGCACACATCAATAGTTGACATAACAAGGACAGTAAACTTAGGAGCTTGAATCAATATTGCAAAGAAATTAACAATTGAACCTATTTCTTGGGCTGTATTACTTGAACTATAGCATGACATTAGAATGAGTGCATGCTGCAAATAACCTATAACTTCAAGTAAGTATATATATATATATATATATATATTATACTATAATATATATAAAAACTGAAGTTTTCATCTTCAGTCATCTTTTCCTTTCCACTAAAGTAACACACGTTTTGCAGTCTCAATGCGAGTAAACGATCTATGAGTTTATGAGTCACAGACAGTCTAGCTGAATCCTATATAACAATCCTGCAATTACCTATTAATGAGTGACACTGTAGTCAGCATTACAATATTGTTACATTATAACCTGTCCAAATTGTAAAAGAAAGGTAACATACTTTTTAACTACAAGATAAGCAGTTATATTTGCAAATTATTTCAAGAGAATTTGGGGGTTTTAATACTTCTATTACGAAAGGAAGCCACTGTTAACACATGTTTTAAAACTTTACATGCAACTGTGTGCACCTGTGGCACTGTTAAAGTATAATTTATCAGTTCTGTCTCTTCGTATATGCTTCAGCTATAACATCTGAGGAAATACACTGTTACAACTAATTTGGCTGTGGATTTAGCTTTAACTCATTATTTAGCCATTGTTTAATTCAGAAGACAACTAACAAAATCAGCACAAGCAGATTGAGAGAGAAAGAGCCATAAGGCTGGGTTCGTTAATGTGATGTATTTAATCTTAGCTTCCATCTCAACTTCAGTAGATAAAAAGCATGCTGGTCTTAATAATAAGCCTAAAGTCACGATTCAATGCAGATGAGGCTAATGTAAAGCTACTGGGTTGGATTTAATGCACTTCTATAACAAGGCCCATATGGGACACCCAAGCACATGGTGGAGGTTAAAATGCTCCACTTCCTCTGTCAAGTTTCAAGTGGATAAACTTGAAATCTCTCTTTTATTCCATAGATAAAATAGTTTATACAACAGACAGTCTAGATGTAAACTGCAGGCTGTTCATAATACAAATTAAATTATCAGACAGTATTCTTACTTTCCATTATATCACACATAAAGTGCTCTAGTGGTCTAGTTATGAAAATACACATTGGACTACTTCTGTTAGCACCATCATGGATTCATAGTCCTCATTGATCATAATTATATATCGTGCTTTATTATTCCGCTCATTCACCTTGAAAATGCCAACCCAGTCCTTTGGATGCGGTTTGATGAACTGTGTCAGGGTATAGTGACACTCCAACGCAGCATGGGGCAGGTAGCTCTTCCCCACATTCTGGAAGATGACGTGGGCAAAATTTGACGTGTCCATGTTGTTGCTTAACAATGTCCTATCCAGGAGCAGTGCCATAAAATCCACTCAGCAGCGGCTACAAAGGAAGACAAAAGCAATCAAATATATATGAAATGCCCACAGAAACAAGTACAACAAATGACTGGAGTAGTGAAAAGACAAACTAGTCAACTTCAATGAAGGTTTAATCATTCGATTCCTAAATTTTGGCCATAGAATGTAATTTATGATAAATAGACTGGTTTTTTATATAGCGCTTTTCCACTCTACTTGAGCATACTGTCTAATATTCACACACATTCACACTCCATTAAACATATTAGGAATAACCCGGGGTTTTGTCCAAATACTTGCAGACTACAGCAGTCAGACATCGACCAACTAAACCCCTGATTAGTAGATGACCTGTTCTACCTCCTCAGACACTACTACCCCTAAATATTTATTCAATGAACTGTTTAGTTTACATTAATATAAAAAGTATTCCAACGTAAATGGTGGTTTTTAACCAGTTTAGCTTTCAGGCAAGCTAGAGTTAGTTTGACACAGCAAATACAATCCTTATTATCTGCAGACATTTCTCAATGAGCCCTTAAGATATGTTAGCAAGTGGATGGACAAATCTATCTTGAACTTCAAGTCCCATTTCATTTTGGTAAGCGGTATGGATTCCTATTTTCAAACCTCCATGAAATCAAAGCATTGGGAAGTCCTTGTGAAAGTGTTAAGTCAAAAAAAAAGAATAACTTCAACACTGTCATTAAGAATTTGCCTTTAAATGGCTGGCAAGCTTGTAATTTGCCAGCAGGAAACTCAGCCACGGTTCATGACAACCAAATTTTATTCAAGTCGTGACATTTTAGTTCCAGAACATGTCAGGAAAAAAATTAAAAAAGAATTACAACAGGAAACCACTAGGGGTGCAATGATACTCGTATCGATATTGAACCGTTCATACAGTGCTTTTGGTTCGGTACGCATATGTATCGAACAATACAAAATTTTTAATTTATTTTATCAACTTTATCTTCTGACGATGCTGTCTGCGTTGAGCGCTCAGTGGATCTGCGCTCGACAGTGCAGCCTAGGCGGAGTAGTCGAATGCAGATTCACTGAGCGCAGGGCAAGCTAGCGAGACAGAAGTTAAGCTCTCCTTACAACATGGCAAATTGAACCCCCCACTAGAGCTGGGCGATATAAGATTTTTTCACATCACGATATGTTTTTTTCATTTCAGGCGATAACGATATCTATCAGTGTAAAGTAATCAGTGTAAAGTGTAAAGTGT
>NW_024582481.1:1115856-1122136 GCF_018398535.1 Haplochromis burtoni
TCTTTTCCAAAGATGAGTGATTCCTCAATCAGACATATTTATTTATTTTTATTACTTTGTTGTTTCAGCAACATTAAATTTAAAAACTGTACTTTTGAGTTAAAATATATATTTATAATTTTAATAAATGACAAATTAAAAAGGCATGAACATTTTTTTTGTATCGAAAAAATATCGAACCGTGACACCAAAGTATCAAACCGAACCGTGAATTTTGTGTATCGTTGCACCCCTAGAAACCAACTCATAACTATACACACAGTTTAGGGTCAGCTTTAAAGCCCTTGGAGTGTGTCCTGAGCTGATTATACATTTCAGTTGATCTCAGGATGTTAATCTCAAGAAAAAGCCCTGACACAGTAGAGTAAATATTGAAAGCTGAAACAAAGTTACTCTGATAACAAAGACAGGCATAGAAAAGCCTATTAGAATATGATAGTATCCTTGAGATTTAGTTAAACATTTATTTTCTTGAAAGCAAAGCAAAGCAAGCTCTCCAAAGCTCGAAAACACATTACCCAGCAGTCTTTTAATTTGTACTTTGTATATACCTCTGATCAATTTACCTGCACGCGAAAGTAATTTTTCAAATTAATACAGTTTGTAATAAACGATCTAATACAAACAAACAAACAAAAACACTTGTTGGGGTTTTTTTATTGCAAACAATCCGGGAGATCGGGTATTCTTCTTGTAAGTGTAAAGTAACAGGAAATCTACTTTATAAGCCTGGATGAAGCATGGCTCCGTTGTAATTTATACTTAGCCACATTTTAGATACTGAATACATTCTTTCAATTCATACGCGATCTACTCTTTTAATACGCGAGGGGTTACCACTGAATTTTAAATTGTGCCTCTTAATGACGATATATCCTAGCACGCGAGGTGACACAGTGCCAACTCATAAGAAAAACTAGAGAAAAACAAAGCTTATTGGCCTACTACCACCAAGTTAAACAACATAAAAACCCGGCCACGTGAGTAAGAAGGGGGAGGGATTTTCCATTTGGGCCTTAGCCAAAATATTTTTCTTCGACGTAATTAGGCCTTTGACTCAAAACATTTCCCCAGTCGATGATCGGAAATTCAGCCAACACAGCCATAATCCACATCAATCGAAAAAGTTATCAACCCTAAGTATAACATCAAATTTAAAAAAAATCGCAAATGGAAATGGCTGAATCCGTGGCGAGGCCTAACTTGAAAACATTGACCACATCTGGCTAAGTTAGCTATACAGCTAACTGGCTAATGCTAGCAACATACTTCTTAGGAGACTAATAACCACAAAACAATGGAACTAAACTAAAAAAAAACGCTAACCATTCGGTAGCATATCCATTTTAACTCTCTTAATACATGGCGTTAGATTAAACACGGAGAGAGCAGTGCTATTGGGGACAAGGTTAAAGCTAACGTAAACAGCTCGCGACGATGTGTCGCGAGAAAACCTCTAAAAACAGACGCAGATCAGATTGAAATACCAAGAGTCGTATACTTAATCTAAATTATCAAATAAACCATGAACATACCTAGTTGTCATGTTGGGCAGCAGCTGAAATCCCAACGTATCACAGAAACAATTGTTGACGCAGTTCAGTGCTTTCCCCGTGCCCCCTTCCTGGAATAATAACATTACGTCATTTCCGTAAAGGGCCACTAAGAGGAGAAATTGTGACATTATAATTAATAACTTTGTTACAAAGAATACATCGATGATAATGTTGTAGCAATGTGTAGAGTCACACGACACACCTTACTTTAGTGGGATTCGTTTATGTTTCTCCCAAGATCAAAACAAAGTATCAAACAAATGATTACTATGTATTTTAAAAACAGCACCAGCAATGTAGTTATATAATAAAATATTTAGGCGTAAAATGGCAATTTTTCTTCAACAAAAAAATACTAATATTAGTTATTTACTGGCATAATTATTTACAGGACCTGAATAATTCTTCCAACACCGTGGAGCTGTGGCTTTGGTCATCTGCAAGAAAACACATGTGCGTAATCGGGCACACTTCTAGATATATATTCATAAAGAGCGAGTATATGTGTGTATATAGAATGTTAGTTTCTTTTTAATCAGAATACATAGGTTACTTCCCACAGGCACCGTGAATAGAATTGAATTTATAAGAAATAGAATAAATAAAATACAAGATGTAATATAGTATGCGATGTGAACTGTTGGGCATTCTGTTATTTTTATTTATTATTTATTTATGTTTTAAGCATAAGCGGAAGAGAATGGACGTTTTTTTTTCAGTCTTGATCCTCCCCTGTAGCTCAGTGGCAGAAACCGGTAGGCGGTACTGTGCAGCCCTCCAATTGATTGGAGGGCTCAGCCGTCATCATTGCACGTACTATTACGTCACACGTAAGGTCAAGAGGAAAGAAGTATGGCTGCTGTGTTGAGGGGGTCTCGATATCTAGTAGGAAGGTGTTGCAAGCATGTTGACTTTGTGTTTGGTAAGTACAGTAAACTGAGACCGTGTGCGCACTGCGTAGGGCGCCTCGGCTACTTTGCAACCCAAAGTTATTCTTTGAAGGATCTTCGTGGTGTGAAAACGGTATTTTTTCTTGAAATGTAGAGAGAGAAGTTTGAGTAGAAATTTCGCTGGACTGAGTTTAGCTGCTGCAGGGCATTCTGTTGACGATTAACTGCTTAAGGATATTTTTTTGTTAAAGATTACACCCTCCTTGACGGCGAGTTGTCTACCAGAGCTACACACTACTCATTATTTCAAAACGGTCCAGGACAAAAATTGTCATCGTTTGGTCTCACGTCTTACCGTGTCTTGCCTTTTTATCCAAGGCACATTATGCAATATTACCACTACACACTGTAGACATAGACATGGTCTGCATCTTTATAACATCTTACAGTTGTTTAGAGAAACTGATGAGGGGGGAGAAATGTAAATATTTGAAAAAAAAAATGCTGTCTTTTGGATAGCATAGAGATATATTATTCAGAATATGAATAAACAAAACGCAGTAATTAAAATTCCCCCAGACAGGCATGTGTTGTATCTGTTTTTAATGTTAATACCAAGGCACAACAATGGTATTTATTCAACACGTAACTTTTAACATTGAAATAAGTTTGTGTTAGGAATGATGCCCTTTAATTAAGTAAACATTAAAAATGGTGGTACTTTGATACTGCAGGACAAATGCACTATGGACTGAATATATTTTGTGTTTTAGGGAAGATTTCAATCTAAATATATATTTAAATAAAATTGATTAATTTTGTAATTTGAAATTCAGGTAATTATTAAAATTAAATTACTTCTCCGCATAAATAACGGGGACAATGTGTCTTGTAATCTTCAATTTGGTGGTTGTTTTCCAGTATCCACAAGGTCTATGGCCTCAAAGACACAGGTGGGGTTTGTTGGTCTGGGAAATATGGGAAACCCAATGGCGAAGAACTTGCTGAAGCATGGATACCCAGTCATTGCTACCGATGTGTTCCCAGAGTCCTGCAAGGAAGTGCAAGAGCTGGGTGCTCAGGTAGTCTAAGCTGAATGTTCGCGCATCTTTGTGTTAAAAAAATAAAATGATTGTACATCTTGTAACACTTTTTTTTGTTTTGTGTATGTGCCTGTTTGTTTTCGGGGTCTTTATTCCTCAGATTGTGGATAATCCGGCTGAGGTAGCAGAGAAGGCTGATCGTATTATAACAATGCTCCCCTCTAGTCCCAATGTCATCGACGTTTACACCGGACCCAATGGCATTCTTAAGTACTATTTTTGCTTCTCTTTGAATATGTGCTGCATGTCATGCTCCCTTATCTCTTATCTCAGATTTATCTAAACTTATTGAACCTTTATCAACAGAAAGGTAAAGAAAGGCTCCCTACTCATTGACTCCAGCACTATTGACCCAGCTGTGTCAAAAGAAATGGCTGCTGATGCTGAGAAGATGGGGGCCGTTTTTATGGACGCACCTGTATCAGGAGGTAAGTTTAATATTTTATTTATTAGTTTTATTATTTTCACCTGTGTTTTTCAAACATATTACAGTTAAGTAGTTTGATTATTTGATAAACAATTTTTATTTGATTTGAATAGATTTTTGTTTCCCTGGATAGATGTATTTTGGTTCAGCTTTATAGTATTTGTGAAATTGCTGGCTTCCCATTAAATTACTGTGTAGGACAAAGTAATTTAAGGGTATTAATAACCTGTCCTTATATCTTAATACTCCTGAGGACATTCTTCTGATAGCAATGAGAGACTGATGCATTGAAGCTTTTCTTTCATGTAGGCTAACAATGGTAGATGGTTAACAACCATGGACAAGGTCAAATGCTATGAAAAGGTATTTGCCCTTCCTGGTTGTTCTTTTTTTTTTTTCCATAGTGGTTTCATGCTGCAGATCATCAAACAAACTTAAATATTAGATAAAGATAACTGGATTAAAATAATTAAATACAAAATGCAGTTATTTGTATTTTTTAAATAATGATTTCTTTATTAAGGGGGAACAAAGCTATTTAAACTTACCAGTGGTATGATCTAAAAAAACTCAAGGACAGCTGAGAAACAGAGTTAATGACATCAATAAGTCTGCAAAGGGTTACAAAGCCAATTGTAATGCTTTGGGACTCCAGTGAAACATGGTGTGAGCCGTTATCCACAAATGGAAACATCGTGGAACAGTAGGGAACCTTGCCAGGAGTGGCCGGCCTACCAAAATGACTCCAGGAGGTCATCCAGGAGGTCACTAAAAGCACCCAGAACATTATCTAAAGAACTGGAGAAGTCAGAGTTCATGATTCAACGATAAGAAAGAGACTGAACAAAAATATCATTCATCGGCGAGTACCAAGGGGAAAACACTGCTGACCAAGAAGAACACAAAGGCTCATCTCACATTTGCCAAAAAATATCTTGATGATCATCAAGACTTTTGGGGAAATTATTCTGTGGATTGATAAAACAAAAACTAACCTTTCTGGAGGGTTTGTGTCCCATTACATCTGGAGTAAAACTAACACATTTCATAAAAATAACATCATGCCAGTCAAACATGGTGGTGGTAGTATGATGGTGTGGGGCTCCTTTCCTGCTTCAGAACCTGAACAGTTTGCCATAATTGATGGAATGTTAAAGTCTGCTCTCTACCAGAAAATCCCGAAGAAGAATGGTTGGCCTTTAGTTTGTGGCCTTAAGCTCAAATGTACTTGGATTGTGCTGCAGGACGTTGATCCAAAACACAACAGTCCACCAAGTCCACCACTTAATGGCTCAAAAAAATAAAGAAGAAGGTTGTGATGTGACCTAACAAAGTCTGGACTTAAAACCATTCTTTCCCCTTAATAAATGAATAATTTTAAAAACTGCATTTTGTAGTTACTAAGCTTATCTTTGTCTAATATTAAATTTTGTTTACCACACTGACATGTTTCAGATCAATGTAAAAAAACAAAAAAGTCAGGAAGTGGTCGAGCACAGCATTGGATATGCAAGTAACTCCTCCAAGCCAAAAGCTGAGACTTCTGACTACTCCAGTATTCAGTTTCTATGTCAGTGACAGGGAAATCATTCCCCCCCCCACCATCCCTTCTGTTCAAACCTTCTGTTTGTAAGGGGCAGCTAATCAGTACAAAGCTGCTTTAAAAGTTAGGTGGTCTTAAAGAGACAATATAAATAGCTTTTTTCATAAACTGAGAATCTACACCAAGATGAATAAAAAATTTTTTTATGTGATTTGAATAGATTTTTGTTTCCCTGGATAGAAGCATTTTGGTTCAGCTTTATGGTATTTGTGAAATTGCTGGCTTCTTGCTAAGTAACTTTAGCATAGCACAAGAATCTAAACATGGAAATGGATCCACGTTAACTCTGTGAGGTTTATGTATGTCAAACCTGTAGCACCACAAAATGTGATTAGCTTTTGAAAATTTGAATTTTAGATGATTAAAATGGCAACTCTAATGAACACTGTCTTTACCAATACATCCAGATTAACTTTGAATAGATAAAGACATCCAAATACGTCTTTATATCACAGCAAGTTCAGTGTCATTCGTGCTGATTTGTTTTAGTGTTTGTTAATAAGAAATACCACCATCGTGCTAAAGAAGGAGAAATGGCTTTGCCTTCAAAGATGCTTTATGTGTGTGTGTGTGCGCGTGTGTGTGTGCGTGTGTGTGTGCTCATCCTCTGGCTTTCTTGAGATCCACAAAGAAGCACAGCTTGTTTGAACTTGACCTAATCGCTGTCAAGACAGCCACTTTCTTTGAGTTGAAGTTGGTCC
>NW_024582481.1:1122156-1152019 GCF_018398535.1 Haplochromis burtoni
TTTTTTTTTTTTTTTTTTTTTTTTTTTTTTTATGGACTGCCTCTAAAGATTACTAATGATTTATATGCGTCCACCCCATTGTAGTGCACATGGATTAAAGTTGTCCTGCTTTCTGGCTCAAACTTCTTTGTGTGGTGGCGGCAGTTTAAGTAATGCAATCTGAACCGTATGTCATGCTCTGACAGCACGTCAGTCACCAGGCTTTAGCCCCGAAATGAAGTGAACATCTCTCTTTCTGTCAGGCAGAAATCAAAAGGAGTACAGTGGCAGTGTGGTGTAAGCTTAAACTTAAAAGCACACAGGGAGAGAACATAATTGAGTCAACATGTGTTTTAAAAGTTGTTTCTTTGGGTGAATAAACATTAGGACCAATTGAGAAACCAGACTGAAATCTTTACTGTACCAAAGGCCACAGTTAGAAATAAGAGAGGGATGCTGATAAGAAAAATCAATGTCCAAAACTGTTCATATCACAAGGAAGGCTTCATTTTGAATGTCTATGACATGGAATTGGATGGCAGAATTCCTCTAGACAAGTCTGAATTACATTTGACAAAAAACATTAGCTTTGGAATTGATCATCATCCCAGCCTTGCAAACTGTTGGCTAGTTAGTTAGTGTACAACACACAGGGTGTAAGAAATGGATTACACACACATTCCGAATGCAACACACACACGCTCCCAAAACCTAAATGATGTCAACAAATCCCACATCTTAATCGAAAGAAGCAGTTTTAACCTAAATCTAGACTCTCTGAATGTTCTTATAAAATAAATACATTTGTGTCTAGTTTCAATTTATAAGATAGATTTGCTCAGATTTTCATCTTTTTAGATGTGCCTTTGAGTACATTTTGGTAATATTTAAATGATAAATTATATCCAATATTACCAGCAGTTAAAAAAAAAAAATAAATAAAATAAAATCCATATACTTGTCCCCGTTACGTCACTACTCTTCAATCTCAAATAAATTTTCCGTCTATACTTTACTGTAATCCAGGCAGTTTTCAGTGTTGTGCAGATGACACAGCTGTGAATGTTGTTAACTGCTTCCTGCGTGTCTATGATGTTAATCAGAAGTCGTGGTGATCTCTTTCATCACAGCTACTTGTTATATTGTTAAATGCCTCGGCCAAGTGTCCATGCTGTTCCTTTGAACAACACAGAGGCACTACATTGATATGCCAGCGTAGTTGTTAAAGCTTTTGGTTTACAACATAACACACAGGTTGTTTTTTTGTTTGTTTGGTTTTTTTTTTTTTTTAAATGTACCTTGTTTCAGGATGAGTTTCAAAGGCATTACTCATGCTTTTCGTGCTTCTCAGCTTGCCTGTTGTAACTCCCAGCACAGTGTCTTTCTAGATTCCAATTAATACAAAAGGCTTCAGGCAGACTGCGCAGAAGGATTAGGGAGTCACATATTCCGCCCATCCTGGCCCTTCTCCTCTGCTGGGTTCCTGTAAACTTTAAGATTAATTATAAGACACTGTTGGTTAATTTCTTGGCACCCAGTGGCTTGCACCTGGTTATTATATTTGCCAAGGTTTTAACCCCATATGAACCTGAATGCATGCTTAATGCACAAAAGAATCCAGCAACAGCTGGTTTTATATTAGGGCAAATCCTGACCAACAGTGGGAGAAAATACATTTATCTACAACTTATTTGCTTTTAGCTCTTCCATTTGTTGTCGATCATCTTAATTTTTCATTCAAGTCTTTTTTGGAGGGATTTTAATTATATTTTATATCTATATTTTTATACGTTTATTTTATTTTTTGTGTGTTTAACCTCGCATACAGTCTCATTTTTGTCATTTCCATGACCTACAAGATTTGAGTTGACAGAATATCACCTTTTATTTACTTTTTTCTTCGTAGTGGGTCTCTTTTGTTTGCATTTGAATCACAGCACCTTTATTTTAAAGAAGGCAGGAAACTGGGAGTGCAGAACACTAATAAAAAAAATGCAACAAGATCTTTTCTCTTTTTTTGTTTTTTATAAATGTCATATTAAACTAAAAATATTCCACTAGCCCTGGATGTACTAATGAAATCTGTTCTTCTACACTATGCTGAATGTGTAAAGCATAGAACGGTAGCTGCTAATAAGGCTGCGTGGTTATGGATAGTATATTTTTAAAATTAGTTACTACTTAGATAATTTGCCTTCTTTTTAAATTTTTATCAAACAAATGACACTTTAAAAAATGTAGCACTGTATACCAGATGTTGTATGTAACCATGGTTTCCCTTTCCCAGGTGTGGGTGCCGCCAGCTCGGGTAAACTGACTTTCATGGTTGGAGGAGCAGAGGAGGAATTTACTGCTGCTAAAGAACTCCTAAGCTGCATGGGAGCTAATGTGATCTATTGCGGTCAAGTTGGAACTGGACAGGTGTGAGCCGTTATCTGGCCTTTGTGATTCTGAGAAACACTGATCATGTGTCCACAGGTTCATTCGTAACCATTTCACAAAATGAGAAATGTAGATGTCACCTAACGAATTACCATTTTGTTGTAGGCTGCTAAAATTTGCAACAACATGCTTTTAGCTATTGGAATGATCGGGACTTCTGAGACAATGAACTTGGGAATCAGGTGAAAACGCTTACTTAGCATTACAGAAAATGGATGACAAATAACATCATGTGGTTAAATTCTAACATTGGTTTCAAATCCCAGACTTGGTCTTGATCCCAAACTTTTGGCCCAAATCCTGAACATGAGTTCAGGCCGGTGTTGGTCTAGTGACACCTACAACCCTGTACCAGGAGTCATGGAAGGAGTCCCCTCTGGGAATAACTACCAGGGAGGCTTTGGCACTCAGCTAATGGCTAAGGTTAGTTTGTAAACCTCACGGTCACACATATGAGGGAGGAATTTTATTTTATAGTCATAACATTTCCTCTCAGTGATGTCGACGGCTTATTGCCAGCAGCACCATTATTTTTAAATAAGTGTTTTGTCATTCATAAAGTATTTGTTTATGGTGTATTTATTTCTGTGCCTTACTTTAATGACAGCAACTCATTAATACAACACTGTGGTCTTCTAACTTGTGGTTTCAGAATGACATTTTCCGCTTTGATTGTGTTTCTAATGTATGTGGGGCTTTTTTTTTTTTTCTTTCAGGACTTGGGCCTCGCTCAGAACACAGCAACCAACACAAAGACGCCTGTCCCTCTCGGCTCCTTAGCCCATCAGGTGTATCGTATGATGTGCGCACGTGGTTACGGCAATAAAGATTTCTCCTCAGTGTTCCAATTTTTGCGTGAGGAGGAGGGCCAGTAATGTCAGCCTCCACGCCGTCCACAGCCTTTCCATGCCCAGCTCTGCACAGGACTAACATAGCGTAGTTAGGGTGCATTTCACCACAAGGGCTTTTTTTTTTTTCTTGAAGGTCTCAGAGCTCCAACAAAGTGTGACAAATCAAATGAGAACTTCATTCCTGTCAGGAAATCATGTATCCTGTGTGATCTAGCCTTTTTATAGTAAAAACACTCATTTCATTTTTTATTTACAAGATGTTGAATTATCATCTATGTATCTAAACTTTTAGCAGAAATTCTTCTTAGGGTTGAACAACTACAAATGCAGTTTGTTCTCTGCGTATTTATCTATTGTTTGCAATGGTTTCTTTATGTTGCTGTTTTGTTTTTTGTTCATAGGGGAGTTGATGCTTGAGTGTCATGTGGTATCCTGTTTAAAAAAACAAAATAAAGAACAATGTTGGCGTCTTTAACGGATTTATTTATTTGGATTTTAGCTTCAAATTGACTTCAGTTTTAATACTTTTTTTTTTTACTCTTGCGCTTTCATTGTGACCTTGTACAATGGCAATACGTTGTGCCCAGGAAGCACCTCAAATAACCCAATGTGCGCAGTCCGCAAACTCGCAATTAAATGCAGTCAAAATTCACACACTCGGAAAGAAGGATGCTAATTCTCGCGAAAGAGATGGCAATTTAAGATTTAAATACATTGTGCAGCTCCTATTTGGTCTCGCACTGCGTAATTTTCACCCCATGCTTCAGAGCACTAGTAAGTTAAATAGCTCCCAAATGTTACTTCGTATCGTGTGTCTTACTGAATTAGAAGTCACGGTAAAATGCTGAACAAACAGCTGCCACGGGAAACTTTGCTGCAGAGGGGATGCAGTGATGGGATGCGCCGTGATAGAGAAACACATGCAGGGGCAAAACTTGTAGAACAACTTATTCTTCCCCGCTCTCTAAGATTTTCATATTTTTTGCGCTTTGACTCGTCAGGCTAAGAAACAAAGCCGTGGTAAACTGCTGCACCAGGTTGTCCGCCTCATTAGTTTGGGAATCTACCCCTCTCTTATATCCCCACTTACGCCAGACAGGAGGACGGCATGTTTCTGATCTAGTTTGCCAAGAACCACTGAGAGGCCAAGGTGCCATAGGTCATGCGATCACAAGACAAACCCATAAAAAGTCCATTAAGCACTGTAGGCTAAGAGCTGTGTTGTCATCTACTTGATAGGTACTGCAAACAGAGCAGCACTTTGGTCTCCGCAGACAGTAACACACAAACATCAGCGCGCATGACACGCCGAAGCTCAAGTTATGGCATCTTTATTTTTTAAAATAAATTATACATCTCTCTCTCTCTCTCTCTCGCTCGCTCGCTCGCTCGCTCGCTCGCTCTCAAAATAAATAAATAATATGTGTATTTGATCATGGATCGTGTCAGCCAAACGAGGTTCTTTCAGGCTCTGCCTAAAACTTCTTTCATTGTTTGCAAAAAGTTGATATATTCTAATGTTGATCGTGTTAAAAAAAACACATCCTCGGTATTTTTTATGTTCCAAATGTAATAAGTGGTGGCTTATCTTTTCTGTTTTTAATTTAAAAATGTAATAAAATTAACAATTAATATGTTTATCTATCTATATTGTTTTTTTACGTTTATATTTATATATATGTAGCTATATTAGGAGGTGAAAAACAAGCCCTATACAAACAGAATTATAAGCATCAGTAAATCTGTCTGTGTTATCCGCCTAACTTCAGAGGTCTTTTGTCTTCTTCTATATTTAATTTATACATTTCTAGGTTCTTTGTCTTCTTTCTGTTGTGTTTGTGATAATTATTCCAGTATTTAGAATCTGCAATCACAGTTTCCTGTTAATCACTGAATTTTCAGACAAAATTACGCAAAGTAGTTTAATGCTGAATCTTGCGTGTGTGTCTGTGTGTATGAACACACTGAAATCATCTTTACTGATTTTCCCTAATTTTCAGTCCGTGATCGACTTTCAGTTGAGTAAACTGCTCAAAAACCGATTTCTACTAGCTGTTATATTCATTTTAGAAAGGCATCCGCTTTTTAATGTGTGAACAACTTGGCTCAGATTCCTTTCGAGCCAGCTCTCATTTATTGTAGCTCAGCCGCTTTTGAAATGCGGATTTTTTTTTAGATGGGAAAAAAAATGCGAAGTAGCATAATGTTTAACAAAAAGCAGATTCAGGGTAGTTTATCGTGACAATGCAATAAAAACAAAACAAAAAGCGATAAAAACAATAAGTATTATGAGTTTTTTCCCCCCCCTGAAATCCAGCCTAGACTACTACTCACTCTTGTCTATTAGCTATGAACTTGGGCCATAAAGATTTACGGCCTCAAAAGGTGGGAAAACGCTATTAAAAACACACACACACACATATATATAAACATATATTTTTTTAAAAGGTGCTCAAATTTAGTTGGGTATACATTCCTCTGCGTTCGTGGTTTCAAACTTAAAATAACCACATAAATTTTAAATGAAAATAGTATGTAAATTCCCTCCCGTTCGTATTCACCTTTTCAGTGGCAGACTCACTTGCACAGACTTCCACACGGGCTAAAATGTAAACATTGGATTTGTTGCTGGTTGCACTGCAGACCGATGAGAATATAGCATCTGTTTATGGTAATATCTGCCCTACTTCTCCGAGTTTTTTAAAAGCTCTGACTCAGGAAAATAGTAACCCACGTGACCCTACAAAGATATAGGTTTAGCATATTCCCCAGAAAGTCCTTCATTATTCTTCTTATTATTAGAGATTTTATTCTTACTTAATTGCAAAGTCTTATCATAGGAAGGGAATGGTGCAAATTCAAGTTACTCCTCGTGGAAACCGGTGCCGCCCAAGCAGTCCACGGAATTTAGCGCTTCTTTGTCTTTGTGCTTTAAGTGTCATTTTGGCAACACTGCAACTTCAACTTGACCTTGGCCCTCCGGCTGCGTCTCACTCGCATGAGGTAGAGTGCAACCAAATGCGCAATGTTTGTTGTATTTTGTGGACCCCAAATTTGTGTTTGCTAAACGTGAGAACGGTTTGATTTTTGATCTCTTTCATAAAATGCATTAAAATATATCCTTAAGAGATGTGTTTACAGCTTTGTTGTTTGTGTGTGTGTGTGTGTGGGGGGGGGGGGGTCTGTCATCCTAGATTTAGTAAAAATCTGCACGTTTTACTTAAAGCGCATTAAAAACATGTAATGTTTGCAAAACTGGTTTAAATCCCACCAAACACTGGGAGTGTGGAAGTATTATTTTCTTTATCAGTCAAGTTAAAACATGTTTCATTGTACGGGCGCGTGTGCATACAACTTCGCAGGGGAGAGAAAAAAATCAATAATCACTTACTGCTTATTTCAAACAGTGCGTTACACAGTAATAAAATATGACTGCCTCCACACGAGGTTCATTCGGTGTGAGACTCCAAAAATCGTTTCCGATAGAAAATAAATGCCTGTGGGTCTTGTTGGCAAATACTGGATGCACTGACGTGCGGTGTCTTCTCAAACTCAGAGCCTGATCTGCATTATCTCGTGTCAAGACGTTTATCGTCTCCTTTGCATATCACGTGCTTGGCCCTGGCCAATAACCTTACGATCTTTACGTACTCAGGCGTGTTGGTATCGTTACTCTGCCCGAGTCCCTGTCTGGGCTCAGTCGAGGGGATTTTGAAAAAGAGTTGGTCGTCTCAATGTAGGGAATGCTATGACCGCCTCATTACTCCTCCACTCGCACTGGATTGACCCGGTGATGTTTCTGTACGAGAACGGTTTGGATGAAAGAAGCAAGAACATGGAAGGATTTACCGGAGGCAATTTTGCTGCAAATCAGTGCAGGAATCTGTTAGCGCATCCAACCTCACTGGCGCCCAGCACCACCTACACTGCGAGTGAGGTGCCAGTGTCTGGCATGGGGGAACCTGGCAAACAGTGCAGCCCCTGTTCTGCGACTCAGAGCTCGCCCAATGCATCTTTGCCCTATGGATATTTTGGCAGCAGTTATTACCCTTGTAGGATGTCACACGGCAGTGTTAAAGCGTGCGCACAGCCTTCTGGTTATGGCGATAAGTACATAGACTCATCGGTCTCTGGTGAGGAGTTCTCTTCTAGAGCGAAAGAATTTGCTTTTTATCAGGGGTATTCCTCTGGCCCTTACCAACCCAGCTACTTGGACGTCCCTGTCGTACCTGCGCTGAGCGCCCCATCTGAGCCAAGACACGAGTCTCTGTTGCCCATGGAGCCTTACCAGCCATGGGCCATCACCAACGGTTGGAGTGGTCAAGTTTACTGCACCAAGGAGCAACCACAGTCAAATCCTCTGTGGAAATCCACTTTACAAGGTATTTAAGTTTTTTTCTTCTTCTTTTATTTATTCACACAGAAATATGCAGTCTTTGCCGGCGTGTGTAATTAAACTTGCAAAAACACGTGCTTGCAGGGCTTATATATATATCAGGTTGTTTTTTTCCTCACTTCATTTTGCGTTTGGACTTTTTAAAAATATATTTGTTGATGCATTTTTTTCATCAATCCAGCAAATTAACGAACTGATGTGCTTTATTTCCCAGAAACTATCTCTGGTGGAGACAACTCTGTGCGTCGTGGGAGAAAGAAGCGTGTGCCATACACCAAGGTGCAGCTCAAGGAACTGGAAAGAGAATATGCCACCAATAAATTCATCACCAAAGACAAAAGGAGAAGGATATCTGCGCAGACAAACCTGACAGAGAGACAAGTGACAATCTGGTTTCAAAACAGGCGCGTAAAGGAGAAAAAAATCGTCAATAAATTCAAGAGCTCCAGTTAGCTCCGAGGATGGTGAAAGGTGGACATAGATGCCCTTTAATCCGAAAAAAGAAAGCAAAACAAAAAGAAAGAAAAGAAAAAAGAAAAAAATACCTGTGCTATAATTTATTACTTTATGAACGCTTTTGTTGTCGCCAGAGAGGCTCTGTTTTGTCCTGCACATTTCCTTCTCCTGTTTTAATTGGAACCAGCCTATACGGCCTGTTGACAGAAGATCGGAAATGATTTTGGAACACGTTGACCAAGGCAATTGTGCGTGGGATGCTTTAATATTATTAACCAAAGACATTCTGCTTTGATAAAAAAAAAACTAAAAGAAGAGAAGAAGAAGATACACGCTGTCCGCTCACGGCTTTCTTCTACTTAATACAACACTGAAATCAAAGCTGAATCACTAACAGTGAAAACATTTATAGACAGTGTAATGCTAAATAAAAATATCACTGCATATAAACAGGCCAGGCTCAGGTAATCACGGTCAAATTCACATATTAATTACAGGATTCAATTATTCACACACGTTCTTGGCGGCTCGAAAACAACAAGCTTAAAAAACCATCTACTTACTGAACTTATTGAAATAAACTTTATCCTTTAGTATCAACCAGTAGTTAGGTAAATGTCAAACTCGAGACTGGCTTGTGTACTTCAGTACTGGCCTCCAGTTTATCCGCAATTCTCTCTTTTTTTCAAAGTTTTTCTTCTTTTGTTCAAAGGAATTCTCCTGCCAACGAGCTGATAACCTACATTAATTTCCTGACTTTCAAGAAAATATAGGCATATTTAAACATGTAAATACTATGACTGCAACATCTATCCTCCCATTTTGACAGCAATAGACAACTTTTTTATTTTAATAATAAATGTTTGAGAGTGTAATTGTGTCTTTCATTGCTCATTTTTATTTCTGTCCGGTTGGAATAAAAAAAGAAGAAGAAGACGGCTTTCCAAAATCCTTCTCCTGGTAGAATATCATTTTCAACAATCAGTGCAGTATATTTCCTGTATGTAGGCCAACAGGCCTTTATGGAGAGTCTTGTCGTTGAGCCTGGAGCCTTTAACATTAGAAGATTTTATGTCGCCATCTAGTGGCGATGTTCCGTCAGCACAGCGCAGCGCGTCTGCTCATCGACTGCAGACATTTGTCTTCATGTCTGTCTTCACACAAGTAATGAGTAAGTGTGTGTGTGTGTGTGTGTGTGTGTGTGTGTGTGTGTGTGTGTGTGTGTGTGTGTGGTGGGTGTGTGTGTGGTGGAGGAGAGAGAGAGAGAGAGAGAGAGAGAGTAAGAATGAGAAAAAGAGAAAATCCTCGTTGTTTTAAACCTGACAAACAAGTCTATTATTAAAGTGTGTCGTGTGCCTGATTGATCAGCTAAGGTAAGAGTTCAACACAATTGTTTATCTCATTAGCAATAGCATTTAATCAATAGCTTTAGCATATCGTTCAAATATCGTAGTATTATGGAAGTACATTTTTAAAGACATATCTGACAAATATGAAGTCGTGGCAAAGTGAAATAAGGATGTTAATAAATATAATCACGCACACACACACACACACACACACACACACACACACACACACACACACACACACACACACACACACACTTCGTATTCCCATTGTTATTACAACATCCAACGAAAGAGCTTGGTATGAATACATATATCATAAAAGCTTTGAGTTTAAATACATTTTAAATACATTTTTCATTCAATTCTTCATTTCGCCAAATAATATTCCCGGGAATATTTTCTATATTATTTAAAATTTATTAAATCTAGATAAAAGAAACAATCCAATCAACCCTTTTTACTTCAAATTATATTTTAATAAGATTTTTTTTGTTTGTTTTTTGAAGCAAAAAATACATTTGTTGAGTCGTCATTAAACAATAATGAGAAATCCCGTCTGAAAAAAAATGTGGCCTGAAACTGTCTTAATAGGCTGCTGATTTATTAATCATCATCAGATTTAATAATCGGCAGCATTACACACACGCTGACTGCAACCCAGAAATGTTTCTATGTCGAATTCATAAAGTAAGAGCGCGTAACCAATCAGTTCGTTAACCTCTCTTCACCTCTCGCTCAAAGTATTGGGCCTCAGTAATCCAATATCACAATTACCTCAAAATATCTCATTTCCAAACGAGATCAATTAAAATTCTGCAGCAGCAAATTGCAGGTTAAAAAGCTCATCTAATAACTGGAGGAATAAAAAAAAAATGTGTTGTGTGAAATAAGACTGCGTGACTGAAGTAATATAAGTCATGCTATTAACTTAACCGTGCTGAAGGCCTGTGAGGCCGGTTGCTCTTTTTTTCTGTCCGGTTATATTTGAAGGATGGACCTGTGCCATAAAAAGGAGCTTTTTTAACGCTAACCAGGCAGCACCCTCTGGTGAGTGTCACCCTCTCTTCTCAGTCACATTGTGCCGTCCAGGGTAACAAACAACACTGACTTAATTGTCTATTTCAGAGTTTCGTCAGGATACTTTCTAACACCGCTCATTATTTCGAAATCTAGAAATTGCATTTTACGCATTTTGCTGGCTGGCTTCTTTGCAATAAATGAGGTTGTTTTAAATATTCTCCCACCATGAGATGGATTCAAAATCTTCCCCATGTGTGAATTGTCTACAAGTGCGAGGCTTCTTCTTGTTGGGTTGTGCCATTGCTCCCCCTAACAGCCACACAGGTAAATGCACCTCACTCCAAAACGTCCTGTATTGTGCAGACCTGAAGGTTGCTGCTGGATTAATCAGTAAAAGAGTGAAAACAGGCCTGCTGTTTAGTTTGATTTGAATCTTTAAACTTTATCTTTAAATGTAAATTATAGCGCTTGACAAGGAGGAAACTGGAGCCAAGAACATTTACAAGATAGCCTAACGAATGTGTGGCCTACAGCCTAACTGGCTAAAAATAAGAAGACGGGGGGAAAAGACGAAAAGTGAAGCTTAACTCATCATGCTGCACAAAATGACTCTGGGTTTAATGCTGGACGTTAGCACTCTTCTATGTTCTTGTGTATTTGCATAGCTGGATGTTGGCGTTGAAGGTTGTGCAATGAACTTCAGACAAGAGCAAAGATCTTTATTTGTTGCAGCTGAAGGCAGACTCCTGGCACCCACGAGCAAACTGGAATGTTCGAAAGGAGCTGCCTTTCTCCAGCTATGGATATTTTTGCTTTTCTTGATCAGAGATACGGAGTCATGCCTAAACACACTCAACACTGGATCAAATCCACTGCTCGCATGCATTTGTCTGTCAGGATAATAGGGGCTGAAATCCACACTTATCTAATCATCCACGTGGGATTGATTTTAGCCCAACTGCTGTCTTCATTTGCTAAACTAAAAGATGAACACGAGGCTGAATTTTCGAATCCAGAAAGTTTTATTAAGGCATTTAATTCGACTTTTTTTAAAAACAAAAAAACAAACAACCTATATTCTATTTTATTTGCTCCGACAGATGCACCCAGAGTCCAGTTTTCTGTCCATTTTTAAATTTCATTACAGCAAACATTCAGATTTTCATTAAACTGCAATAAATATCGTCGTACGATCTCTTTGCTGGTCAAAGCCACATTATGAATTAGCCTACTTTAAAACGAGCGCATGACAACTCCTTAGGGGTTACCGATATAGTTTTAACTACTTAAAGAAGACGGAGAGACACGTTTCTAGTAATATTTGGCTATCTTGAAAATCTTTCTGTCCTCCAAATCATTCCCATTTTTTCCTCCCGAGTCATCGTGCATGGTCCAGGCTCATAGACGCAGAGCTGTTGCAAAGTGAGCAGTCTGTATGCTGTATTCATTTAATCCTCGTACATATTAAGAAGTGCTGGAAAATAAAACAATTTCGTTGTTTGTTTCCACTTGAACATTTGTCTTTGAAGGTGAGTGCTGCGTTTCACGTGTAAACAAAAGAGACCCACTCCGAAAAAAATAAATCAAAAATAAATCGAAACACTTTTTTGGATTTGTTTTTAAACTTGCAATGCTCGGTACATAATATTTTAATTTCTGACATGTTGCTTGAGATACACACAAAATGTCATTATCCCCCATCTACTGTTAAAATACCTGTAATATAATCAAAAATGCGTCATGAATCAACCATAATATGCAGGTAAAATGTTACTTTACTTACACTTTAGATAATTCCCTCTTTTGAAATCTAATTAGGGAACAGGAAAGTTCAGGAGTTAAACAAAACATATGTCAACCGAAAGTTCTCGGCAATCGAGGAAACGTTTTCTTTTTAAAAGCACCCATCATCGTCCTAGCTGCCAGTCTAAATGTGTGTTTTTAATACATTTTCGGTTTTTGTTACATTGAATATCTACATTCCTTAAAAAAAATCCTTTTACACTTTGCATCTGAGCCAACTTTCGCTTTCTTATGATTATCTGAGCAACGTAAAATCAATCAATCATTAAATATTTTAATTACAATTTACAACCCACTCGTTATGCTGACATAATACATCATTTTAGTTGTCTAAATGAACATTTTCTGTCATTTCTGTAATGAAATTGTCATTATAGAAAAAATAAAGTGTCCATCTTCCTATATGTATTTTCTTTATATGGGAAACACCTAAAAATCTACTCTCGCAGACAAGCATGCATGTAAATGATTACAACCTACAGTGAAGCCTTCTCATATCAATTAGTGTGTCAATTTATATTTTAATGTACGGCTTTAACATTACATGTCCTTTTTTTTTTTTTACCTGCATTGAATAACCATTTAAATATAACATGATTTAAGGATGTGACAGACCGATTCACACCTGCAGGCTCGGTTTAATACAGATGCTGCTATAAATACGACGGGACGAATAATTAGCAAAAGAATTTAAACTGGGTGAAAATGTTCGAGACGATTTTAACAATGAAATTAATATTAGTGCCATAGCAATAAGCACACGCAGTCCGTTCAAATCAGCGAGACAGCCACGTGGGTGAAATATTAGAGTCTCTTAATGCTTCCGTGCAGATGACAAATTCACAGGCTTTGATATATTTGGACGAAATTCTAAAATTGGCTGCACAACGGGTTTAGTGATATGTGACACATGTGCCCACTTAGTCAGCAGTGATGACAAATGAAAATGGGTTGGAGTGTGGGAAATCGCCCGTGTCCAAAGGTTTATATTGGGCGTTGCAATAAGAGAACAAGCGATCCAAAGACTGGAACCCCTTCGACAAATACCTCTATTATCCATAGTACATGAACACGTAAATGTCTACATTAAACATCAAACACGCTGGCTATATATATATATATATATATATATAAATTTTTTTCAACTTTTACGCAAAAACAAAATCAAAAACAAAAAAAACCAGACTGCGGTTCAATATATTTTTTGGGGAAATGTGGTATTAAATAGAAAAGTATGTTTTAACGATCATGGAAATGCTGGTCTGAACAAAAAACTTTGCAAATATAAAAATATAATGGAAAAAAAAGCCTCACAGTCTGTTATCTTTTTGCTCCTGGGTGTGAATCTGTGCGGATGCCTGAAAAACAAAAGTACACAATGTCTCGCATCGCCCCACACTTGGGGACTTGATTGGTCGCCATATAACCAGAGGAGCTATATTAAATCCACAGACAAGAAATAATCCCATTTTACAGGCTTCTAATTTCTTAATAAATTTACGCATGTGTGACTGAGCACCATTTTTTTTATTTTCAAAACTGGAATCTGTCAAACTATCAAACTCAACAGATCATCTGTTCTATCTAAATGCTGTCATCTGTGTCTCAAAGTTTAACCCTTACGTGCGTAACCGGGTGTGTATCTTTGCTGCTGACGCGGCCGAAAACCTGATCTTCATCTTCAAAAGCGCTCAGGCGTCTGTGCTGAGGTCGGGGTTAAGGCGAATGTTAGGTTTAAAAACAATAAAAAGAAAGAAAGAAAGAAAGAAAGAAAGAAAGAAAGAAAGAAAGAAAGAAAGAAAGAAAGAAAGAAAGAAAGAAAGAAAGAAAGAAAGAAAGAAACCAAAAATACATAAATAAAAAATAAAATAATATAATTGCAGGTATGCTTGGCCTGCGTAAAAATTGATATAATTCAGGGGTTTTCCACCCTGTAGCATGGCACTAATAGGCCTTCAGCCAGATAACCCCACTGGAACAATGAAAATCAGTGTATAAGAGGCTCAGCTCTTCCAGCATATCCAAAATAGTTCTGAGCAAAATTCCGTTTCAGTATTTTTCCTTTTCCACACGGCCAAAGATCGACTTCATAAACTCTTTCACTCATATAACCTACACGTTGAGACGTAGGCTATCTGTCATTTTGTGCCAGTGGTCACATGGCTTTGGCCCTCAGGAATGGATAGAGATGGATCCCCACGTCAGCTTGTACGTCTAAGGATTTCTGCTCCACCAGTCTGCCTCAAAGTGACTGGAGCGCAGCGTCGCGGAGGAACTATGCAAGGATTATTATAGGACGTTTTCAGCCACAGAATATGGATTTTGATGAACGGATCTCTGGCTCCAATATGTATTTACCGAGCTGCACTTACTACGTCTCCGGAGCAGAGTTCTCGGGTCTCCCTCATTATTTAACCCAGAGCCAGTCCTCTTGCCCCATGACATACTCCTACCAGTCCTCAGCTCTTCCACAGGTCCCATCCGTGAGAGATGTGGCTTTCAGAGACTATGGCATTGATACTTCAAGTAAATGGCACCACAGCAGGGGGAGCCTATCGCACTGCTTCGCTGAGGACATCGTGCACAGGGAAAGCTGGACGAGCCCGACCTCTCGGGGGGGAGAGATCCTGGTGAAAGGCAGCCCCAGCGCCAGCCACTGCAGCTCCTCCAACCCGACGCCCAGCTTCTATGGCAGCGTTGGCAGGAACGGGGTCCTGCCACAGGCGTTCGATCAGTTTTTCGACACTGCTTACGGGAGCGCAGAGAACGGCGCAACGCCGACGGCACACGCGACAGATACGGAGAGACACGCCAAAGCAAGCCCAGCTCCTGCGCACCCGGGCTCCGACACGGCGGAGAGCTGCAGCCCCAAGTCGTCTTCCGGCCACAGCGAGGAGAAGCAGAGCAAAAGCAGCAGTGAGTGAACCTGCTTAATGCACAGAGAAAAATCTTACGCCTTGCTCTTAAAGCTTTTTATATGCAGTTTTATAAGCACGTAAGGTTTATGGAGGGCCTGCAGATTTACCCTACAACAAAACTATGTTATAAACGACAAGATCACGTGCTTGGGATTGAAATTGGCCGTGAAGACTTTGGCGTTAAGCTGGTCTTCAAGATTTCCAACATGGCCTCTGTTTTTCCCCTTCATTTGTGCGCTTGTATGGACTTTTATAATTACCTTGTAAAACATTTATATGCCAAATGTTAATTTTTATTTTATTTTTTTTAAATACTACTGACATAACAGCCTAACAGCGACCTAGATATTTTAAACACACCACAGAGCCTCTGCATTGATTATAAGCCATTTTTGGATCATTTTAAGATTTAGCATTCTTGTTTATTCCGCGCAGTGCAAAGTGGAGTGCGTTGGGCGTTTAAATCTGACTCTGGACAAGAGTTTAGGCTTAACCCTGCTTCTTTGGATAAATATTTACAAATTCACTGGATTTGCAAGGCTTTAATGCACCAGCTGCTTTCCATGACAGCATTTACAGTGCTAAAGCTAAAATAACTGCTCTCTACCCACAGCGAGATCAATAGAGAACAGTAAAAGAATATCAGATACATGATACTCCCATGTGTCGTTTAGGCCTACGCCTTCAATCCCCAAAACAGCCAAGATGATCCCCCCCCCCCCCTCACTTTACAAATTTCACTATCAATCCCAGCCTTTGTTTACAAGTCTTGATCCTGTAGGCCTGAGTGTAGGGGGAAGATACTTGAACTCCAAAGCTGGGGCTGCTTATCAGCGAGAAATACACTGGCGATCTCACGCGGGTGCAAAGGGGTCCATGTTAATCTTAAGTGACGATCTTTTGCCTTTTGTTGTCTTCCAGGTGGCCAGAGGACGCGCAAGAAGAGATGTCCATACTCCAAATATCAGATCAGGGAACTGGAAAGAGAGTTCTTCTTCAGTGTTTACATCAACAAAGAGAAGCGTCTGCAGCTTTCGCGGATGCTCAACCTGACAGATCGCCAGGTCAAGATTTGGTTCCAAAACAGAAGGATGAAGGAGAAGAAACTGAACAGAGACCGTTTACAGTACTACACCACGAACCCCCTGCTATAAAAAACTGAACAAAGACAGCGGACACGCACCTCTCTCTTTTACACACACATCTATATCATTACCTGGACAGGAGGACGAGATTTTAAAGTGCCACTCTCCATCAATAATTATTTATACACCTTTAACACAATTTGCTCTATTATTATTATTATTATTATTATTATTATTATTATTATTATTATTATTATTATTATTAAGCTCGACAGATGCTAAAGTCTAATGGTTGCATGGGGTGCTTACGCAGAAAACCACATCTGTCTGATTTCCCTTCATTTTATTTAATAATATACATCAAGATGCATTAAAAAAAAATCCTATTTTGTTCCACTATATGATTAAAGTTTACTTGCGCACGCACGTGTATCTTTCTGTCCCCTTTAATGGATCTTGATTTGGCCCAATTTAAGCGCGAACACACATCTTTTGCGGGCCGAATCTTTTGACTCCCCCCCCCGCCATCTTTTCAGTGTTCCTGTGCAAATACAAGAAGTCTGGGGATTTAAAAACGTTTTTTTTTCTAGGTTTTGGAGTTACTAACAGACCCCCCTCCTGATTTTTGACACCACTGATAATGATCAGCTGGTCGAAAAACGCTTGCCACGGCATTGCATAGTTGTGGAATGAGTAAAGTCATAATCTGATACAAATTTGTTCGTCTCATGCACTTAAGTCTGAGATTCACTGATATTTACCATCTGCGCTTGACCCTACTACATGCGCTTTGTCGAGCCCTTGCTCGTAAAAGTTGGATTACTTTCCAAATTCGTCCAAAGGGCAAACCTCTGATAAAAGAGCCTCCAAAAGAAACATAATCCAATATTTTGTTTTATATGCCAGCACGTGGGTCGTATCAGATGCATGATATGTAGGTCTGACGCTTTTTATTCCCTCGTGGCTGGAAATCAGATCCTCTGCAGTTATTATTTGATATCCGTTACAAGGCTTTCATTCATTTCTGGGAGGGGGATGTGGAAAAACTTTTTTTTTTACCTTACATTCCTATTAGGTCAATCTGAAACGATCTTGACACTTTAACAAATCGCGTAGATCTAATTAAAAAACAAATGTATTTGTTTTCTCATGTGGCTCCACGAAGTGTTGTAGCTGTTACTGGACGCTCAAGTCAGCCTGTGTCAGCCTGAACCAGCAGTAGCACATGGGGTAAATAAAGACACGGAGAAACCCCAGACTGTGAGTACAGTCACCACCAACAGTATCATCATTTATTTATTATGTGGAGTGATTTTATCCAAAGACCTTACATAAGTATGTTAGTACATAAACAAGCTGGGAATCTTACAGGCAAATGGAGGTAACTGCACATGAAAAGATGGTAAAAAAGAAAAAGTGTTCAATGTGATTTTATAAACAGCACTAGGGCCCTGAAAACAACTTGAATAGCCTGTCATAAGCTAATAAGGGCCCTGTAGCCTTCCTTATACCGTGCATCCTGTGAGGCTCCCAGGAATGCCGCTTTGATTGCTGCACATCCTCCCAGTTGCTCCAGTAACTTGGCCATAAAACGCGGATTCGTCTGGAGCGTTTGGAGTGCAGTGCAATAAAGCGTCTGAGACCAAGGTTATTAACTGTGACTAAGGGCCTGAAAAACAACGGCTGGGAGCACTGAAACTTGTGTTCACGGACCTTTCCGGCCTCATTTGTATCAGCATCTTGCCGTGGTAGGAATATTCCGTTGGTGTTGCGTTCCAGTGTGGGCCTGTTGTGTTTGCCCACTGGGTGGCGCTCCTCAGATCAATGTCATTGCCGTGAATTGAGATATGAAGGAAGTTTGACTCGACGTTCAGCCGCTTTAAAATATGTAACCACCTCAGGATTTTATTGTTAAGGTAGGCACAGACATACTGTCATATTCATTTCACAGTGACAGGGATGTATTTTTCTTTTTCCCCTTCTCTTCTTGTGATTTAAGAAAGTCTATTTCCCACAACATCCAGAATCATTTCTGTCTGCATATAACTGACCTGAAGATGTTTTATTGTATGTTTTCATATAATAATAAGATTTCTGGAAAAGTTCCGCAAGAAAACTCTGCAGAAAATTTATTTCTGTGTATATTCAATTCAGCAGTTCTCAGGTTGAAATTGTGCAAAGTAATGGGCATATCTAATGCGCATGAAGAAATAAAATCTCAAAGGTTTATATTCCAAACAGTTTGTGGGTCACTAATTTTTACAACACCATACAGTTTTGTTTTATTTTTAAATGTAGATCATACTTCATTTAGTGGAAGAGGATTTGATCATCCTTGGGTACACGCTATGGGATCAATACAAATCTTTTAAAAAGTGGAAGCCATGGTTCGTTTGGTTACTTTTGTTGTCCCTTTGTGCGTGCTTTTCATTTGATTTCTAACATTTATTTAATAAAGTCAGATAAATAAAAAGCCCCCTTTTTACACCTAAGTTTTATGTGAATAATAATATGAGGGAATGATAATAATCAGCTGACGCGCAGCACACACTTAGATCTGACGGGAAATAATCCAGAGGGGTTAATGGATATTCTCATTCATTCCAGCAAGACTGCTGCACGTTTGCCGCCATATAAAATGGCTGTATATAAACTGCAGCTCTGATTTCTAGACTTTATGGCTCCAGGCTTAAAGGGAGATAGACATAACCGGTGTTGTATTTTAGGATAAACCCCACGATAAGCGACATTTTAGGCTGACCTAAATCTGTCGGCCACAAACCCAGCTTCTATTTTTATTTAAAGGCGTGCTTTAATGTATTATTTTTATTTGTATCTTTTTTTTTTTGCTTTTAACCCAACGTTTTTTGTTAACTAGTTTTAACTGACTTTGTCATGATATAAAAATGGAAAATAAAAATTAACTAAGATCCTCGATTTGCTTGCTTGGCCGGCCGACTGGGATATGATCCGTATGAGGTTACCGGAGCACTTTTTTTTTAGAAGTAGTACTTGTTGTTTCCTGAGAAGTGAAATATCTTTATACATTTTGTTTATTTCATCTTATTTTAAATACTTAATACTTACACATCTCTCTTCCATTATATTATATATAATAATAATAATATATAATAATTATATAAGTATTATATATATAATATATATATAATATATATATATATATATATTTATGAATCAGAAGCTGATAAATACATTTTCTATATATATTGACACTAAGCTTGAAATTGAAACTAAGCTTAAAATTAGGCTAATAAAAAGTGGAGTATGTGCATATGGACCTTGGTGTTTCTGAAGAAGCAAGGGATAAATACGTGAGAAAATACGGCATCCCAGCGGTGGCGAACATAACAGTAGAATTAACAAGTTCCAATCTGTTAAATAAGAAACTACCTTCCTTGCAGTATTGCCACTATTAGGGGACGATTACGCAAATGCAGCTCCAGGGCATTGTTCAACTGTGGCGCCTTTACTTCAGTGTTCCTGCTCGCTGCCCTTATAAATGCTCAACAGAGCATCTGCAATAAAAGTTGCCTTGTCGTGATATTTTAATCCATAATATTCACACCAAAACGTGACCTGAAGTTTTGGCATGAATGCGACAAAGTTGAGCAGCTGTCCACTCTGCTATTGGACAGTCCATGAGAAATTTTTAAAAGGTTCTGGCCAATAATATTAACAATCAGATGAGCACACGAAAGCTTAAGAGTCCCTGGACCAAAGAGTCACACACATTTTGGATCCTCGACGCATCCTGAGGCACCTCTAGAACCCCTCATTTTACAGTGCTGTAAAACTGGCCATAAAGCTATGCATTGTACATAATGGTTAGGGACAGCTTTCAACAACTGAGTTTTCAAATAGCAGTTGTTGTGCTGAACTTAAGGCAGGCACCTCGAGGCTTATAGGTGCAAGAGTTTAAGGAGATTTAAAGATTTTACTTAAACCCATCTGATACACCACTTTCCCCCCTCAAAGTTTCTCTTTACTTAGCCTAAAACAAAATATATGACACAGTGGAGATGCCTGATCGGGACTGGGAGGAGTCTGTAGTCGCCTGGTGTTTTAATTGGCTGCAGGCTACAGTGAGAAGCGTGAGTATCAGTAATTATTCAGCAATGTTTTGCACAAGAAATGTCAGCCAGAAAGGGCTATCTTCATCCACCGTCAAATTATACCACAGCGATGTCATGCCCCAACAACCAAGCTGGAAATTCCTTTTTTGTGGACTCCTTAATCAACGTGAGAACCGACAGCGGTTCGTATTACCAAAGTAACAGCGTGTACTTGCCACAGGCGTCGGAATATTCATATGGACTCTCCGGTGGCTCTTGTTTCACGGGGATCGGTAAGCGCAACGAGCCAACGACCCAAAGCGTGATCCCCTCTGCTGCTTCGTATGTTCAAGGAATGGAAACGTGGCTGGAAACGTCGAGATCCTGTCGGGTGGATCAGCCCAGCGCCCAGCATATGGCTCAGTGTTCATTCTCGCCGAGTATAAAAGAGGAGAGCGCTTACTGCCTTTATGAGTCTGATAAATGTCCTAAAGGAGCGACAGTAGATGACATATCCTACTCGAGCGCATCCTGCCCGGGTAGCGGCAACACGGTGCCAGTCCCCGGCTACTTCCGCCTGTCTCAGACATACACGTCCTCCAGGCTCTATCACGATGTCCAGCCAAACATGAATCACTTCACTCTGCAACGACCTGCCCGTTTGGACAGCCAAGCCTCCCAGCCGCCGGCCGCCTCGGCGGAGTCGGAGCATGGAGAGGGCCACGAGGAGGCGCCTGTCCCTGCGCCCTGCGCCCCGGCCAGAGGAGAGGACAGCCGCCTCTCCTCGGAAGGCTCGTCCTCTCCCGAACCAACTGAGACTTGCAGTACGGAGTGTCCAGAAAAGCTCGTAAAAGGTGAAGAGCTGGCATTAGCTGCAGAAATATGGCTAAAAAAATAGGAGATGCGATCATTGCTTTAAAACGTAAGATTTCCGACCGCAAAAATACGCGAGGAAGATTGGTGCTTTTGGGGAACTGTCAGGCACTTAGAAGTTTATCAGAGAGGAAGAAAAATTAAACTTGGCTTATTTAAAGCAGAGATGCAGAGCTATTGTCTCTCTCAAAGGAAAAAAAACTAAACAAAAATCCCCTAAACCCCCAAAAAACAAAAACAAAAAACAGTGATACGATGTTTTGGCTGTCAATATTAAAACAGACCTCGTGTATTTATTTTAACTGTTAATAATATAATTAACTGTTATTTAAGACACACCTTAGTTTTATTTATTATATATACTATATATATATATATTATTATATATATATATATAATAATATATATAATTATATATATAATATTATATATATATATATATACAGTGTAGTATATATAGTATATATGTATATACTACACATTATACTACTATCATTTTCTGGTAAGATGCTGATCTGCAGCTTTACAGTCACTCGGATATTTGTGCGTAAAATCCAAGTGCCGATCATTTAGATCTCAAATATCTGTCATTGTACGAGGACATATATACTTGTACTAACAGTTGCAAGTCCAAACATTTGCAATAAATACGTATAGTTGATAAATTATTTGAGTGAACATTTTCATGTGTGGGCACTGGCATGTTTTGTTTATGTAATGTTATCCGTTCATGATTTCTAATGAATATGACGTTTGTCACACCTGTTGCCTAATATTTGGCTGATTTTCATTGTAGGGGATGGAAAGATGGAAAGTACGGCTAATTGGCTCACAGCTAAGAGTGGTCGAAAGAAGCGTTGCCCCTACACCAAGCACCAGACTCTGGAGCTGGAGAAGGAGTTTCTCTTCAACATGTACTTGACTAGAGAGCGCCGTCTGGAGATCAGCCGTAGCGTGCACCTCACTGACAGGCAAGTCAAAATCTGGTTCCAAAACAGGAGGATGAAACTGAAAAAAATGAGCCGGGAAAACAGGATCCGAGAGCTCTCCAGCAGCTTCAGTTTCTCATGAGACTGTGCGTCTTTGGCGCCCTCCTTCATCCATGCCAAGGACGCCTGTGCAGACCCCACACCCAACTGTGAGAATGAAAATAGGATCCTACTGCTAACTTATTGATTGTTGGTCTTTTTTGAATGATTTTTGTTTTCATGTCTGGTTTAATTTGTCGTGTTTGTATTTATAAATAGTTACATTTGTAACGCTGATCAGCTGAAAATGCTCTGAATGTGACCACAGTGTTTCAGAGCTTCAGGCTTGTACATATTCTTTATTCAACCTGAGTGAACCATTGGAATTTGCATGCTGGACCTTGGGGAAACTTGTGTTCCAGTTACATGTAGGTATTTGTGTGAGTGCTAAAGAAGCCCAGAGATTTGATTAATATTTGCACATTTTGCTGGTCAAATGAATAAAACCCATCCATGCAACTGCAGCCTTCTTATTTCATTCACAAAACCAGAGCAGGAGCTGCGGGTTGTTAAAAATTTAAAGCTGGCACCGGTACAGCGCAAATGCATTTGTGCTCTTTGTACTTTAAATTGGTTTTTTTTTTACACTTTTACTGCGTGACGTTCTTCACGGTTTAGGCCTTCGGCAGATGCCTGTTACTTCGTTGTTTTTTGTCCTTGACATTATATCTAAATGTGCCACACAAAGCGTGGAGTAACAGTAACTCCTTTGATTGCGATTTTCTGAACTATCTGAAATTGTTATTACGTTAGGTTTTCTTGCATTCAACTTTTTAAATAGTAAAATCCATAATCTAGACGCCTAAGCAATAACGCACTCTGACTAATTTGACGAAAAGCAGCTCCAAATGGGGGGCTATGAAGCCGTTTTGGTGCATGATATCAACTTGTGGTTGCTAACTGCCTGTACACTGAGTTCTGCGCCTTTGGAAATTTCTAAAATTGTTACTAGTAATAAAACAGGCTACACCTAAGCAAAATTTCACACTTAAAAAGAAAGAAAGAAAAGAAATCAAAAACCCCAGAAGAGGAGAGCGGGCTGTGGAGTGGTTTAGGTAGTCTCATGTTGTTGGGCTATATTATTTCTCCCACAACACAAAACTGCCTTGATTACCTCAGTAAAACTCGTCACATCATGAAAAGTGAATCGCTCTTAATTACTAATTGCATTTATTAATTGCTCGGCGCACACTGCTTCAGAGGCATAAAAGGTATTATTCCAAAAAGTGCAATAATGTGTTTTATGGCTTTGCGCAAAGGGGATAGACCACTTTTTTTCTTCTTTTTGGTTATAAAGCCAAGTCCACATGACTACACTTTGGGATTTAAAAAATAATAAAAAGAAACACCAAATTTTAACCACGTCCATAATTTTAAGGTCACCGCTCTGTATGATTGTGAGTACATGTGTGTAAAATAGCAGTGTTGGAAGCAGGAATATGAAAGAATTCGCAGTGGTATGAGTCCTGGAGAGGGGAAAGGACAGACAAGGCCTCGGTTATGATCATTGCAGTCTGCCAGTTGCCTCGAAATGCCGGATGCGTCTGCCTGAGCCAGAGAAAGGACACAAAGGCTGAGCTTTATTGGTGATATTTAGCTTAGACAGCCAGGTTGTAACCTTAAGAAAAACAACCCAATTGCCCGTGATAAAAGGGGCCTGGTATATGGCACCCAAATAACCTCATCCCACTTTCCGTTTTAGATTGCCTTCAAAGTGGACCCACAGACACGCAGACGCAACTATGTGCGTTTTGGAAACTGTCCCAGAATGTTTAAATCTTCCAAAGCCTGGTGATTCTTTAATGACGCGTTTGCTGCTTTTGTATATATAAAAAAGTAAAATCTTGACATATTTTATCTGCCGCTACCACGAGCCTAATTTTTGTACATATTAGAAGTTTTATAGAGGTCATTAAAGTATTACAGTCTGTTTTTTTGATGGGGGGTAAATAACCCTATGATGCTTTTTTATGAATACATACATGCATACACACACACACACATATATTTATACATATATATATATATTCAGCTGAAGACCTTGTTTGATGTTTTTACAAATGGATACTTTAAAGGATTATTACCCCCGTCCCTATTTACAGCTAGATTTGATTACACTAACATACGCTCTCTTGACAAAATTCATAACGTTTATTGCTTATAAACGAAATAGTTCCCAATAAAAGCGCGGGGATTTGCTATTAAAATATGGTGGGGGAAAATGGTGGCCATTTAGCCGAGCGCTAGGCTGATTTATTATTTATTGTTCTGTCCCACGGTCACGTGTTTGGGGCGCCCTATCCAGTCTTGGGCAAGGTTCAACTTACTGGACGCATTGAGTTTCTAGCTGGCGCACGACAGCAGCAGCTTATCATGCAATGAAACGTTTTTTTCGAAACGCTGCAGGACTGTAGAGTGCCGTTTTCTGACTTTGCGTCTTTGCAATGTCGACTTTGGGGACCAGTTATTACATTGACTCGCGCATTCTTCCCGAGCAGGAGGATATGGCACCGAGGTATTCCTCGTCAGCCGCAGGGGTGGAGCAGGCGGTGGTCACCGAATATGGCGGACAGGAGTCTTGCCCATTGCAGGCGAAATCTTCTATTTTTGGTGGCTCTTGGAGTGCCATCTCGGCCCACACTCCAAACACGGCCGCTCCGACATATATACATCACCCTTACCCGAGTGGGGACAGCGATGGCATGTTTACGCGCTCTTGGGCGCTGGATCCGGTCTCTGCGTCCCTGTGTTTGACGGGATTACCATCGACAGGCATGCACTATGAGATAAAACCGGAACCCCTGATTGGGACTGCGGAATGCACAACTTTGGAGACGCACACGCATCTTTTGTCTGACACTGAAAACGGTGCGTCTCTAGTGGAGATTCCATGCGAAACTGCGTCTAAAGCCACTGAAGATAATCCGTCAGTAGAGGAAAAAAGGAAGGTGGATCCAAGTAAGCAATGCAGGGTTTGGATTTTTATTATTGTCACTCGATGTAAACACTTAACATAAGCAAAAGGGTTTAATTTTTCGCGAATGTGGAGGATTTGTTTTGAATGCCATTGGCTTGTATCATCTTGAAAACGCGTATGACGCTATCATAAGAGTGCATTGTTTCAAAGGTACGGAGACATAGCGGTCTCCTAGCTGATTAACATCATATCCAAAATAAATAAATAAATAAAATAATAAATAAGGTGACTATGACCCTAATATTCACGTCAGATTCTGCGCATTTTTCCAAATTCGGCAGAAATATTGCCAGAGAAAAACCTCAAAATTGCCTCTCTGCAGACAAAAAAGAATGTCTCTAAAGAAAAAAGTCATACTGTGCGTAAAACGAATAAGCAGGACTAGTTTTATTTTTGTTTTGTTTTGTTAATTTTACACTAATCTCGATAGCGTTAACTCTCTTGTCTCATGGTTTCCAGATAACCCGTCATCCAACTGGCTTCACGCAAAGCCCACCAGAAAAAAACGTTGCCCGTATACAAAGCATCAAATCCTCGAACTGGAAAAGGAGTTTCTGTTTAACATGTACCTTCCCCGGGATCGTAGATACGAGATAGCGAGACTGTTGAATTTGACCGAGAGACAGGTAAAAATCTGGTTTCAGAACCGCAGGATGAAGATGAAGAAAGAAAACAAAGACCGGCGAAGAGACAGTTAACTGTTTTCATTTTTTCTTTGTTTTTTCTTGGACAGACCTGGGATTAGAGCCTGGTTGGGAGGGGAGGGGTGAGGGGTTGAAAGGGAAAACTGGTGTCTGTCCTTAATGTTCCTGTAACACATGTTGTTGTAAAGTTAGTGCTGTTGAAACAATGCTGGGTGTTTTTTTTTTCTTATAATATTGAGAGGAACAAGTGTTTTATGAGAACTTAGACGTGTTGTACTGCCGCACACAGATAGCTACCTTAGGCCATTTGTTATTTGCATGGATCTGTTGACTACCTGAATGTCTTTCAGCTACCTATTTGCATTATTTAAGTTATTGTTTTGGTAACTTGATATTGTTTTTTTAATAGTAAGATTTTGATGCATTTGTGAACATACTGCGCACACGGAAAATACCTCATCGTTCTTGATTTAACCTAAAATAAAGTGTAGTTTGTGTACCATTAAAGAAAAGTAGTAATGTGATGTCATTTTTGTATTTAATTTCTCCCAACAATAATACACAAATATAAACCAACATTTAAATTCCTAAATGGTGCTAGAGGATTTTGTTTTTAAATGCTCCTTTGTTTCGATCGTGAAATGTTTTCAAATCCTTTTTTATCTTTTCTTTTTTCTTTTTTGAAGTTAAAGCTTTTGCTTCTGTTATATACAAATTAAATGAAGTGGGGGAAATGTTTTATTGCAGGAAGAAAACGATAAAAATAGACTTTTACTACAAGTTCTGGGCTGTAACCATCGAGCTTTATGGCGCAAACAACCCAAATGAACCACCGAAACTTCCCAAGCTAAGGTTTGCCAAGTTAGCCATTCTCTCTCTCTCTTTAACTCAAAAAAGTCCTATGCCAAGGCCTGCTGGTATAAATTTGTATTTTAATAATTATCTATGTATTGCAATTAAAAATGCTACTCTTACGGACGAGCGAGAAATCTTTAAGATATGGTCAGCATTTGATAATAGTCCTTCTCTGCTTATTAAACTGAATATTTATTACAAAGCAGTAAAACGGTCACAATTACGTAAATTGTCCTTAATCCTTAAATCCTTAAAAAAAGAAAGAAAAAGGAAAAACAAAATAAAAGCGGTAGACTGCAAACAGCAGAGGCCTACCTGTATCTAAGAGAAAGTTAAAAAAAGAGATTATTGTTCCACTTTAGTATTGTACGTGATTTTATTTTTCTTATTTGTCTGCAGGATACTGTGGGCCTTTGGTCGTCTCGCTATATGCCCCCCCCCCCCCCCCCCCACAATAACACAGCCAACCTCAGCTGTTTATAAGGTGCGAAAACAGCAAAGCAGTGTGAGCAGTATGATGAGGCTGGGGCAAATAGTCAGATATGTAATATTTGTCCATTTGCACACAAACACACACACACACACACAGGGGGTGGGGGGTGCAAATGGTTCTGTTTTAAAACGTCTAATTACTTTACAGCCACCCACCAACAATTAGACCGTCTCGGTCAAAAAAGCTTGTTGTTTTGTCACTACAGCAGACACACTATTGCAGCATGTCTGACAAACTGAGGAATCTGCCAATAAAAATGACCGTTTATAAAAATAACATTGAATGACCAAACAGATTTTTCTTTCTGGTAAAGCTGACTATTTTAATTTACACTTAAACAAATAAACGGGGTCAAACACTGTGCTGGTGATGGTGTTGAAGCTCCATGCTTTGGTGAATGCTGCTGCTCTCTGACCACCAGCAGGTGGAGGCAGCGGCTAATCTGAAGAACAGTGCTCAAAAAGGATGATGCGTTCATGATGATGCGACTAAACACCACTCCCCACCGATTTCAGACATCTACTTCATAAATATGAATATCTAACCCATGTTTCAGCTTTATTTATGATTATTTTACTCATATCATGCTTTAAAAATTGTTATATAGTTAAAAACAGACTTTGTTATTCACCAATTTTGACGTGTTTAGTCTGGTTTGAGAAAAATATAGCAAATATGAAGGGGTTATTTCATGAATCCAGCCCATGTACAGTTTAAAAGACACATACGGCTTTATCTCATGCAACAAAATTGAAAGTAAAAGGCTGGTTACACTCAAAATCAAGCCTACATATTTTTTATTTTGTCACTCAGCAGTAGTATTAGGATGCTTTAAATAATATATGTAAGAAAAATCTCGATCATCTGTCATCATGCCATTTATTTGTATAGAGAAGCAGTTAGCCCCAAGATCTAATTTGCGTATTATTTCCTCAACTGTGCTAGCTTGTGTGGGTGTGGGATGCTCTTGAATGTAATTGAACTAAGTGCCCTGTAGTGTTCAAAATCATTCAATCATGCAAATCAAGCTCAGGTTTAGATCCTGTGGCACCATCCGCACCACAAACCTCTGTTCAGGATCGATGCCCGGAGATATCTGTGAGTAGCATTTAGTTCCATTACGTTCAAAAGAAGGCGGGCGTCTCTGTAGCTCACACCAAAATAATCTAGATGGATAAATAGCACTACTGAGCAGAGGAAAGCTCACATTTGATTTTTGCTGTGACCTCCCCCTTTATTCCTGCACTCACATGCCTACAGGTAATTTACACCAAAATGCTCCACTGATCATGATTACTGCCACATGATTAAGTTTGTCTCGGGAGCATAGCCGTTAGCTTATGTCTCATGATAGACTTGAGGTCCTGAAAAACCGAGAGTAGGCTCCTCTTCTTTCACTACAGTTCCTCCATTTCTCCCTCTGTCACCTGAAACGGTCATCCATGTGTAGGTCAGTATGTGTCTTTATTAGTTTGTGAGGTGGAAGAAGGGATACTTTGAGGACAAATTCAAAAACATAAACATTATGCATATGCTGTTTTACTGCGCTGTTATGGCATCTGTGAACTCTCCATAAGACACAAGAAAACACTGTTGTGTGCAAATGGCCGAAGGTTCCGGTCTGATCCTCATGAATGTTAGGCTGGATAGTTTCAGTGCAAACAGCCATGCCGGGAGTCCTGCTGCAGAAAAACAAAGTTCCTTAGACGTTGTTTGCCGTGACCTTTGGTGACCCCTATACATCAAACCTCATGACACCAGCAGTGGCAGAGGAGGCTGTAAGTCAAATCTGGAATAGAAGTTCAGAGGAGTAAAGTCGTGAGCACATGGGAATCTGTTCCATCCACTTATCCTCAGTGCCAGTAGCCTGTTGTTTTGGACAAATCCCAAAGAGAATGTGGAAAGTGAGGTTAACTTTGTAATATGTGTCTGGGTTAGCAGAAGCCCAAACATTTTGCAGATATAATGGATTGACCTACGAGGCGAACCATAGAAAAAAACCTTAGATTTATCGTGTCTTCAGGGGAAAGACTCTTTCTTTAAAGCTTATGCTTATCGGCCATTTGTTCTCAGCAGTCTCACATCAGTTTGCATCAAAACCTCCCTCATGTACATTTTTCCTTTCACGTGGGGTGTGATTAAGCAGAGATAGCCCACTTGAGTCAAACAGGGAAAGGACTGACAGACAGGCTGGCTGTCTCCTAAAAGTGGGTTATAGGTGGGAGAGGTGTCATCTTACTGGGAAGCACAGGAAACGCTTCAAACCTTATATCTATATATCTATATCTATATCTATATATATGAATAAAGCTGGTCGTATATATATGTATATATACGACCAGCTTTATTCATGAACGCCATTTATTCATTTGCTTTCATCACCAAAAATGGAATTTTATGAGATTTCATTTATTTATTTATTTTCACATGTCGACTTAGAGGGAAAAATAATGTTTGATTTGCAGGCCTATAGTGCGCCTGGAGTATCTGTCAAATCTTCCCATGAATCCAGGCGGCTCAATAAATAAAAGCGTAATATGAAAATGCTGTCGTCGTGAACGCTGCTTTGTTTCCAGGACACACACACACACACACACACACACACACACACACACACA
>NW_024582481.1:1152039-1214417 GCF_018398535.1 Haplochromis burtoni
AGGCTCAACCCTAAATGTGTTTTCCAGAGTATTATAGCTACTGTGCGCCTTGAATGCACCCATGCAATTTCGTTTTAAGTGTCCTCTTGCAGGGAGAGCATGCTGTGATATGATGCAGCGCAAACGACAAAAAGATGCAGCAAACACTCAGGCCTCTACACCATTCCAAATCACCTTTATTTTACACACATGATTATACCATTATTATAATTATTAAATATATTTTTCACGCTTAAAAACAAACAAATAATAAAATAAAATCCAAAACAAAAGCACATGGACACGCTGTAATTTTCCAGCTACTAAAAATTTCTATTTTTTTAATACATTTAATATCACGGTATCTGTCTGAAAACAGAATATGTGCTGAATGAAATATATCCCCTTTAAAACAACGCATTAGTGTTTCGCCCCCTTGCCTTCCAGATGTCTCTCGTTGTTTCAGAACAGATGGGAAACGTGCCACTCCAGTTCACGTCCACGGATCATCCTCTTCTCGTCTGCCGTTCAGGACAAGCAACATAAAATAAAATAAATTTAAAAAAAAAAAACGACTTCAGGTCGTCAAAGATCTGTACACGGATAACAGCATCGATTCAAATTTTGTAGCAGTACGAAATTTGAAATATATTCACGTTTTCAGCTCTCAGTATTTATAATATGATCAAATATTGCTGGGGGTTATATTTTGTACAGGGCTCTGTTCTTTCGTTTCCAAAAAATGTGTCAGAATAAGTAAACAGCGTCTTTAAGTGCTTTAAAATTATGATGTGCAAATTAAGATAAATAAATAAATAAATGGCAGAATGACGTGATTTATTCAGACAGGTATTATTAGGCAGCTATTTTCAGAAAGAGAATTAACCGCCATTACGTCGAATTCGTTTAAGTGTTGTACCTTCTTAAATTTATTTCTAAGTCACCAACGTTTAATTTAGTTTTCTTTTAGCAAAGACATGTTAAAGTATATTTTATGATTTTATTCTACTACAAGATCTCATGTCTCATATTCAGGACGCACTTTTACAAACAATAATAAACCGTTTTACGCTATGAGGATATATAAAATCACTTCTATGCGTAAAAGCAGAATTATTCCAGAAAGCAGGCCACACAAAGACTTTGTCTACATGGTTCCTGCCAGAGAGATAGGTATGGCAGTGAATGGGATTTCTGCTGAATGCCAACACCCACTCACCTCAGCAAACAATTGATCCTATGCACAAAAAAAAAGAAAGAAAAAAGAAGAAGAAGCTCCGTTTTCGTTTCTATACCATCCACCCAGTCAAGTCTTCTCTTCTTTCTTTCTATGCCAGAAATGTCCTTTCTGAGATCAAAAAAAGTGAGGGGGTCAGAGTTACGTCTGGATTTATCGTTTATTATCAAATAACAGAGCAAAAAGCTTTGTGCGCAAAGCCCATGCGTCTCATCCCTGCTTTTAAAGAAATCCCGACCTTTCTAAATTGAAAACTCATCCTGCAGCTCACAGAGAGGTCGTCCTCTTCCTGGCCACATATGATCCAAGGGAGTGTTAGATGGTTTAAATGTGTTCTTAGGGCAGGGAGCTGTCAGACCTTTTGGCGAGAAAGATTGATCACGCACGGGCTACCAGGGCTCTTTGTTTAGAGCCTGAGCAATAAACAGCCATCAGATCCCCACCTTTCCTAAGCTTCACAGTGCAGTGGCAAATCATTTCTGCTCTCCCCCATGTTATAACCAATAATGCTGAAATGTATGGATGCCGGCTAAGGTCAACATTATCCCAATAGGTGATATAAAATGAACGAAATTGGACGAGGGGAAGGGAGCAATAAACTGTAAAACGGTGACAAATGCACGTTAAATTACCAAGATGCTTTCTTACCTTGACACAGACACACAAACACACTTCAAATAATTTATACATCACATTTTTATTTAGACTTTAAATCTAACGCTGCCAATCAAAGGTTAAATAATTTGGGGATTAAAATGTAATCGATGCAAAATCAGACTAAAATATGAAAATTAATTTGTCTCTCTCTGTAGTTTGGGCGGTGGGGGGAGGGGAGGACATGTTGCTGTGTCTGGTGCTGCCTTTCCTTTCCTTTCCTTTCCTTTCCTTTCCTTTCCTTTCCTTTCCTTTCCTTTCCTTTCCTTTCCTTTCCTTTCCTTTTCTAGTCAATCCTCAAGAAACTCTCAAGATTAACGTCTCGGCCAGAGATAACGACTGTGGGCGTCTTGGTATTATGAGGCACAAATGTGACTGCTGCAATGATTTGCAGCGCGCCATGCTGGAAATAAATGCCCATAAACACTCGTGAACTGCAAGCTCGCACGGGCGCGCGCTCCCGTGGCAGACGTGCACGGCTTTGTGGTGCATTTTCGGGGTGCTGTAAGGTGGGAGTGGGGGGGCGGTTAGGCAGTGGTGGACAAACTGAGAAGAGGAGGGAAAAAATGTGTAAATAAAGCAACCCCTACCCCCGGAATGAGGCGTTACCTCTCAGACTTTCTCGATCAATCATAGGGGACAGTGGCTTCTTTTGATAAAAAACCCAAATTGTCATTGGGCAGATGCAATCATGTGACAAGCAGCACGGTCTAATTCCGACCATGTCCTCCTGAAAGCAATAGTTTATGGCAGAGGTCTCCCTATGACTATAACCAGTTAAGTAGTTTATCAAAAAGAAACCTCGCAAACATATATTTATATATAGAGAGATATATTTTATCTTTATAATTCTTCCCTCCTCTGAATACCCGCGAGCTTTCCGAGACAAGCAGGAGGAGATGAATTACGAATTTGGGCGAGAAAGTGGTTTTATCAACAGCCAGCCGTCGCTCGCTGAGTGCCTGACATCTTTCACTAACCCTGTCGGTGATGCATTTCAAAGTTCATCAATCAAGAGCTCAGCGCTTTCACAGTCGACACTGATTCCTCCTCCTTTTGAGCAGACCATCCCCGGCCTGAACCCGAGCGTCCACCCACGCCACAGCCGCTCCAAGCAGGCTCAGAAGGGCTTCAGTCCGCTACAGGCTGTGTCCCTACCCCCGGAGTACCCGTGGATGAAGGAGAAAAAAAGCATCAAGAGGAACCAGGCTGCTTCTGCTTCTTCATCTTCTTCTGCTCCTGCTGCTGCTCCTGCTGCGACGACGGATGACTCCTCGCCACTCTACTTCTCCCCCCAAGGCAAGACATGATGATTAATAACCTCCATGTAAAAAAGGCTCCTTATTGTCTGAGGATTCTCCCTCTGCAAGTAGCTCCATCCTGGGGCCTTGTGCAGCGTGGGCGTCCCTTCTGAGCCAGTCTAGGATTTTGATTTAAGTATTCTTAATCTCATCAAGTAACGCACTGACTTGTGATGCAGTGTAAGAGTGCTAATGTTTGACAGTAATGGAGAGTGATAGATTATTCTTACACGGGCCAGCAGCTGGCATGTTCATTAATCTTCACCCTCCGTCCTGTCTTGTCCACGCAGACCCATCATATTCTGCCTGGGGCCCATAAATCTTCCCAGTCCTGGTGTTTGCTTGCCACAAGTTTCACCCCATAGCGCTTTTTCTCCCCTCCAAACACACCCCTGTTACGAATGTTTTAAATTATTATATTTGCAGTGGATTTTCTATTAATTTTTTCACCTTCTATTTAAATTGTTTATTTCTTTTAGGTTCACCTGATACACCAGAGAGTGGTGCTGGCGATGGAGGGCCATCAAGGAGGCTGAGGACTGCGTACACCAACACCCAACTTCTGGAGCTGGAGAAGGAGTTTCATTTTAACAAATACCTGTGCAGACCGAGGCGAGTGGAAATAGCTGCTTTGCTGGATTTAACGGAGAAGCAGGTGAAAGTGTGGTTTCAGAACAGGCGGATGAAGCACAAGAGGCAGACTCACAGCAAGGAAAACAGGGACAGCGAGGGGAAATACGCCTGCCTGGACGACGGGCCGGAGGACGAGTTGGAGCAGGCTACAGAGGGCAGCGCCACCGGGACGCTCTTTGAGAGGGAGAGGTATTTCCACCAGAATACGTTGACTTCACAAGACTGTCAGAACGCACACAATGGAGAGAGCCAAAGCCCAACTGTTACCCCTCTGACCAGCAATGAGAAAAATCTGAAACATTTTCCAAACCCGTCAGCCATTGTGCCCATCTGCGTGTCCACAATAGGCCCGAACAATGACGATTCCCCGGACCTGGACGCCTCATTTCGGGATTTCCAAGTTTTCTCATCCTCGCCCTCTTTCTCATCGAGTTTGTCAGAATCAGCTCAAAGTCCCCTGCCTTTACCCTGCGAGACTTTCGACCTCTTCTCAGAAACACTCACAACAATCGACCTGCAAAACCTGAGTTATTGACATGTTTCGACTTTGGTATTTGTAACTCAGACGGTTGTGCTCTAGTTTAGGGCGTCAGGGTGGAAATTTTTAATAGATGAGGTAAGTTAAAGCGAAATAAGCAAAGCTTTTTTTCTTTTTTTTGTTGCCTGTATGGACTGTTAAAGTAGGCTGGTAGAAGACACAGTGCACATTTATTTTTATATGGATTTGGACTATAATTGAACACAATATTTTTATTGAAATAAAATTTTACATTGATTGGACTCAGATGCGTTTTGGGTTTTTTTTCTCACTTTAAGCCCACAATAAGCAACTCTAGAGAGCTTATTGATTTTACCTCAATAAATGAAAATTATTAAGAGCATCAGCCATAAAATGAAATGAATTCTCAAAAATGAGAAAAAACAATATAAGCTGTTAATATAAAAGGATTATTTTACCATTAAATTAATTAGCCTGTGAATGCACTGAACACATATAAACTAAAATTAAAATAGAAGCTGTATAAATGTGTAATTTTTGTTGCTGTATTACATTTTTATGTTTATAGATTGTGCTGAGAGAATTTCTCCAGCGTGGCCGTGGGTCTGGTAGCATATAGTCCACAAAAAGACACACACAAAAAGGAGCACTGCGAGAGATTCATTGCCTCTCCATACTTAAACGCAGAAAAAGAAAATTTGCTGTGTGAATTGCCTGCTAGGAGTCCCAGGCCAAAAGCTATGACTTTTCCTGGCTTTCTAATTACGTTTTATTGCCTATAAAACTCACAGGACTGAGGGTGCTTGTTTATAGCCCGAGCCGCAATGTAATACAATCTCTTTGAATTAAGACGTGCGCCTTGCCCCATTGTGGTTTTCAAAACTTTTTATGATGTAAAATTAAGTAGGACTCATTCAAAGCAGCAGACGTAAGGCATTTTTTCCAAATTGATATATAAATTTATGTAACTGAGCCTATAAATTAATTGGATGATGTAACTATAAAACGGATTAGACTGCGAACAATGGTCACATATCAGTCAAACGGCTGAAGGTATTTATGTATATGAACCGTTTATTATTATTTTTTTAGTAAATCATCATGAAATTGAGGTAAATTTATGTTGGTCTGGATCAAAGGCAGTTCGACCCCGTTTAATGCTAAAGGAATTTCTCACACCGACCAGTTGATCCTCTGCTCGACTTAAAGACGCTTTTTCCACAAAGGCCCCCCCTCCATCCAACTCCCATTTTTCATATACATTATTTACTGTTTAGAATTTAAAAAAAAATGTTTGGTGAAAAACCAAAGTCATTCTTCGGTGCTATATAAAATTAACCACCACAGTGATTAATAATTCTGAAAACAGTCCCCAGGCGGCAGATATTCATTTATATGCTCAGTGTGCTTGCAGCAACACACACACACACACACACACACACACACACACACACACACACACACACACACACACACACACACACACACACACACACTCTGCGTTTTCGACCGCACGCCAAGCGCCTCATAGCATTAATAAAAACGAATGTGAGGTGAGGCGGTGAACTGCTCGTCCTCCTGAAAATGGTTCAAAGTGATGCTGATTCTGCATGTTTTGAGAACAAGGACAAAATCGTGAAAGCCTAATATTAAACCCAGTAGGCCCAGAAGCAGTCGGACGTGGACTCATAACTGTAGATCCAGTGTTAACCAAGCAACACCTCCTTCTCTAAAAGCACAACAATGGTCCACATGATCATCTCCCACCTTTTATTTTACACTCACCAAATAAAGTATCTTATTATACAAAAACGATAAACTAAACTATGAATTAATCCGTGTTTTGCATGTTAAACAGCTAGAGTGCAGTGTGCACTCGGTGGATTGCGACCCCTGTAATGAGTGTGATAAAAGGGGAAGGAACCAAAGGCGTTGGGCTGTTTTTGAGACGACAGGCAAGTAAGATAGAGCTTTATGGAAACTAGATACATGGCTTTGCCTGTAAGAGCCCTCCCCTTGCTCGCACACATGCGCTGGCACACAGAGGCACATAGAGGTCAGAGGTCAAAGCGGCTCTCCTCTAAAGCTGGGAGGAACTACCGGCAGGTCAGGAGGGGGTCAGGTTTTGAATGGCCGCAGAGCATTAGAGGCTCATAAACAACGTGCTGGCTGCTCGGATGAAGAGAAACAGGAAGTGACGTCAGAAAACGTGGAAAAGGTTTAATTTTGCGTTATGATTTGTAACAACTCTAATACTGAGAAATTCAATCGTGATTCTGAACAAAAATCCTTGTTTAATGATCATATGATCTGTTTGCAGAGTCTGACTGGCTGTGGCAGCACAGCTACCTGCAGCCAAGCCAACACCTGAGACTAAAGCTGTGCCACAAACGCCTCGACACTTCTGTCTCCTTCCTCCAAAACAACAGAGTATACAGTTCAAAGGCTCAGTCTTTTAACCCAGATTGGGTGATACCGCCTGTCAAAAAAGACGAATAAATGACTGACATCTTTATAAACAATGTGACAAAACAAAAAGAAAAGGCCATTTTCCGTAAATGCACCAGAGGCGCTGACTTAACTTGATGTAAGAAGTCATTCTTTCCTGGTTCTATCGTTTTCTTTTAAAATAACCTGCATATTTGTTGTTTCTTCTTCCTTTTTAAAATGTCAAATATATAGTCAGAGTACAAAGCAGTGCAGCAGAAGTAGCCCAGACTCCCGCGAAACATCTGAGGAAGCTGGCACAGAAGCATTCAGCATTATATGATTGACTTTTTAATCTATTAATGATCCCTGTTTTGGATTACAGCCCTGACATATTCATAGACTCAAAGCTTGCATCGCTGTAAAACAAAAGACGCCCCTAATGTGTTCAGCGAGTCAGCCGTAGAGAGCAGACTTAAGTGCCAAAAAATATGATCTGGAATCAATCAACAGTATGATCGCGGCGTTATGCTCGGACTTTATTATTCCGTAAAGACCCGTTGCTCCATTAAAGCATCAATTTCCTGTCTACGGTGGCAGTCAAAAAATAAATAAAGGCCAATAAACGTCAACGTCTGTGAACGCCGAACACCGAGCAGGCGGCTCTGAGTGTTTGTCCTGCAGCGGAACTGTGTGGTCACTGATAAATAATTAGCAGATTAACTTCCGTATATCTTCGAGCCCGAGCTGCTGCTTCCGTGTCGCGCAGGCTAGAGTTTCCCTTCCTCAGGCTGGACGCTCAATCGCTTCAGGCTAGAAACTGCGGTAAGAATGCGTGCGATCCCCGAGGAGTTAACGACGCTCATTTCAGGTAAAACTGTTGATTCATAGTTGCCTTTGGAGTAGAGGAGAGTTTATTTCCGCATTTTATAAAGACTTGTTTTACTTTAAGTCTCGTATATAACAAACTGCTTTTCTTTTTAAAAAGAGGAAGCATAGTTTTCCCCCTTTTTTCTGCTATATTCACTCAAATCGACAGTTGTGCTGGCATTTCATTAAAAAACAAAACAAAAAAAAAAAACAACTCGCTTCATGTCTCAAACCTGAGGCATGAGCTGGACGTCAAAGCTGCAAACTGCTCCTTTGTTTATGTTGTGGATGTCCATCAGTGGTGTGGCCACTTGACTGCTATCAGCCATCAGAACATGTTAATGTTTTACCTCTTGTGCTGTTCAGATCTCGAAAACTACCTCATTGATGGGTTGAAGGCAGAAAATCTAAGCAAGAAGGCGAAAGAGAAGAGGGAAGCCTTCATCAAGAGGATAAAGGAGGTCAAGCAAGGGTATGACTCATGACTGGAACCAGCATACATCAAAATACTCCAGTTTTGATTTGCTTTGCAGGTGCATAAGTTGTTGTGATTAACTTTATTTGCTGTCTTTTTCTCCCAAACAGTTTTCCACAAGAGTTTAAGGACAAAGGTAAGTTGCCTGTCTGCTGAATAATCCTGTAGGTGTGTTTTTAAAACTGGTACCCAATGGGGGGGTCATGACTGACCACAAGATGTCATGACATTAATGTGAAGGCCCACAAGTCGATTACAAACTTATCCCACAAATTTGAAAAAGCAAGGGCAAAAAGAGTCGCATTTCATAATAAACTGGCCACATAACACCTCTAACACCACACAATGGCAACTTCTGTGTTACACTGTGTGCAGTTACTTCACAGCCCTCTGTGTTTACTGCAGTAGGTGGAAATGACTCTGATGACGAGGAGGAAGTTGACAGCAACAACGACGGGGGGTCGCTGCAGTCAGAGCGCACGGACAAGGATGATGATGCTTTCGAAGGTGAGCCACAAACACTTAGCAGACAAACAGAGTTGACTCGCTAACTGCTCGCAAGCTGCGGATTAGAGCACCGAAAGCTCAGTGTTGGCAGGAAAGTATACAGATCTTTGCTCTGGCTCCTTGGAGAAAGCGACTTTGAGTGGCACAATGAGTGAGACATTCCAACTGTAACTTGGCAACATACTTGGGAAGCAATTTGGGTGCACAACTGCTACTCCTACCACCTCCCTCACCCCTCCCCTTTGATGGCTAAAGCACACTTTATTGCTCTCTCAGCCACAGTCTAGGGGCTTAAAATTACTGCTGTGGCTGCAGGTTATGACACAAAAACATTCCCCGATAAACACTAGCTTTAATCCTGTTTATTCCATTATCCAAACTGTGACAGATTTTTGCATTTGCAGTTTTGTTTTTGCCCCCCCTTTTTTCCCACCACAGAGTATCAGGGAAATCCTTATGAAATGGTGATTGGGGGACTGGGGTTTATGGCCTATAAGCAGCTGCCAGTTTTATGGCTGCTCTTTCACACAATGCAACTTTGACACGGCATTTGAATATTTGAAGTTAGACAGGGCAAGGGAAACCTTCTCCAGTGAGAGTAAAATATTACTCAGAGTGGCTTTGCTATTCAATTTAATATCGGTTAAACAAATGCATGATAGCAAAGTAGCTCATAAACCTTCTGGTCATGTTTAACTTTAAGACCCCCGACACAAAAAACAACAGTCAGTTATTAAGGATTCAGCAGCAATGATGACGGGTCACATATTTGGATTTCCTTAATTCTTTTTCCAGGTTCCCAGCAGTCCCCACCTGTGGCGGCCCAGGACCTGCCATCTGTCTTTAAAGCAGGATATCTTGAGAAGCGCAGAAAGGGTTGGTGCTCTGATTATAAGATATGTACAAGGCAGCTTTCCCAAGGGGGAAAAATTGTAAAGGAAAAGGAGGCTGCCTGGTTACTGAAATATGCAAGCTCTCAAATATCCTTGGGCCAGTGTTTTTTAAATTGGCTTTTTATCAGATGTGAACAAAAAGAAGGCCTTTTTGTTTTTTAACCTTTACAAAGAATCTTACATAATGCAAAACACCAAAAATCTGCAAAAAGTTAGTTGACTCTACTGTGTTGCACACAATACCCTAAATAAAGACTGTAATCTAATACACATTTTCTTTACAGTTCAGGTATTTTTGTCCCTTCTATATATAAAAATCAACGCTTACAGCCATCAAAACACACTGGAAAATTCTCTGTGCATGTGGTTCTCTCCCTTCACAGATCACAGCTTTTTTGGTACTGAGTGGCAGAAGAGATGGTGTGCTCTGAGCCATCACACCTTCTACTATTACGGCAATGAGAAAGGTACTTTCTTCATTTTTAAGTGGGTGAATAATTCCCCCCCCCCCTTTTTTTCTTTTTAACAGTAATGATGCAGTTATTGCATCTGTACCAATAATGATGATGATTTAATTTTCTAAACCAGACAAGCAGCAGAAGGGTGAGTTCAGTATCGATGGGTACGGTGTCAAAATGAACAACACCTTGCGCAAGGACTCGAAGAAAGACTGCTGCTTTGAAATTTTGGCCCCAGACAAGCGCGTCTATCAGGTACGCTCATCTCTCGATGGCTGCGCGAGTTTCTTTCAGTCGTTGCCTTTTTTAAAATGCTGTTAAACTGAAATAACCAAAACCAAATACAAACTTGAGACGTGACATGTTTAAAACTTGGCACAGTGTGTCTATCCATGCACTTCAGTAAATCTTTATTTTAATGCTTTTCCATTTGACACTACTGCCTTTGCAGTAGCTCAGCCTGACACGTACTGAATGAGGCTAAATGAGTGTTTCTAACATTCAGACTCTTCCATGTGGAACATTTTACTATGCATAAATGCAATATTATTTGCTTATGTTAATTAATATATGTAGAGCTTATTGCACATTCACATTCATTTCTCTTCCCCCTTTCATGACAGTTTTGTGCGTCATCACCGAAGGAGGCGGAAGAGTGGGTGAAACAGATAGACTTTGTTTTGAAAGGTTTGAACTTTGCCATTCATAAAAAAAAAACAAAAAAACATTTATTATACTCTTTAAAGTTAGTAGCACCTACTGGGGAAAGAAAATCTGCATTTATGCAATAAAAGTGATTTTGCTCTCCTGTTTGTAGATATGTCGGGCATCATCCCAGAAGACGACGAGGAACAGGAAATGTACGATGACGTAGGGACTATAGCTCAGCCAATCGATGAAGACATCTACGAAGAGCTTCCAGGTCTGACCATGTGTTACGTGACAATGATAACCTCTATCATGTTAGAGAAGGGAACAAAGTGCGTGGATCTTGTTTGATTTGATCTGATTTTATTTTTTTATATCGTTTTGTTTCTCCAGAAGAAGAAGTTCCGGCTGTAGCAAAGCCTCGTCCTCCAAAAATTGAGCCGGCAAGCAAACCTGTTCCTCCTCCTGCTGCAGGTACACAAAGCACTGACATTTGTGCTTAGTCTCAATCCTAAGTGGTATATTTAGTGAATTAGAATGTAGGAAGTTTCTTAATAGACAGAAGAAACTTTAAATGTGATCTGCCTTTTTGTGACACGTACACACAGCAAATGAAACCTAACAGCTATGAAGAAGTGACATACGCAGAGGAAGTTCTCGTGAAGGAGTGCAACTGAAAGTTAACACAATACTGGAAATAACTTCAGCCTAGTTGGCCAAGTTCCTTTTACAATAACTAGCATGTTATAGTTCTGTAAATAGCTGATACCTTTCCTCCAAAAACGATCTGCCTCTGTCTGCTCTGCACATTTGAGCAAACTTCCAGTTACTAACCACCAAGTCTCACCACACGACTCAGAATGGCCAGCTTTATAGACTTTAAAAAGAGACTTGCTCAGAAGTGGAAACCCCAGCTGCTAAAACACTAGCTGTGTCTTGGTTTCAAACTACAAACCAGTTGGATCCAGCATACTAATGCACTGCACTACATAGTAGTTAGTTGTCATTGTACATTTTACTACTAAACACCACTATTTTCTTTTTAATTCTGAAAGCAGTGCCCAGCTTTTACATTTCTCTTTGTGCATTACTTTATGATTAAAAAATAATGCACAAACAATACACCCCAAAACCTTTTTTTTTTTTTATGAGAATTTATTAGGTAACCCGGACACTGCTGACCTTCTTGATTTGGTTTTTGATCCAACCAAATTCTGCCGTAGGCTCTTGGCTGCCCCCTGTAGGTTCGGTTCAAACTAACAAGTAATTGCTGTGTGAAATCTGTACATCTAGAAGGATTACTCTGGCTAGAAAATAAAGCGCCGATCTGTCATCACCTTGCTTTTTTTTCTTTTTCAGTTGATAAGAGCACAGACTATCAGAACTACTACCAAGGCTTGTGGGACTGTTCAGGGGACCACCCAGACGAGCTGTCCTTCAAACGTGGAGATGCCATCTACATCCTGAGTAAGGTATGGTAACCCTAGATGTCAGAGATAAACTGTGGCGATTCTTGTCTTGATGCATGATAAAGTTGGTATTACCTTAAATCCAACCACAGTGCAAAAGTTTGAGAGGTTTGTAGACCGAGTGGCTGGTTTCAGACCACCTAAAGTGAGTTATTTCTAAGCTCTTAGAGGAACTGACTATTCAGATCCTTTACTGGCAGCACCTGGCCCACCGCCTAGAGGTGGAAGGCTGATGGTAAGAGGCAGACTGGGCTTGGTTCCTTCTCTGGCGCTCTAATGGGGATTAGTTGTGTCACAACGGAAACTGTTTTAGTGCTGTTGGCGGAGGCCGAGCTTAGCTGGCACACGGCGTAATTCCATCACTTCCATCTGGACTGTTTCAGCACGCTGTCGCTACTGCCATGCCAGACAGTGAGCAGCCTTCAGCCCACACGCACCTCTTAGAAATTTCTCTCACCTCGCCAAATAGGAATGTGTGTTTTCAGGAAAACCAGGCTGGTCAGCCACTCTATTCAGAGCAGGTGAGGACGTGTAATGGACGCACAATTTCCGAGGCTTGTCAGCTAGTCATGAGCCGGAGAACTGAGAGGCAGTTCTTTACCTTTATTATGTAACTAAACAGGAGCCCCTTTGTACTTAACCGGTTCGTATGAACGCTGAATTGGATTTTGTTGTGATACATTTAACAAGATTTGTTTTGGACGCTGGACAGAAAATGAGCAGTGGAATTTTATACTCGTCGAGATGTGTGGTTTGTCTTTAAAATATATATAAATAATGTGTGAAATGTACTCCATCCAGACGGGCAATATTTCCTGTCTGGTTTGGTTTCTATGGAGCATGGAGTCAATTGAGACATTCTGTTGTCAACGGGCCAGGTTGCTTTTCAAATTCAAGTCTGCCATCTACTGGCTCTTTAAGGCAAAGAAGACTTGGGGAAAATTTGAGAGGCATGTGCTGTACATTAAACAGAGATGCACAAATAAATAAATACAATTGTAATATGCTACATAGTCATATTATTAACTCCATGTATAGCAGGAAGCGCTAGAAATTTATTTTTCACCTTTGCAATGTGTAAATAATTTTTAAAGCCCTTCTCAATTTTATATTGAACATGATGTCAATATAAAATTCAAGACAAATTCACCTTATTATCACGTTTAGGAGACTGGGACCAGAAAATTGCTCTCTCTCTCTCTCTCGCTCTCTTTTAAATACACTACAATAAAACTAAATAATGAATTATCAGGACTGTTGGTTTTCTTTTCACCAAATCAATTGATTGTTCCTTCAACACTAATGGAGGGACACAAATGCACAAAGCAGACAGACTGTCCAATCCTCATTGACCAAATGCCTGTTTATGACTTCTCCTTGGTGTGTAGAAAAGGCCCAAGAATCAAGTTGCCTTTTCACTTAGACTGGGAGTGCCATTAGCTAAAACCTTGGTGTTGGGGGTTGTGGCCTGCTGCGAGGGCAATGACCATAAAACCTGTCTGGACTGCAGCAGCCAGCTGCAGCTAAATGGACAGCCGACTCCCCCCTCCCCCCCTCCCTCCACCATTCCCTCTTCCACTGTTCTCCTTCCTCCAATGTGTCCCTCCCCCATTCTGCAGACCAGAAATAGCTGTAGTGTTACAGCTGGGAGACCCCCCAGTCAGGACCTGGGAGCTGATTTTAAGGCCCGACTAAGGGCGATTGTGTTGACCGGATATGCTGCACACCTCGTCGCCCCCAACACACACCCAGCCTCCCATTAGTAACAAACTGACTGAGAGATGCAAGGTCTCTCTGCTTAAAATGCCACAACGCCTGCACAGCGTTTTATCCTATCACTGTTTTACACTTTGTGTTTTAACTAATGCACCGGGACTCTTTCATTTGGTGAAAGTAATCAAATTACAGGACGGTTGTTTTGACTAGCCGAGGGTATTTGTGTTGATGTGTGTTGTTGCAGTGTGTGGTGTCATTAGTCATCCACAGCTCTACATATTTGTTCTCATGTTGCGTCCAGCACTTACTAAAGCATGACTTATTTGTCAGCCGGCCAACGACACAATGAGGTGTTGCCGTTTTCAAAGGCTGGTGGCAGGAAGTCGTAATGTGGACGCACACTCCTTTACACACACCTCATGTCAAGCTGCTATATTAGCCTCCAGGGGCTTGTGATGAAATGACATTTTAGGAAAGTGGATTTAACATTTTCTGTTTGTCTGTGGTGGCTATGTAAACATTATTATTATTATTATTATTATTTTTTTTTTTAATTTTTTAAATTTATTTATTTATTTTTATTATTATTTAAATTTAGTGTTAATAATTCAGATGTTTCGAATAGCTTTCTACAGCATTATATCGATTTGGCTGATACAGATACTGAAATGGTGTGTCAAGCCTGTCTTTATCTGATGTGATAAATGGCCCGTCACCAGAGACCTGTCAGTGTCAGCCCTCACGATAGTGAGCATAATCCCCCTCTGTCTAATACTACCATATGATCGCTTACATCCATTGCTCTGTCTTGGGAATAAGTGGACACAGATGTGGCCCTTCACTGTCCCCGAGTTCTGGCTTGGATGTGAAACGTTGTCCAGGTTCGTCTTCCTTCAGCCTTGTCAGAACGTGATCTCCGGTCTTGATTCATGCGCAGGGAAGACTTTGATGTAAGGTCAAAGAGAAAGGGGGGGGGGGGTGAGAGAGAAAGAAAGGGAGAGAGTGAGTTATTGTCGTCTTGTCTCAGATCTCTCCTCGCAGTGTCCTCCTCACATCTCAGCATGCTGACAGCCATTTGGAGCTATTACTTGTCACGCTTTGACAGATTTATGTGCGATGTGCTTTATGCACACTGAGCTTTTTGTGTGGAGTGGAGGGAAACGTGCAGTCTCAAAACTGACACCAGGTAAAGAGGCAGAACGGAAGGCAAGGAGGTGTACAGGTGTTGATGGGAGATAAGTACTGTAGAGTGGACGGAAAACAGCCGAAAGAAAGAAGGCGTCATTTGTTCTTCTGTTTTTATCAATTTTGATTTCAGCAGAATATTATCAGCTAGGATGAAGGAGCACTAACACACTCTTCCTTTTCCTTCCTTGTTTCTGCTTCTCTTTGTGCTTCCAGGAGTATCAGAACTTTGGCTGGTGGGTTGGAGAGAAGAATGGAGTTATAGGTATTGTTCCCAAAGACTATCTGCTGGAGCTGTATGCTATTTAAATGCACCCGGTGTAAACTGCTAACATCTTGTGGCTTTCCAATTGCTCGTTCCAAATGCTCAAAAGTTATAACTGAAAAACTAGTAATTATAAATATGGTAAAATATTGTGGGGGGGTTTTTTTTGTATTGAATTTTTTTTTGAAGAACATTCCCTGTGATACGCATTGTAAGAGACTGATATAAGGATTTAACTTTTTTAATTTGACTGATACATGTAGGGTTTTCTGCACTTTGCACTGCTTTCTTTGTTATTTATTCTGTATTGGGTTTTTTTAAAAACAGTATGATCTCACTTGCTGCTTTTGGCAAATTTTGAATTTTGCAACTGGCGAAATAAATAAAAATGTAAACACATGACATTTGGACCTCCCCTGTGTGTGGGTTTTTTTTCTTTCCCTAAGAGTCCACAAGGTGGCAGTAGAGAGTTTTGGAGTGTCAGTTTATCTTTAACAAAGACACTGATAGAAGTGTCTACACATCTGTATCTTCTTTCTTGTCTTAGAACCCAGTTCTTGACATAAAGTTTAAATAATTAATATGATCAAACAGAAGAAATATTTGGTTCTTGAGGCTTTGTGTCATTTTCTGATGGGGAGAAATATTTATAAAATATTTATACTTTATATGCACTAAGTGCATCTATGAATACTAATCTACCCTGAATAATAAATCACATTATTTGTTTTCTGTAATGCTGTGCGGTTAGGTCAAAGGCGATATTTAAACCTGGGTGTACACTAAAGACGTGTATAGGGTCTCCTGGTTACAAAAATATTTATTTATTTTAAAATGACTTTATTCATCTGCTCAGCACTTTTTGCTCCAATCTTCAAAGGGACACTTTTTATTTTATGACACCTGAGAGACTTGCCTGGGCAGAGGATCGCAGCGTGGCAGATGGTTGCTCGTGCTGCATGCCTGAGTGAAATGGTTGAGGTGCACTAATAAGACAGCCACCCACACAGATCGTATGGATGCTTATCGCCCTCTGAGGGGCTGTTTGACAGCAGGCGAGGTGGTTGCGGCTGGGCATATCCCTCTGAGGTTACATACGTACTGTACATATCTTTTTACAGTCTCCTCACTGAATGAAATACCAAAGCTATGTTTTTATATATGCTCATTTTTGGTTTGATACAGACAAAGATTCCTTGTCAAGGTTTCTCAAGGTTGTGAGAAAATGGGCAGGGAAAATGCATTCATTAACCGATAACTCACTGCATCGTTCCCTTCATCTTCCCTCTATTTTTTCTCCCTTTTCTGTGTCTCTCTATTTTGTTCTTCTTGAGTGATGAGCTCGTCCTCTGTCCTCTGGGTGACATTCAAAGACAACATAAATCCTGCCCTTTATGGTATAGTGCAGCGATAAAGCTTCTCTACTAATTGGCGATGTAATGAATTACCATAATGAGTTATTGAATATAGAGAGGAAATGCTTTTGTTTTAGGGCAGAGAAAGAATGTATAATCAAATAATGCAATATTCTGCCATATAGATGGCCAAAATTGTGATGACAATGCTCTGAAACGCTTCCATCAGGTTTTGGGCTTGTTGCTAAATTATGGGCTATAATGTCTAAACAAAAATATTTCCTTAGTGCTGACATAGCGTTCGTTTTAATGTTTGGCAATGGGTTAAGTTGCCAAAGGCAAGTAAGGCTAAATGTTGCCTCTCATTTTTATGTGCCAATAAAGGATTTCCTTAATGGATGTCAACCCCCCCCCCCCCCCCCCCCATATCTCCTGTTAGATTTGGACAGCCATATCCTCAGAATATACAGGGTCTTTTATTGCAATTTAACATCAAGATATAATGTTTCAAAGATAAATGTCACCATGCTATTAATCTGCCGGGCACTAAATTACACTAATGATACCAGAATATCACTAATTAATACTTTTAACCATAAAGTGACAATTCTGCCTGCCAAATGTGTATAGATTGAGCTGTTGAGTAATAATAAATAAAACTGGATTTACAGAGAAAGATGATGGAAATATAAAACACATTTCCCTTTAGGTAAAAACACATTTGTAGTCATTTTCTGCTGATAATGACTGAGAGTTCAAAGAAGTTAATTCTGTTACAGGTGACAGTGTATTTTTTTCCCCCCAGTAAGACTTCTTTTGATGCTACTGCTCTCATAATTCGTGCCATGTGCAAACATAAATACCTCAGAAGAATAACGGTACACTAATATAACCCGCTCATCTTTGTTGATTATTATTATTATGCATCAGGCCTGTTGAGAAGGCTAAAGGCTTGATCTATACCACTTTGGAGAGGTAATTTTGATCAAGCTGTCAGCTGCTTCTTCTGCTCTTTAACCAGGTCACAGAGCAGTAGATCACAGCTTCATAGAGAGTTTCTGTCAGGCATAACAGAGTGTTATTTATGTGGTATCCCCTGGCATTTTGCAGGAAATGTATTACATCTCCAACTGGCCCTATGTCAGCATTCCATTAAAGCTTCTTTTCCTCAGTCTAAATCTTAAAATCTGAAATAGACACACTTTAAAGGTAAGTCACTCTTAATTGAGGTCAGTTTCTGTGAACATAACTCATAGCAGCTGACAAATTAAGGTTTTTTCCGCTGGCTCGTGACACTGTGGGACGATATGGTGTATTCAAAGTGAATGCTAATGACAATCACAGCAGGAAAACTCATATTTCTGGAAATTTGAAGCTTCGATTTTTTAAAAATTTATTTTAGTGGTTTTTTGATATCTACCATCTAATGTTATGAGCTGCAGAGCAGGGTTAGCGGTGGGGCACTAAATATAGGTCTAGACAGGCCATTTATTAGAAGCACCACGCCCACTTTTCTCACATGTTATAGGTGTCTGCTCTCTCTTCGTGTTAATAGCCTTCTGGGTGCTGCAGACAGCGATGTCGAAAGAGGACTTGTATATTTCTGGAGCGGGTGACAGATGTGGCTCCAACGTCCGAAAGTCACATTTCCTGGCCTCAAAAACCTCACCATCAACCCCCTACTTGATACTATGATTAGCACCATCACATCTAAGCTGGTGTTTTCACTAATGAAGCTGTTAATGGTGTGGCGATGATTGTCAGCCCTCTCATTTACTGTATACATCAACGTTTCAAGCAGTTCGTGTTTCAAGGGTGTGGAGTCCAGGCTGTCAGGCAGGTTAGAGCTATGTGCTGACATGTCACTCAAAATAAATCAGGCTTATCAAAGTGACAGGTGTTTGTCCACCTGCTATAAACATCTCCCACACCTCGCTCCTGCTCCATCTCTTCATAGATTATTTATAATGCTGCAGCCTCCATAGCCCAGCCCTGTTTACTCTCTTGCTGTGGCTCTAATATCAGGTCAGTGCTCTGCTGCTGATTTACTACACTAGTTAGCGAGGTGAGTAATGACCCGGGATGGTTTGGGAGGATAGTTTGTAATCAAAGGAGGTCAGAGATGCAAGCGATGTTCTAACTGTAATTACAGCCCTGTGTACCCCTTTCACCCACATACACTGCAGCTGTCTGCCTCTCAGTGCTGCGTAAAAGAATCACCCCCCATCTCTTGCCAGCTTCTCTTTTACTGCCCTGAGTTAGATGCCCCTGGTTGTAATGACCCCACCTTTAAGTTGAGGTCCCATCTCAGTGTCAGGTCTTTATATAGCAGCAGTTTTCAAGACAGCCCTCCAGCAGTGGAAGTGAAGGCGTGAGGTTTGAATTACAAGAGCTTGCTGAGCTAACTGAGGCACTGGATAGCAGATTGTTGCCATCACTCCCATTTAGTGTCAGCTTTGGCATGTATCCAGGCTCGGGTCCTGCCAAGCTAACCTGAACTCATTTAGTGCCCAAAGTACACACAGAGGTATTCATCATTACACTGTGACAAGACCACATCTTCATAAGTAAGAACACTGCGGTAAGATTCACATTCAGATTGATTGATTCAGACATTTTAAGTTATTCAGTTTTACTGCTTTATATTTTTTGTATTCTTCTCTTCTCATCCTATTTATAATACAGTACGTATTATATAGAGGAAAATAAAGAGGCAATGAGATAAAATGTTATGGTGCCATTCATCCTCATATCCACATTATGAGGAAAACCCATGCACTACAAGGAGAACGTCTACAGGTGCATGACCTATCTGCTGTGAGGCAACTGAGCTAACCAGCCGGCACGATAAACAACTTAAATATGGTAATGTACTTTCAATTAATTCAATGTCCGCTCCGTAGCTTCCACCTACAGGTCACATGATGCCCCCAAAACCATCCTGCTGAAGAGGGCCAGAAGTTCTAACTTCACAAAGCTAGACAGTAGAGCTATGACACTGTGTCATTACATTGTTTGCATATACTGCTCCCAAAGGTCAAGAACAAGCATCCACGCTCCAGTGGCGGTGTATATTTAACATCCAGAGTGTTGGTAACTTTTAAGTAAGACTTTATGTGTGTTAACCACGTCTGCACAACTTCAGACTTCCTGGTGTGACAGTCCATATCATTTTACGTGCATATTAATGAATTTGACATAGGTCTATTAAGGGTACCATGAATAATAATCATGCAAATTTAGGATACTCATTACATATGTATTACATGAGTAGCAGGTGGGGTAATTTGAGTAATTTGTGGCTATATGCAGATATTGGGATGATGGACGGTGTCTGAAGAAGACAAGCTGAGCTGGTCAGTGGATCTACTGCAGAGTAAGGAGAATTTAGGCTCATCATAAAAGATTTCTCCTTGCCTCTTATTTCACTTGGACATTTTTATGTTTTTTTTATTTTCTACCTCATTGCAGCCGTGAGCTGCCTGCTGATTTACACACACTGCCAGTGAAGCTCAGAGGCCCCGAGAGATGGTGCCCTCTACCCCTCCGTTTTTCCCCCTTCTTTCTCCACCCTATGTCGTCTTCTCACTGCCACCACTGGCAGTTTCTCTGTTCCCTGAAATGGGTCTGACCAAAGAGCTCCCCCTCTACTCATACCTCATCCCTAACAAGACATTTCGTCTGGAGGGTTTGCTATTTACACATGATCTTGTGACACACAAAAGGCTCTGTTCCCCTGTGCCAAGATGCGAATGCATGCAAAAATGTACTACACATCTCCCTCTCTTTCTGTCTTCATCTATCGGTTGAGCTATTGGTCAACCTATGTACTAACAATCATTACACAAGGACTTTTGATTTGATTTGATTTGATATACCTTTCTTAGTCCCACAAGGGGAAATTTCATAAGGCTGCCGACCTATTGCACGCAATGGCGGCTTCTACATTTTTTGCAGTTTAAAGAATTTGTACTTCCAATAACACAGCAAACCTGCAGCTGGTGGCTTTGGAGGCTGTTTGTATGGGAAACAGTACAAAACAACCTGTTCCTATGCCAATGAAATGATCACAAGTTTACACGACTATGAACTGTAATAAAAAAAGAAAGAAAAAAAAGACTAAAAATATTTAGTTTCTTGTCATTTCAATTTAAGGAGTTACCTACTAAATTATCATCTATTCATTTTTTTTTTTACCTAATTCTAAGTCAAAGTTAACAATTTAGAAAACTCACTCAAAGCACTTTATTTTAATATGGATTCATGCATACTTTATAAAAAATGTTATCAAATTTAGATTTAGCAGTTAATCTAAGATGCATGTTTTTGCACCGAGGGAGGACACCTATGTAGGCGCAGGGAGAACATGCAAGCTCCACACAGGAAGGCCCCACCAGGGGAACAATGCCCTTCCACCAGTGTGTGAATGTGAGAGTGAATGAATAGTGGAATTGTACAGTGCTTTGAGGTTCTCAAAAAGCGCTATATTCTCATGCTATGCTAACATTAAAAAAACAATAGATGCCAAAAGAGTAAAGACCCCTGTTTGTACAACCTACAGGCATATGTTCCTTTCTATAAAACGAAGGGATTATTTCATTGATTAATGAACATTTGTGATTATATATGATCAAACACATTTGCTCTTTTAAGACAAAGTCCCTCCTTGTCATACATCTGTTTTTAAGATGCACAAACCAAAGGAAACACATCTAATTTTACACACCATATTATTTGAGGAAATTACCCAGCAATGATCTCATCTTTTTTTCCCTCCCTCAAGCCGATGCGCTCGAGGCAGAGGAGCTAGTTTCATGCTGATCAGCTCTGATTCTAGGGGATGGGAAGCTGGTGCATGCCTTGGTACAGTGATCACGTCGGTTCCCTGTAATTGCTACATCTACACATCAACAGGCGACACCATTTGCAGGGGAAATAGCAGGTTTAGCTATACAGAACTCAGAAAAGGTAAGGCTGCAGAATTTGATGGATGGCTTGTGTCATCTCATTTTCATCTGTGACATTTGAGTGACAAAGAAAAATGTTTCAACCCTGAAGATTTTTTTTTCCTTTTTGTTTTTGCTTTTTGGTCAAACTGAGGGTAGGTTTGGCTTTTGAATGTGCACATGCACAGACACACACACATAGAAGGACAGAGGCACACACAGCTGCAAGGACAGATGTAAAAATCCTGTTTTGGCTGTCAGGTTGTGGAAGCTTTGTGGCCCACAGTAAATCAGCACTCAGTACTGGCATGAAATGTAAGAGACCTTGAAAAATGTTCAGTTTCTTATTAACGCTTCAGTAAATCCCCAGCTCCAAGATCTGCCTATAGTGGAAAAACACGCCGTATCGCCTGCGTGTGCTGTTGTCATATCACCAATAATGTATATTCATGGTATCGTTTTGTTTAGGCATCAGCCCCTGTCCACTGGCAGTGCAGCTGGCTTTCTCTGATATCGACTCATCCTGGTTCAACAGAGTTGCAGTCACAGAGATTTAATATCTCAAATGGTGCTGAGCTCCTATTGCTACTAATGGATTCTGTATAATGTGGCACTTAAAATGCATGAGCAGGCTCTGATTTATCTGTAATTTGCCTCCACTGGAGCATATCTCCCTCATTTCTTCCATTTGTTTTTGGCTTTGTAGACATACCCTGATTGGGATTTCATATTGTCACATGTTTGACAGTTTGGTTAATTCCAAAAGATAAAATGTTTACTTTTGCTTATTCTGATGCGGTGTTAATTACAAATCAGATGTAATAGCAAGTCAAGCATGTGATCATAGACATTAGATGTGGTTTATTTGAGCTGTTGTGGCAGAAAGACATGCTGACTTGGTCTGAGGCAGATGGGTCTCTCCCAGAGGGGCCATTTTCATTTATTTGGTCTTCGACTACTTTATGTGTCAAACAATAAGCATACTAATTAGATTACGCACAGTGAGGGTATTTGCCCAGGGAGAGTGAAATTTCATCTTCTACTTCTTCTTCATTTATTGTCCCGCTGTTTTCACTCCAGCTGACCACACTGGGGGTCACACAACATGGAGCAGGGAGCCACTAGCAATTGATCTGATGGGTTTAAATGTCTCCTTGTTGTCATGGTAGCAGAACTGCAGCGGCAGGGTAGGCTCAAGGTTAACGGCCAGTGGATCGGAGTACTGAACCATCAAATGATGGGTCAATACTGCAGGACGGGTCAAATTGAAACTAGCAAATGGAAAAATTTCAATCCACAAGACTGCTAGTGACAAAAAGGAGTTTGCAGTCACAAAGCTCTGCAAAGGGAACTTAGTTCATTGTGCAACCTGCAACTCCAAAGCTCCCCAAGATTACTTCTTCCCTTTTACATTTTTGGCATCTCTTACACTAGCATCTCAAGGGCTGTGATACATCCTTCATTGGTTTCATTAATATTATGAAACTGATGAGTCTAAAATGTTTTAATTAATTAAAATTTACATGACAGCTTTTCTTTTCTTTTTTTGACAGACAAAGTAATTTAATTCTGAATGACTGAAGTTTATTTTTTAAAATACCCACACAATACCCAAAATGTTGCATCTTTAACTTCAAGAATTCCTTCAAACACTGACATGATACAGTGAAGCATTTTACATAGGCTTCTTAAAAGTCTGTCAGGGTGACACGCAACAATATTGGAAAGTCAGATATCATTAGACTGAACAGTTCCTGTTTAAATAGCTTCTTTGCAAGCTATTTGCAGGAAGACAAGACAAACATTTTTCAAAATTTATTAAGTGGAAATAGTGAAAAACATTCATATGTTTGCACTTGAACACCTACACCTTTGTCCGAAGGTGCAAAATAATGCTGACTACACGTCAAGCATTGGTAATGGTTGCACATACATATATTTCACTATAGTAGATGCAAATGAATACATATCTACTGGATGCGCATCTTTCAGAAATGTGTCCCACCTTCCCGTGGCAGCTCGGTCGGCGGCTGTTCATCTCAGTGTGTTTAAGATGACGTCACTGCTCTGTTCTTTCTAACATAAGCCTACTATCTCTTCCACCCTCTGAATTCACAATAAATCTCACCCAGCTGCTGCAGAGGAAAAAACCAAAGTAAGCAAAACACTTCATCTAATGAGTTTTGCAGATATGTCAGTTTTTCCACTCCCTTTACTCGTTATTACATCTGCAATAAAAAAAAAAAGCACGGTGGTGTTCACTGTGAGAGCAGGCGTGTGTGTTTACTAAACACACACGAACAGACACGCTGAGATGTGACTGCAGTAGGTGAGCTCAGACTAACAAAAGCAAAGGAGACAGGTAGAAAGGGTGTCTTGTCAGTGCAGCTGGCATTTTGTTCAGCAGGGAGCAATGTAGCCTGTCTACCCGATAGCCCTCTCAGACAGGAGCAAGTCCATTGGGATCCCACAGGACCTCCTACCAGCCACACACCTGACAAGGGGGCTGTCTAAAAACTCTGCAGAGACCCTATTACACATGTCATACTACTAAGCACTGCGGTGGCCACCAGATGACAAGCTTTCCACACCCTTCCCTTGATTGGGAGTGAAGCACAGAGAGGAGAACAAAAGGCTTTCACTGCACTCATATCTGACCAGTTTCAGTCTCAATGACCAAAATTCAAGCAATGTTTATGAAGCAAAGATTATACAAACGCATTGCTGTTACAACACTGCCATCTTCAGGCAAATTGTTGGTACAACTTTGTATTTATTCAGACAATCTGAGAACGTGTAGGTAGATATGTAGATAGATATAAATGTAGATAGATAATATATATGTAATAAACAAGAGGTAATTTTTTATTATTATTTACTGTGCAAATTTCAAACTAAAACGTCTCATCAAGAACAAAAGAAGCTGTGACATTTTTTAAATAAATGAAATAATTAAGGCGAGTCATGTTAAGTGCAGTAACAGGTTTACGGTAATAGCTTTTTCCTTCGCTCATCCAAAACATTGTATGGGTGCAGAGACTCCCACATTCTGTCAGCAGTATGAAGATGATGCTTTCATGTAGAACGAGATAAGCAGCTCAGCTCTTCCTCCTGGCTTGTTTCAATGAGATCAAGAGAAGAAGCTTCCAAATCTTTAATCTTGTGTTCTGGATCCCTACCCTCGGAGCTGGAAAAAAAAAGACAATTTAGTGAATTAGGTAGAGTGAAAGTGACTTCTAAAGACTTTCAGTTCTACTCATGCGGTGAGATCAGATCTTTTTTTTTACCTATCTGAGTCAGAGTCACAGGAAATTTTGAGGTTATTGTGCAGATCCTCTTCTGAGTGGAATCTCCGGAGGCCGCAGCGTTGCACAGCCTGAACCACAGAGTAGTGCGTCCTTCCAGCAGCGCAGGCCTCTATCATAGGCACGCTAAGCTGTGACTGTAGGAAAAGGTGAAGGCAGCTGTCGGACAGCAGCAGAGGGTTCTGAAGGACTCTGAAAAAAATTTGGGAAAAATAAACACTTTAAAACTTCGCCCGGTATTACCTTTAGAAAGAGTCAGTCATGTGGTCCCGTGTTTGTACTCCAGTTTTTGTTTGACTAGGTCAAAGTTCATAAATGCATTGATCTTTGGGTTCTCACGTACTGTTCCAAAAATTTCTGGAGCCCTTTCATTCGATCAGTGATCTGCTGAGCGTTATTAAGACTGAAGAAAGGGTTTTTAGGGGGCAGCCCTGGTACATGTACCCTGGAAAATCAACAACAAGAACAACAAAATGTCAGGAACAACTGAGCACACTACTTTAACTATGAGTAAGTAAACTTTAAATTCAAATCTCAGTGGATGAACTTACATTAGCATCGAATTTGCCTGCAGTTTTCGCCTGAGCCATACAAACTCACTGTATCTCCTTCTCACTTGTGAGATCTTCTTGGTGAAGCACACACTGTCGGTCTAAAACAGGACACCCCAGTGTCACACACATATCACAGTAAAAATGCCCTAAATGAAAGAATAACGATTCGACCAACTGTCTTAAGCATTTTACTTACATGTAAACAAATTTCATAGTCTATGTAGGCATGCCAGAAGTCATTCTTTTGCATCCGTGGGTCCCGTACCCAGACACTGATGACCTGCTGCATGGAGAAGGCAGGACAGAGACTGAAAGACTGAATGGAATGCACTGTGTTGTGAAAAAGGGAAGGATTATATTGGCAGATAGAGGAAGTAGAATGACTAACATCACACGAACCAGGATAGGAAAATCCAACAGAGAATGGTTTCATGCTTAGTACAAACACGGTTATTTTCAAAGTTGTGCCACAGTTTAAGGAAAACACGTGACTCCTAAAAGATCTTTCTTCTTGACAATTAAGAAACTCTGTCACATTCACAACACTAATCCAGACCTACCTGATTCTCGGTGCTGTCAGTTTCTTTTCTCATGATCTAAAAGATTCAATCTCAATAACCGTAAGTCAGATAGATAATAGTGGTCCTTAGCACTGCATTTGTGTCTTTTATTTCCACCTTTACAGGTTATGGAGCAAAGGTTTCAAAATAAAGTCACAAGACTGATATAAGCACCTCCCTCTAACTGTCAACTCAGCAAAACGAGCATTCCTAAATCGGAAGCATTGTTAGAGAACATGTGTCAGCACAACCAGATCAAAGCTGCTAAAGTTACAGGAAATCCATACTTTGTTAGAAAAAGAGACAACTGCTGTAGGTTTTTTTTTTTACACCATCACAGTGGATTTTACACGACACAATCAAGATATGATTGAAGTGGAGACTTTTGGCTTTAATTCACAAAAGTTTAACAAAAAGTTTAGTATTAACTGTTTATAAATTACAGCCATTTTTATACACAGTCTTCCATTTTAAGAGGCTCAAAGGTAACTGCTAGCAGTTTTGTGGCCAGGTGAGGCCTGTTCATTTGTTATTTTGTGACAAATGAAGTAGACAAAAGATCTGGCGTTAATTTAAAATGGTGAAAATGGTTTAGATTTTAAATATAAGGTCTAATGAGATGCCAATCTAAGTGAGGAAGGCCGTCATTAGGCTGAAAATGAAAAATAATCCTCTCATAGAGACAGCAAAAAATTTAAGAGAGGCCAAATCAACAATCTGATCTGTTCTTAAAAACAATGAGATGCCTGAAAGATCACAGGAGACAATTGAAGTGGATGCTGGTAGCCAAGTACCCAAGGGTACTGCAGAGGCCTGTTTTTAAGTCCATGCCAGAACATTTTCTGTGTCTAACTCCTTCCACTCTCTCCCATCTTTTCTGTTTACTCACAGTACTGCACTATCTAAAAAAAACAAAGAAAAAAACAGAAGAACATAAAACTAAAATACATGATGACAGAATCGTTTCCATTTGTAAGGAAAAACAACTTTACAGCATCTAACCAAGTCAAGAAGAGGTAAGCATATCATTGACAGGGTCCAGAGTTTAGAAACACCTTCATGAATGTAAATACAGAGAGATTACAGCACGGTGGAAACCACTGGTTATACTCAAAAACAAGAAGGCCAGATAAGAAAATACCTAAAAGAACCTGCACAGTTCTAGAAAAAGTATCTTTGGACAGATAAACTCAAGATTAACTTGTGCCAGAATAATGAGAAGAGAGAAGCATGGAAACAAATCATTATCCTAAGCATACCACATCATCTGTAAAATATGTGGAGGTAATGTTATAGCATGGGCATGTATGGTTGCCAATGGTAAAGGGTCACTAGTGTTTATTGATAGAAGTGTACAGCACTATACTTTTCACTCAAATGCCACAAACCTAATCACTTCACAGTGCAAACAGATAATGACCCGAAGGACACCACAAAAGCAACTCAGCCATTCCTGAAAGCAAAAACGGGGATATTCTTCATCAACCACGTCAGTCACCTGATCTCCGCCTAACAGCGTGCCTTCCAGTTACTAAAAACAAAACTGAATCCAGAAAAACCCACAAGCAGCACCAGACAGTGACCGCAGCACAGGGCTAGCAGAGCCTCTGAAGCATGGAAAAAAAGTACGTGGTGGTGTCGATGGGTTCTAAACTTTAGGCATTTATTGACTACAAAGGTTTTTACTTTTAAAATGTTGTAAGTTTGTCCAATTGATTTCCGCCTCTGAAAATGAAGCACTGTCTAAAAAAAAATCACTGCAAAGAGCTGCATTTTTTACAGTAAAACCCTTGAATTAAGATTAAAGGTCTGCACTTTAAGCACATCTTAACTGTTAGCTTTAAAATCCACTGTGGTGGTGCACAGAGGAAAAAAGAAAATCACAAAACTTGTGTTTCTGGACCCAACTCTGTGTAGCCCATTTAGTGCCAGAAATGTAATGTCAAATGAATCATCTCATATTAATGTTGTTGTTTTTTTAAATCATTTGGAATTGATCATTTATTTTAGGAGTAATTGGACCACATAATGTGAAAAATATGATCAAAGTGAATCAAGATGCAAAAAGTGTCAAAAAAGGTTTCATTTATTCACAGACTTCACAGATCCATGGTCAACAGTTACAGTAGTTCTGTAGCAGATGTGTTTTTAGGAGGTTTGAGGTTCAGCTGAGTGTCCCATAGCAGTCATGGGAGATATGTCGAGTCAGAACAATGCCACCAGGATACAGATATAAAGTACACAGAACTGTATAATTACAGTCAATGAATGCCCTGTGTAAACTGCACAGTCTCAGATCTAAAGTGCTACATTTAACAATCGTTTTACGCATTTACGGTGCACAAGAGTTCATTTTGATAAGTGTAAATCTCATTAGATTTACTTAAGAAAATTCATAACCTTCTAATTCAACTCAATTTTATTTATACAGTGCCAAATCACGACAACAGTTGCCTCGAGGCGCTCTTATTCTGAAAAATTCTACAGGGCTTCACTTTTTGGATCAAAGCACCGAATATTTAAATAATCTGAAACGTTCTAATTCAATAAACAGGAGAAAACTGCTAATTTACAGCAGCTGATTAAAAAAAACAAGGGAATTTTTGATGGGCAACATTTTTTAAAAATATATATTATTTAACATCAACCACAAGGGTCATAAAGAGATACAGTAAAAGCTGTGTCCATTAACACTTCACAACCTCACACAATACAAGTTCAAACAAGAGGCATTCCAACAACAGGGCTACAATCTTCAGCTCTAACCAAAAGCTACATAGGCTGAAGGCATGGACTTGGACAGTAGTTTGCTGGCTCTGGCAGTAGCGTGTTGCCGTACAGGATGTAAAGCACACACTAAACAACCGCAGGGCCCTTCCAGTGTAAGATACTGGCATCTAAACAGGACTATAAATACTAAATTACTCATAGAACAATATCTTCAAAACAAAACACAACCACAGTGATCGAGTCCGCTACATGATGACACAGGAAAAAAGCTGCAACGGGTTAGTCTGACCTCAGATCAGCTGCTCTACATAAAGGTTAGCTTGAGCCTCCATCAGAGTGTCTGCAAAGTCACAGTGACCTTTTTTGAGCACCACGGGGCAGACAGCACTTAAAATCCACCACCGCCGAGGATGTCACACCTGCCAGAGCTCGAAGTGCTTCTGATGCCAGCTGAAGGAGGACATTTGATGGAGGCTAAAGCTAAGCTTCAGATGAGAGCACAGCTGTTTATTAGTTCTCCTCTGCACACAACCCACACACATTTTTACTGCTCGTCGTCTCCACAGTGCCAGGTCAGCTTCTGCTCGTAGAAGTCGATGACCACCTGGGGACATCTGGCGCTCGCTTCACGGGCCGGCAGCAGGGCAACGTCATCCGAGTTTTTCCTGTGGGGATACGCGCAGCAGAAGGAAAAAGACTGAAACCGCCTCTCGTTTTTAATGGATGTAAAATGTCTTAACAGAAACAAATATTTCTGACAGTTTTTTTTAATGGAGAAGTAAAGGGTAAGGGGACTCTACATAAAAGGGGCACTAGATTTTAGCTTTAGCTTCCTTTAGCTCATGCTCCATTGTTCCACCAATTCTGTTAAATTTAGCCAGTAATTTCTCACAGTGTCTTGCTGACAGATCAACAAATGTAATAAAGCATATCATCACTGATTTTCAAGAACAAGGATGATGCGTGCCTAGCTGAAGTAACTACAGAGGGATAAAGCCATGAAAACACGGGACAGAGCTGCCAAAGCTCAGTTAAGAGGAGAGGTGATGATCAGTGAGCAGCAGTATGACTTCATACTGAGAAAGAGCGCTAGAGACACGATGTTTGTGCTAGTTTGCTTAAAGTGTTAATGGAGAAGTACAGAGAAGGAGTTGCACTCTGTCTTTGAGGATCTACAGAAAGCATATGACAGTGTACCAGGCAAAGCTGAAATAGGTAGGACATGTGCAGAGGAGGGATAGTTGATACACTGGGCAAAGGATGATGGAGACTGAGCTCCCAAACAGCAGGAAAGAAGATTACAAGAAGAGAAGATTACAAGAATGACAGAATGGGATGCAAGGGACAGACTGAGACAAACAAAGGGAATTAAACATTTTCTGACTGGCTATGCTCTTGTGGAGGAGAAGTAAAAAAAAATGACTTGTTTGCTTAAGGGAAGCAATATAGGACTCTGGCGTCTTATCATCATATCAATGCCGTGCTTCTTTGAATGACGCGGACATTTGGGTAAGGTCAATAATTTGTGGAATTGTGTGCAAGTGTTTGCTTTCCGTAGACCTCTAAACTTCCAGCCCTAAACATGAGCACATCTTTCACACTCAAAAAATTCCAAGTTCTCCAACCTAACAAAACTCATTGAGCGTTTTAAAAGACTTCAGCCAACCGTTTTACAAACTGTGTTTACAAACTTTACAATCTGATGTAATTCAATATAGCTCCTCTTTCATAAAGTAACTACAATCGTAGGTAGTGTTGCGGCTCTGCTGGACTCCTGGACACTAACATTTGTGTATGTAAATCAGAAGAGAAAAAAAAATGCAAAACGATCTAAGCCGATCACTCGGAGCCTCATAAAGGTAGATCTTTGCAGAGCTGGACTTAATAGTCCAGGTACGCATAGTTAAGAGCCCCCGAGTCTATAGCTTAATGGTTGTGTGTAATGATAAACCCAAAGCCCATCTGCTCTCTCCAATCTGTTACTAATAAGGTTTGAGGTGGTCAGTGTCAACGTCCAACTTCTCTTCATGTAAATGATCATGCATATATAAAGTGTTGGAAAACTGCAGTTTCCCACAAAGCAACAGCAACAAAAACATTGAGTCCCCCCCCCCAACACACTTTGCTGTCTGACTCTGGCTTTAAATATTAACATTTTCCACGTTTACTCAAGTGCTGGCATTTATTATTCAAGGACAGAGTAAAGAGGAAGCAGTCACCATTTGACTAGGAACATGAGCTCTCCCTTTCTGTCCGTTGAGCCGATGATGCATTCGGGCTCGAGATAAGTACTGAGGTCACTGGGGGAGTTTGTCTGCTCATCATCGGGCTGAAGGACGCTGTTGTCCGTCTTCACAGCCTGAGCCTCCTGCACGCAGGACTAAAAGAACAAAATAAGAAAAGGCAAAGTTCAAAGTTGCAGCACAGATTTACTAGACATGATAAGAAGGTTGCTAAGTCGAGCCATTTCATTTTTTCTCCCTCACTGTACACACCCATTGCAGAAAAAAGGGGAAATTTAACTGGTTTCATTTTCAGGAGCTTTTGTAAAACTAACCTCTTTAACACGACATTTAGTTTCAGATTGAGCCTTAAAACAATTTCTGACAAGGAGTCAGTTGACTCCATTCCAACCTCAGTCTACAACTAAAGGGAAAATGCTACCATACTTCTATTGTGTTCCCTATACTTCTATATTTTTCGTTGTTGTTCTCCCTTTTGGCAGATTTAGCTGCAGAAGTTCTGTAAATAACATGGAAACAGACAGACATACAGACGATCCAGAAACTCCAAAATTCCTCACATACTCACAATTTCTGTCTCTTCCTCTGCCATTTCCTCTTTGGGAACAAACCCTTGCTCGGGTGGCTCTTCTTCATTCTCCTCGGTGAAGTGGGCGTTTCTCAAGAACTCCTCTATGAGTTCAGGACAGTCCAGGTTGTCCTCGGGTTCCCACGTGTTTTCTGCACTGCGGTTAGAGTTAACAGGAGGAGGGAAAGGCAATTTTTACTACGGTGGATAAACGGGTTACACAATCAAACCGTTCAAATGACTGGTTCTGCAACATCCCACTCACTCAGTGAAGCCCTTCCACTTCAGGAAGTACTCCACTCTCCCATTCGAGATTCTGCGGCGAATTATTTTTTCAACCACAAACTCCTGGACAACTGTAGTCTCCTCAGTCTTCCTCTGTTTGGCAGTCTGCTTCTTTCTCATTCTGCCACGATAGAGAATAAGCGAATGAATGAAGGCCAGGGCAATCACAAGAACAGGGAGTTCATTTCTTTTCGTGCTAAAAAAAAAACAAACTAAACACGGTGGAGTCAGGAACATTCACTTTTATCTCCCTGCTGCTGGGATTTTTTTTTTCCAGCAGAACATGGCAGTGGCGACTACTCTGCTGTGCCCTTCATACAATGATCGGCACACTTGTTACAGCGCTCCACCTGCTGTTTCTGTCGGGTGATTGTGCTCCTTCAGTCCAAAAAAAGCAACATGTTAGTATCGCCGTGAGCGTCGTTCACTCACAGCCTGGTTACGAGCACATTTAGCAGACAGCAGCCCGAAACATGAGTGAACAGAAGCGTGCCTCGGTGATGCATTAGACGCTGTAATGAACAATATGCACGTACGCTCTCGGTGTTTACTTAATCTCGGAGGATAGCCTGCTGCGGTGCCGCTCGGCTCTGCTCTGTGCTTGTCGCTGGAAACAACATGCACAAAGCGCCGGTGACGCTGCTTTGAGCTCAAATGTGTCGGTCGATGTGAGTAAATGAGCGAAACAACTTTTCATGAATGAGTTAAAATTAAAGATGGCCGTTGATGCTCGGAGGAAGTGGTTGCCAAGGGAAAAGGTCATGCCAGGAAAACCGGGAGGAGACGACGGGGACGCGCACAGCAGCGACCAATCAGGGAGCAGTCCGCTCGACCGTCCCAGTCCAGCGGTCCGGAACAGCCCTGCCACCCATGGGCGTCAGCAGGGTATGGCAGGGCATGCGCACTTCCTATAAATTTTGTTTTATTTTATTGGAAACAAAAAGACAGTCCGAGAATACAATAAATAAATAAATAAATAAATAAATAAATAAATAAATGTATTGTGTCTCCTCCCGGGATCGAACCAGGGATCTTGGTGCACTTTAGTTTTATTTAATTTTAGAGTACTTCCACGTATTTCCAATTGATGTTACATAAAGTTCAATACATTTAAGAGAAAAATACCATCCACTTTAAAATGATACAGCGGTGGGTTTATAAAGCAGTTGCAATGAATGTAAATTCCTGATGGAAATAATATACTGAATTGCTTCATTTTGCATTATTTTAAACGTTTGATGCTATTTTTAATATTTAATTTTGCATGATATTGTATAGTAGAAATTCTAATACAGAAAGTGTTACTTAGTATTATTTGAGAATACTTTTTTACTGTTTTCAGTGCTGTAAAGACACTGGGCTTTGTCGACGGGGATCTGCTCCCCTCAAACTCTGAGGCTGTACTGTTGAAATCGCAGGAAAAACAGTCTTTGGGAGATTTGACTGACAGTTCCCCTCTAGCCAATGAGTAAACTCAGAGCTACTGATTGGCCAAATAGCCCCCGCCCCATTTCATCCCGACCAAAGAACAGGCCTTTCCACTTTGCTTTCCAGCAGTCACTCCACACTGTTTTGTAAAACACCACTGGGGGACGCTGCCAGCCTGTATTGGACTGATAGCACCTCTGTTAACCGCTGTCAATAGACTTATACTGGAAAGCTCACAGCCAAAAGGCAGCAGCTCCACATTGAGTTTTTCCACCACTCTCTCGCAGGAGCTGTGCAGAATACAGCTTCTACTGGTACCATTTCATTGTCAAGGCAGGATTATGCAGCACTTGGTGTATTTGATCATAAATTTATGTATAGACATAAACTTATGTAATCTAACAACACTACAAAAGTCCAAAGATGTATCAGACACACTATAATCAGAAAGGCAGTCAGGAGAAGGACAGGTGACTGGTCTAAAGTAAACAGCTACCATTATTTATATTTGGACTGACCACCTATCCCCCTTGTGCAGTGGAAACTTTTAAATGAGGGGGCCTGTAGATATTAACTTCATGAATTGTAGATTCTCTATTGATAAAACTAAGGTAAGCTGCTGTTTTCTACACTGTTTAATTATTAACACTGTGTCGAAGATACTCCAGGCCTCCAGATACAAATGCTACGAACTGTTTTCACACCAATTTATAAGTACATTGAGAACTTAGGGACCCCCGCCTCACTCAACAGACACACTAGAAATATAATCATAATTATAAGGGTCGACCCTTTTCAGTGTCTATATTAATACTGCAATACAATATTCCCATGTTGTGAAACATTATTTTGGCTGTCTCTCTTATAACTATGTTTTTCAGCAGTTTACAATTTAACATCCTTTATTAGGTGTGCTTTATTAAAAAGCATTTTGCGTAGAGCCACACCATCCTTACAAGACATCTTTTTCCTCCATGGATTGGTGTATTAGTTGACTGAGACACTGAGGCAAGACATGTGTTGGTTATCAACCAAATGACCCACTTTTGCCCTCGGACCCCTTCCTGTCTACTCTTCTGGGGATTTAGTACAAGTCGCTATAGTAACGGAACAGCTAATAGGCTTGGGCTGTCGCTGTAGGCCCAAGAATGGCAGTAATGCATGCAGTGAGGTCCTGTCCAGATTTACTACTGTATATATTGTTTTGGGGGAAAGCAGGTTATTTTAGTTTTGCATCCCAGAATTAACATTAACAACTTTTCATGAGGAGATTTCTTTTTTCACCGTTATTGATTAAATGACAGTATTGATTGAGACATTGAGAAGACATAGTAGGTGAGTAAAACTGACCCTGTAACACTTACGGTAATGTTATGGGTTTCAATCACTCCTTCACCACAACTTACTATTCATATATAGACTAAAAACTGACCAATAAACATTTACATATGCATCTGTTTTTGATAGTTGTGGGAAATTTGATATTATTGATCAGCCTCTGGATTGCAGTAGTTAGATTTAGGTGAACACTGGCATATCTGAGATGTTTTATAAACATTTGTTTTATGTCTTACACAAATTTGTAATCTAAATAATGTTACTACATGTAATAATAAAGTGATTTGAGGCCTTCCTGGTGCCTTGAATGCAAACTGACTGAACCCCTAAATTGACCAAGGCACTAAAAATGAAATACAGATGTTGATGAAATTACATGCTCCAGTGTACAGGGTGAAAAGATATATTGCGTTATGCCGTCATCCCTTAAATCTACTAACTTCCCTCCCAGACAAGCACATTCCACACACCCACTGTGAATGGAGCCCTAATACAGATGGGGCTTGAGAGCCATTCTGTCAGAGCAGAAATTAGTCCAGATGGCTAGATCCTGCTGTGAGGGGATGTGGATGGAGTGAGTAGTGGTCTGTGTGGCTCAGGATAGGCCCGAGTGGACTCTTTTCACATGGTGGGCCCCGGCGTTCCCTTAGTTCCAACTTTGAAGCTCTCAGATTACAACCACGGTGAAGGAATTCATGTCAGTCCTTGTGTTCTTATCAAGTCTGTGGTTATATAAGACACAGAATCCAGTAAAACGTTACTAAAAGTACCGGTGGTCAAAATGAGATTCAAATAAGTCCATAACAATTCACTGACTGCGCATTTGTAAAGCACTTTCTTGGATATCATTTTTGCATGTTTTGAAAAAATTCAAGTTCTTTGCCAACTCTCCCTTCATCAGCTTCAAAAACTGACTTCAGATCATATTCAGAGTCACATACAAAGTCAATCAGGGTACTAAGTGGCAGGCTCCAGTGCACTTTATGTCCTCGATATTTATGCAGCAGTGGCAGAGAGAAAAGAAACTTTTCACGAGTAACAGATGACGTGGAACCACAGACCACCTGGATCTACTTGCGGAAATCTGTCTCTTGTTTCAGAACATTTATGGTGCCCCAAGATACTTTCCTCTGTGTTATTCTATACCTGACACTCCAGGGCTAGAGCCGTGTAGTCATTACCAGTCTTTGTGTCTGCAGAGTTACTGGGAATGCATACACTAGGAGTATGCATTACACTACAGGTTTCAATCAGACAAGAAGAGATTAATATAGCATAAATGTATTTTATTAAAACTACTATCTGGTCAAGAAAGCTCATCTAAATGCCAGCACAGAGAGAAGGAATTATAATTATTTAAGGTAAAAGGTAGCTTGGGGTTTTCTGTTGCAGATCAGCTGTAACACCCCCTGCAGAAAACGGAGTGAAACAAAAATCGCAAAGGTGTAATATAGTTTACACAGTCATGCAGACGTTCATCCATGTGACATTATTGTCACCATAATATAACATAAAAGCCATCAAAATTAAAAAAGCAGCCAACAGCCTTTGATTGTGCTTGATGAATACAAGGATCTAAGGATTTTTATTGCCATGAGGTGAAACTAAATTTTGCACTCAAGTCCCAGTTAAGACCAACAAAAATAACGCTCATCAAGAGCAATATATACAAAACCAAGAAAAAGTATGAGTATAAATAAGAGCTTGAGAAGCAGCTGCGTCTCTGTGCGTCGTCAGTTTGAATAAAGAATAAACCTGAACCTGGTAAGATGAAAGTTTAAGCAGCACAAAATTGACACTCTGAAGAACCTCTACCATCTTTCCAAGAAAGTAAATAGTTTCCAGCTTTGGTTTCATACTGTATGTGCTTATTTGGAATATTCAGAGCTCGGCCCTTTGCAGTACTCAAAGAAACTCCATGTAACCTTTGTAGAGATAATAAATCTGTTCATCTGCTGAACGGAGGGAGAGGGAAAAGTCACACAGTGGAAGTGGTGCTGACTTCATCACATGTGGGTCTCTGCTGGGAGATTCCGCCCCACAAAGCGAAGCCCGTAGGATCTTGTAACACTGTGACTGATGGGTGAATGGCATCAGTGACAAGTAACTCCCATTCCCCCTGGGGTCAATGTGGCACAAAGTGAATGGATAGGAGTGGTAGGGAATAGATCGCCTTTGAACCTAAAAAGAATAATTCCCCCTTCTTCCAGTGCTGGTCTTTACTCCCGCTCTCTCTCTTAGTTCGTGCCATTCTTCTTTCACTTTTTTCCTTTCTCTGCGGTGATTTTTTTTGTCCTTCTGAGCTTTGTGGCTGACGATGATGACCTGGGGAAGAGTAGAATGTGAATAAAGTTGCTGTCATTTCAAAGAAGCGATGTGTCACTCAGCTCTTGTCTGACTTTATGTCAGAAAGAAAATTTAAGCTTTAAATAACACGGCACCGACGTTGTCCTGCAATTATTGCATAAGCCTAACTGAACGTAACTCATTTGTTTTGGATAAATGTAACTCTGAAAATAGACTAATGATCCAGGGGCATTTTTGTGAACAAATTTCAAGAAAAGATTTCATGATGTGACATTTTCACATGCCCTCAGGAGCGCCGAATGCTTTTAATCACGAGCAGCAGTTTTTGAACAGGTTACAATCAAATTTGTTCCTTTTTGTGTTGCACTTTAAGGCAGCTAGTCACTAACTAAAGTTTGATGGATTGCTCTCCTCGGGTTACCCGCACGGCAACGACTGCTGCTGTCTGCGAGGAGATTGTTTGCGTTTCTGTGGCCAGCTTTTGTCAAACATCCTCTTCCATTTCAGTTTCTTGAAATGTTAAGTGTTCCTTTTCACCACTGTCCATCACCACCCAGTGAATCCAAACAGGGAGCGAGCTCCTCTTCTGTCATGCAGGGAGAAATTGAGACAAAGGAGAAGAGGGAAGAATGTACTGGCTTGGTGTGATGACAGTGCTTCGTTTGAATCCACAATATCGTTGCTGGCTGCTTTAAGTCAACATGTGGGTGTTTTTCTTATTTTTTTTTATTATATACTGCATGTAAGAGTCTTTTTTTAATGGGTTGGTATACTAACTGACATACAGTAAACTCCTATCAGTAAGTAGTATAGTCTTTATATTTATCACATGAATATGAGCGTTATAAACACTGGCCTGACTCCTAATGTAAGTAGACAGCTGAATAGTACTTTATCCTGGTGAGAGGACCTTTGCCTTGGTAAATCTCCTTGTCACTGCGCAGCTGCTGACTATCTGCTCTCATCGGGTGCAGCTCCACAAACTGCCGAATCCAGTCTGTTGACCTTTCACTTCTTTTCTCTAACACAGCTGTAGGCTTTGAACTTTAGATCTGCTCCACATCCCCCCGTTTTGCTGCAAAACTGGCCCATCTGAAATCAAATCTCATGTCTGTTCTTCACAGGTCCCCCCTCAGATATAGAGCAGTTGCTTTTTGGCTTCTGGGAATCTGAAGCTTTTCTTCTTGAGCCAAAAGAGCTTTGACTATTACATATTTTTACTCAGTCAGGCCTGTAGCAGCTCTATGCCATCTGAAGTGATACTGAATAGGCTCCAGCTTCAGCACATGGTGAGAGCAACCGGCTCTTATGTCTTGCCTGCCTGCCATCTGGAAAATTACAGCTTTAAGTAGGCCCTTTCAGTAATTACCCTGCCAACTCTGAAGAAGGGCTCCGAACACACCGTGATGAAATCTACATGACTGATTGAGTGAGGCCATAGCAACTGAGAGTATAGTAGAAATGCAACATGCTCAAAACCTCCTCTTGTTTTTTAAGAAATGGCTACTTCTGGACACTGACATTGCTTATGATCTCTACTACAGTCTTAGTTGTATTTCTCTAAACATGGGTGAAGGTCTCAAACTCACCACAAAACCTTTAAGTTTTGTTCTTTTATTAACGAGTAAGTCAAGTTCTCTGACACTGGAAATCATTTATATCAAATGATATTTGATATAAATCTATAGTGTGTTAATAATATTATAATATCGGACTGAATCTCTAAAATACATTATTTTTGTCTGGGAATAACTGGCTTCTAGCCTATAAGCAAAAATACTTTGCAAAAATAAGAGCTTTTTTTTTAGGGATCCTGGGGGAAAATGGTAAACTATATTCAAACTATAACTATATTCAAAATCAAAAATGTACATAATCAGCATTAGACAGAATAAACATGCAGCGTATCAGTGTCAAAAGTCACTCAGTGTTGAAATATAAGTTTAAATATGTAAGTTTACATACATTCGTGAATGTCTTGGTAATTTTAGGGCTTTTAACAATTTCTTAGAATTTAAAATGAATCTTTGAAAAACAAGAATTAGAGTGAACAAAGTTTGAATTTATTTGGATTTTTATCCACACAGAGTTGAAATTATACATGAACTCACTTAAATCTTTTAGTAATGAGACCCAAACTGATATTACAGAGGAAATTGGTTATGATATTCAAGAACAATCCAGGAACCACAAAGGCTCAAGTTTATGATGAACGGGAAACTGCCAGAACACCAGCATCAATGTCCACAGCCTGCAATTACTGTAATATTTATGCTAATGATGAGTGTATGCAAACTTCTGACCACAACTGACCACAACTGTAAATACAATAGCAAAATACTGTTGGAAATCACTGGACATCCTGTCGCCTCTGTATGTTTGCTACTGGTTTTAACACTTAAAGGTCTGACTTTTACAACAATCATTAAATTGCCTCCATTTCTAGAACAATACTCTATACTCTGCTCCTAAATTATGTCTACACCAGCACACACATCCTTACTCCTCTTCCACTGGCAGGTAGTTACCTTCATAAAATATGTATCAGAGTAGTCTCCTTCATGTTCACAAATTGTTGCAACTCAGTTGCTCTCAGGCTCCATAAATGCTTTACAATACTCGTACATCATAATCGACACCTGTGCGCTCAGCAGATTTTAGCAATACGATGAACTATTCTAACACGTGATAACGCACACAGTGAAACAATAGTGAAGTGCTGAGAGTAAAACTGTTCTGCTTGCAGAAATGTCATATCTGGTGATCACTAAAACTTATTTAAAACTAAAACTTATTTAAGCAGTTACTGTTCAAACTGAGGAATGGAAATTTCAAATTTCAGGATTATGATTTTTAGAGAGTTGGCTTTAAGATTTGTATTTATTTATTTATTCTTTCAGATGGGGGCTTCTGTATAGGATTACATTTTGGGTTAGGATCATGACTTCTTGCAGTCTCAGCTGGCTGGCAACTGCAGTTCATGAAACAAAGTCAGTCCCCATAGACACCCATGTTATAAAAAGTGCTGTTTACAACCTGATGCAAAAGAATATTTTGGACCTTGCGGATACTTTTCATAACAACTGCAGGATTCTCTTTTAAATAAGTCAAAAGTTAAGAGCCTGTCTGCTTTGATTAACAGTTGTGCTTACAGGCAGTTGTAATAGACTGATGTCTCATAGGCCTTGTAGTTGCTAATTTAGTCACACAGGCCTAGACACTCGTCAGCGATCCACTTACAACCACCAGTTCCTAGGGAAAAATGTGAACTGCTCAACTGATTGGCAAGCGGTTGCTGGCTGTTGCTTGGTGATTTTGGACACAAAGAACTTTATGGTCCAATGCCAAAATCCTCTGTGGTTGGTTTTACTACCGCTTGGTGAGTAATTATGAAATTATGAAAAGTGCAACACAAACAAATGCCTATAAAGTAAAATCTTTGGCTTTTGAAAAATGTTGGTTGCAGTGGTAATACACAACTTTTACTTTGAAACCAAACATCTTTCTAGTTTGTGTCACACCTTTTTAAATTTCACAACAATCAGCATGTAGTTGATGAGTGTCTGCAGACAATGCAGTGTCTTCTTTGCACTCAGCCAAAGCAATAACAAGGAGCTGCTGCACCCTTGTTGCGACCAGTTACACCTAACAACTCCAGCAACAACTTGTACAACTTGTAGGGGGAAAGGCACCTTTCCTAGCAACTGGAGGTTGCCAGGGAGTCCCTGACTGGTCTCTAAGCCTACCTCACTGATGCCTTGTGCTACTGAACTGGACCTCTTCTCCATTATTGTGGGGTTAATACCTTCTGGAGCATTTTAAAAGAAATTTCTTGAAAATTGTCTGTTATTTAGCACCAATTAGCAGGCATGTATGTGTCTCCCTTGAATCTGTTTGGTTTATGCCACATGCTAATCAAGCTAGCTAGGGCTAGATGGTAAACCTGTTGTACAAATATAGTAACTTTTCAGAAAGAAAAATAATATTCCTGTGGCCAAATCACTAAGACTTCAAAAGGAAAGCATCAAAGGGAATATATCCATACATATATCCACCTTTTGCATACAGTCTATTGTTTTAACATATCACACTCCAAAGGTCATGCCCAGGCTGGCCAATCCATTTTAAGGTCATCTGCAAAATGTTATCCTCATGTCTAACTATTAAAATATCTTGTCCCTTTCATGCCAGCAGGGTTTTGATCCCACCTTTAATCACTGACCATTATGAAGCCATGGTGCTAATGTGGTCAGATTGATAGCTTATACTCAATCCAATCTTAACTTGTAAACTTTTGCCTTAATATTTAGTATACAGCCAAATGAGTAGTGTCTATTTTCTAATTATTGGAAGCTAAAAGTTTTCCTTTAGTCATTTGCAGTTCAAGGGGGAAAACCAAGATGTGTAACATTTGTCCGACATATGCACTACATAAGTCTGAGTTCATTAAAATCACAGCCTCCACTCTTTGTAAGCAAGACAGCTTTATACTTGCCCTGCAATAGTTCCTAGTGTGAAAATTTGTTTCCATAGCTTCCTTTCCGCAAGTTGGTATGGAGTGCTGAAAAACCACGAGCACTCCCTTGGTTTGAACCGCTGCCTGGGCTTGACAAAACATGAATGTGATTTACATTGTCCCTCCTCCAAAATGTCATTTTCAATTTGAATCCTATCAAGGGCTAATCTGGAAACTGTTACTCAGTGTGTCTTGAATATAAATTGTTTGCAGCTGAGAGTCAAAAGTGGACCGGTGGTAGCGGAGGGGAGGGGGCAATACGGCAAAGTCTCTCCTGTGAAATGCCATGTTTAGGCTGATGCACAGGAAACAAGCTCTTACCAGCCAGGAAATGAAGTGGCAAGCACAGGCCGGCTTGTATTTCCCCTCCTGCTTTCAGATGGGCCTTGTTAGTGTGGAGACATCAGGGCTCCAGCTTTTTGTTCACATAGAGCTGCAGCGTTTTGAAGATGTTAAGTGTTTGTGATGGCTGACTGGTATGTTGCTACGAGGTCTTGAGTTTCTCAGACCTCCAGAACCACTCCCCAGCTGCCCCCATCCCCCATCCCCTGCCTCTACCCTCCCTCTGTCTTTATGGTTGAGATGAGTGATGTGAAAGAGCTGAAACACACTTATGTGTAAGCAAAAGATAAAATCTCTGTGCGATACGCTGTAACAGTGAAATTTGTGGCTGTACTAAAGCTTGTGCTGTTGTTTCTCTTTTCCCATGCCATAATAAATAACAAAAAGGATTTGTGTGTTCCACTTTAGATGAGTATTGATAAAATACTCATTAATAAAATCAATGACAAAACACATCTGTTCTTTAGACTCCCTCCCTGCTCACTTGAAATACTCCAATACTGGCTGACTTGCATGAACAGCCTAAAAACCAAAATTGTCATCCACACATTTTCTAAAGATGAAAACTGGTGTTACAGTGAAACAGACAAAGTATGTTTTGTGTTTCATGTTCACTCAAAGGGATGGATAAGCCTCACATCAGCCAGTGTTTTTCTACAAGTTCAGGCTGAACCTGTAGCCTTTAAGAATCTGAAACGCTGACGTCAGATCAAACCAAACAGAAGCAATTAGACAGAGAATGGTCCCTTCATCTGAAAATGAAGAATCACATCAAAACATGTCAGGTTAAAAATCACATGTGTGATACAAAAATTCTCTTAGCTCTCTTAAAAAAAAATCAATCAACTCTGGAGAATAAAGTCAGGACATTTTCCAACTTTAATTTTGACACAGAGCACACAGCAGCTTCACATGGAGTCAGACTACTGGAAACAGCGGTTTTAGAGACAGCGCAGGATGGGCAGAGTGCACTGGAGACGCGAGACCTCCCCGCTCTCCATGAATCCACTGGACAGTTAAATGCACTGTTCTCACATGGGTGCAATCTGACATCACGCAGACCTTTTTTTTTTTACGAGGTAACCGAGTTTAAAAACTGTTTAATGTCTGGTTACACTGGAACACTTGCACGTCTGGCGGGTGAGGTTCAAGGCTGCAGTGCACGTATGAAAGCAGCTTGGGTAAAAGTTAAACACTGTAGGTAATTTTTTGATCAGCTCTGGTCTTTTGTTTTTCAATTCACACAGAATTCCGATTATTAGCTATACTATGGTATCAACACCAGGATGTTCAGGAGTAGCCAACCTTTTAGTACCATTTTAGTTGGAGGCACGATGACAGGTGACCGAGGCTCACGTAGAAACAGATTTCCTGTTTGCATTCACATGTTCCAAGGTCAGAGCTGGCTTCATGCCCACACAAACCCGCCGCTGCTTCTCTAAAAGGACCACCTAAGTGTGATCAGCCTGTCACGACGGTGGTGAGTAGTGATTCATAGCCTGGACCTCAGGGCTAAGCTGAAGTCAGTATAAACAATTATAGCTGAGAGGGATGTATGCTGAGTGTGTTTGTGCGTCAGAGAGTGGTGAAAAGAGAGAAAAGAGAAATACTGCTTTCTGACTGAGCTGGGACTCAGTGTACACATTTGCCTGGATTATACCTTCTTCTCACAGGGAAACAGCGATGATTCACTGTTCGGAGAGTCTAAGCTGCTCTCTTCGGCACTCACGTATGAACGGTCATAGAACACATAATGATCATGGTGCGTTAAAGGGCTGCAGTTAATGTCATAGAGCCTAAACACTGCAGTAGCATTGTGACTACCAGACACACAACAGACTTTTTCCTTAGAATTTCCACCTTTTAAACAGCCTCTGAGTTTTCTCTACATACAGTCAGTTACATAAAGGTAGCGAGGGAAAAACAAACATCTCTCTGGCCTTGTAGAATAATAAAACGATTGCCTGTAGGAGTACGAACAGAAGTAACTCCCTGTGTTATGAGGTTATTCAAGTTTGAACAGTATATTGATGGCCAAGGCCTGTGTTTATACATAATGTTGTTCACAAGACTAGCGGAAAGTTTAGAGGTGAATAAAATTGTCTTACCTCAGATACAACTCACACCTGTAGACACATGAGGCACTTCTTTGCTAGTAGTGATGTTGAGTGTGGATATACATGTGATTGAGCGTTTATTACCCAAGTGTCATACAGACCACCTGGACTTATTTTGTAACTGTCACCGTAAGATTAGAAAACAATTCTTATATTTCTGGAACCATTTGAATTTTCTCTCCCTGTGAATGCTTTGTGCTACCATGGCTTTTTCTATCTGAAAACATTTGCATTTCACCTCAAGCACAAACGGTAACAAAGTTGCAGTCATTTAAAGAGCGCTTGTAAAATGGGCCATGAGCCTCGTGGCAAAATTAACTACATTTTTTAATAGCGTTCTGGTTTAAACGAAATTCACATTCGTATATACACTTTCATTTACAGATTTACACATAAACTATAAATAATTTTGGGACATGAAAGCAAATTAACGCTGTTTCCATATTATCATGTGGATTTTAGTATCTGAAGGCAGGTGTCTGACGTGGGGTTCAAAACCAAAGCTGACTTTCTTTGTTCTTTCTCATGAATATGGAGTATTTCTTCTTATTTTTCTTTGACCTGTGAACACATAGACACACTACTGGACTATTGCATTGAGCTAATTAGAATTTTGTGGTCTAAGAACACGGTCAATGAGAGACCACAAAACACATTTTCTGCCAAAACTCAATAATAACAAAATGATGTACTGATGACGTTTTATATGTGAAAGAACAAAGGTCAACAGAGACATCATATATTTCACAAAAAGGCTTTTCTTCCCATAATTCACTCTGTAACTCAGGAACAGAAGGAGAGAATTACATTATGTTTCACATTTGTTTGGATAACAAATTATTGGTTGTTATATTTTTGGTGCTTTTAATTGACATTGAATTCATTTAAAGTCTTAATTACACATAAAATATCAATCTGGATTGTTGTATATCAGCTGTCACGTGATTTGTTGATGGAGCCACACAGTAGCATGAGAAGCTCAGCTTTCTTCTCCAGCACTGGTAACTACTTATCACAGGCAGACGTTGCATCACTTTGGTTGTTTCCATCTGCCTGGAAAGAGGTTAGAAGTTGACTGGCAGAGGTCCTGTTCTTTAAGAGTTAGTGGCTCACTGCAAGGGGCTTGTTTCTATCAGGGGTGAAACAGCCGCCCGTCCATCATCCTGACAGAGCTGACAGCCATTCAGCCAAACCAGAGGAGTTTCTGCCAACAATCAAAGGGCTTTTCATTGAAGGAATTCAGTTCTGGTCTGTCATCAGGGAGGGGCGTTCCCAGCTGTCAGCAGGCCAGGGGGACACTCTGGTTCCTCCTCTGCTTTCTTTTTTCCTCTCTGGTCAGATCCATGGATTGGTCAAGAGCACACGCTCCACCCTCTCTGTCTCTCTCTGTCTCTCTCTCTCTCTGCCCTTGAAAGTCAGTGTGCCATCTTCTTTATTTATGCAAGCAATTCAGCTCAGCTGTGTTGTGTGACATTGCACAGCTGTCTGCATTGTGGCAGTTTACTTGTACGCTTTCATTATTTTTGATTTCTCATTATACCACATGTATTTTTTAGTAACTACTCTCTCCAAGTACCCTGCAGAAATGTTACTTTTCTTATTCACCACTTGAGGGAAGCAAAACCAAGGAAAACGCAAGGAAGTGCCACTGTTCTCTGTAGTATTCAGATACCTGACACATTAATCCTGACTATAATAATGCAGTTATATACATTTTTAACTTGATTTTAGGATATTTCCCACCAAGCATGAAACAACAACCTATTTTCATCTTGCTCCGATGACTTTTTTTCACATTTTTTTTTTTTTTTTTTACGTTTTGTTGCTTCTTCATCGGGTTGGATGAATGAAAACACCATTTTTTGGGCTGAAGCTATTAGTTATCTTTATTATCATTGATTGTGACAGTTATTTTTAATAAATATTTAACTTTGCGGTATTTCAAACCACATGAATATTGTAAAACTTAACAGTGTCTGTTTTCAAAAACTAAAGAAATGAAAAAATCATCACATGCTGATGTCAGCAGTGATGATTTCTATTTGATGCACAATTAATGCATGTTTGCTGAATAATACACAGTTGATTGACTGATAGATTACAATGGAGAAACATAACACCCTGACTTTAACACCATTCAATGTTCTTTAGTATGTTTATAGTGTGTAGCTAAACTGTGGTTTATAGTATTTCTATCTTAATATAATATAGTGTATATAGTACTTGTGTAATCTTTGCACTATATTTTCTTACCACATATTCTTTATTCTTCATGTGCATGTTTAAATGTTTCCATTTGCACCATTTTTTTTAATGTTTTGCATGTCAGGAGGTGCTAAAATAATTTCATTGTTTTGCTACCCTAGTTTGCAATGACAATAAAGCCACTCAATAAACCAATTAATAATAATTTGTAATCAAATCATTTGACAAATTTGACACACATGCACTAAATATCAACAAGCTGCTGTAACATTTATGTCTTTACTTGCGGCACAGTTTCAGAGTAGGGTACTCTCTGATGCTTCATTACATAACCAGTGAGCTGCCTGCGTGAATCAATTATTTATCTGCATGTTGTAACACTGAGGATACTTTGATTGTGACAGACACCAGCCAGACAAGGCAGATCAGTAAATGGCAGAAAAAGAAAAAAAAACCCCACCAATCTCCACTGGATATGTGGCTGTGCAATGTGACTGCAGAGGGAAAGAACCTTCAGATAAAACATGTTTCTCCACCTAGACAGAAAGACAGCGAGGATGCTTGATTTTAAAAACAGCCCTTGGCAGTAGAGGAACCAGCACAAAATTATTTGTCTGCAGGTCTTTCCACATGGGATTTGTAATGAAGTGGTCAGAGAAGTACAGGCAAAAGAAGGAAGATATGTATTTCTCTTTGTGCTTCATGCCTCTGTCCTTTTTTATTTAACTCTCATTAAGGCAGGTAATACTGACAAAGTGGTTAAATAGGTGCAGTGCATCTTGATTTACCTACCAGGATAATCAGCCATGACCATCTGTTCTGTAAAACATATCTGATAGCCTATAATGAAATGATTACAGGCTGTAAAGGTTCAAAGCTTATTTATTTCTTTATTTTTTAAGATAGCTGAGACTTTCTCTCTGCATTCAGAGATGAAAAAACTGGCCTATTCATGTCCACAGTACAACACAAGGTAAAAACTCACCATGCTTCATTGTGAGACTGTGTCCTTCACTTCCTTTGTATATTTTCTCCTAAGTCACAGCTCTGCAAAACACTATCTGAGCTGAAGTAATAGTATATTAGTCTCCTGTCACTAAAGTTATTAAAATTCTTTGCTAGTTTCTTTTGAAAGCTACAATAGCCACACTTCAGTGTCTTAATGTGCACGCACAAACATAAATTTTGATCTATAATGGGTCCTCGTCTAACCAATGAAAAATCATTTATTCAGCCACCATATTTAGAGAATTTCATATATGGCGTCTGTTGGCAGATGGCATAGAATAACATTTTTATGGGCTGACTTCATATGTGTAAACAGTGCACAAGTATTTTACTAAAAGCAAGAATAATTTTGCAAATATGGCGGTGAAAAGCTTTACAACAACTACTAAATGGACCTTAAATTATGTTTTCATCCACACTTTATAATTCTATTTTTAGTGATATGAGATATTCTGACTTCCAAGCAGATTCTTAAAGTCGCCATGGAATAACGGGGAAGTAAATACACTAGCTTTGTCTTTGTTGATTTACTTTTATACAGAAACTGTGCAATAGTCTTGAGTCACTGCTCATTTCTTTATCTTTTGCTTCCTGACTTTTTTGCAATATTTAAAGTGGTCAAGGAACGTTTCTTTGTTGAATCAGTGTTGGGTCTACATTTAAAAGACCACTTAGCAAATAAACATGTTTGAATTGTATCTTTAGACAATTTATTACTAACAGCCTGTCACGAAAACTCATGATTTGTTCTCATTTATTTAAATGAATCCATGAATAATTCCAAAGATAACACAGTTACAAACATAAAATAGTATTTCCGCACCAATAAGGTGAAAATCAATGGCAACAGGTCTTAGGATCAAATCATCATCTGTGGAGGCTCTGTCATGTTTTGGGGCTGCATTTGAGCCAGTGGTGTTGGCGATCTTGTCAAAATCGATGGACTCATAAATGCAGAAAATTACCATCAGATGTCGATCCACCATGGAGTACCATCTGAAAGCATCTGATTAGCCACAGCTTCATTTTTCAGCCACATAATGACCTCAAACCCATGACCAATGCAGTTAAAGCATGGATAGAACACACAGTGGAAACACTATCAGTTATGGAGCCAGAAACTGTTTTTTGCACTATATCGTGCATTTCCATAAATGTTTTTGCACATGTTTCAATAAATCACTGCACCTATTTTCCATTTTCCTAGAAAAATATATGGAAATGAGGAGTGGCTCAAGGTATGTACTGTAGTACTCTAAGTACAGTAAATGTAAACAAATAGTGTTTTACAGTCACTGAAGTGTTTTAATTTTTTCTCCCCCAAAGTTTCTTGTTTGCTGTGTTCAGACTTGATGTGGTGTTGAATGTGTGATTATTGAAGCCATCACACTGATGCATGCCCAACAAGTGCCGTCTGCTTTAAAATTCATAATAGAGTTCCGGCATTGTATCATAAAAAAGATTTGCACATAATCAAATAAATAATCATGAGGTGAACACAGCTATTTCTAGTACACCACCATTAGTAAGACTGTGTATTAATATTTATAGTCTGCTTCACACTATTACATTTGCATGGCAATCTAGTTTCTAAAAATGGATAAAGGACATTTCCTCTAGATTTACAAAGCAGCAGTTGGAGCGATCTCATTACTGTGATAATGTTTACACACACTGTTTAAAACCTTCACTGTAACTCATTCTCAGAGGTTATTTCTTATTATGTGTTTTTATTTTTTGAGCTCTGGTTCATAAAAAATGACTCAGAATATAACTAGGCATATAAATATCTTAAAGGTTATTAAACATTACACGCGTCTCTTCGGGGTGTTTGTTTTCCGCACAGACATTTATGCACTGCATCTTTTTGTCAGCGTGTACCTATAGTACAGTATGTCAGACAGGATATGAGTTAGAGATGCTGCTTCTGTATGTGAGGGAGACAAAAAAAAACAAAAAAAACAAGCACAGCGAAGAGGAAGCGAGAGCAGCAGAGAGATCAAAGACTGTGCTGGAGCCAGACTCTGTATCAAAAATGAGGTTGGAAGGCTCTCTCTCCTGTCTCCATCCAGTTCTCCCTGATCACGGACCCTGAGGAGAATAAACTCAATCCATGTTAAATTATAGATTAAGGCCCGGGTCTGGCTATGGCTTGGCAGCTGGCGGCTGAATACCCATCAAGCTGTACTGGGTTTTATACATTACTTCTGCTTCTACTGTTGCCTCACCTATTAAAATTAACATCAAACACTCTCCACAGACCAATAAGAGGATTTAACAGAGGCTGTATGAATATGTAAAGAATATCTATACAATGTTTCAGCTTCTGTTTTGAGGCTTTGCGGATGATTCAACCTTTATCGTTACTTTTCGGTGTTTTTCTCATTGGCAGTCTTTCATGTCACTTTGCTCTTTTACCTGAGACGATTTTGAAAGTGCAAGTTCGTCTTTTCTTATGTGCTGTCAAATATAAAAAGGTAAAAAGAGATATTGTCGCTCTCCATGTTGTTCTTCAGTATTCCAAAGAGACAGGGAAATCTCAAAGCCACTGCATATCATAAATACAGATGCTGTCTATTTCAGTCACATAAACTCTATTAATATCCATACGCACAAGAAAATCAAACAAAAACGCTTTACTCTACTTTTTATGAAAGACATAAGAAATAAATGCAACTTGAAATTAGAAGCATTAATTTCCAAGTTTAATGACATTCAGGTAGCAGATGTGGACAGATGTTGTTTTGTTATCTGTGATGCTGCAGATATGCACAAGCAACGTGTTTGGGGTTTTATCGACAGTGAGAGAAGCCACACCTACAGTCATGTGAAAAACAATGTGTTAACAGGCCTGTATGGAGCCATGTGAAAAACTACATCCATGCTGATTTTCCATAAAAAATTAAGAGCGTATATAGCAGAAAACTGTTTCTTATCAAATGCAAAAACGGAAGTTTGGCAGTTTGCTGATCTGGACAAATTAGATGTGTGTTAACACAATCTTCACAACACAAGGAATGGACGTCACAGAAAATTCACCATGAAGTCAGACTGTGCAGTGCTGCGAGAAACTGCAAAAAACCTCAGGGTCTACAGACCTCAGTTAGCGTCTGAAATGTTAAATTCCTAACAATTCAATACTCAGAGAACGCAGCCCATCAGCCTGTTATGTTATGTTATTGTGATTCCATAGGATGTCTTATTGAAAAAATAAAACTAGTGTTGTAAAGCTTTCCCCGTGCCCTTTCATTTGATATGTTACTCAATATTGTTTCTTAAAAAAAAATTTCAAGGTTAACATTGTTACTGGACGCTAACAGCGACTGTCATGGTCAAATGCTTAGCCAACCTTAGCTCCCCCATGGCCTGGTATACTGATGTAAAGTTTGAAGATGATCCAAACCCAAACTGTGAGTTTTTACTTCAAGTTATTGCTGCTAAAACTGTTCCTACAGGCTAATGAATCATGGGGACTGCATGTTTAATTGATTCATAATCTTCCAGATCTCAGCTGCCTCAATGTGCTTCAGTGAAAGAGTGCATCAGCGTCATCCTTGGCCACATATGAAAGCACAGTGCATTGTCACATTAGGCATATTGTGTATATCATTTACAGTGGAGAATGTACTTGATGGATTATCATATTTATTCATGTATTTTATTTTATTTTTTTTTTGCCAATAGCCTTACAACAGTAACAATACATTCACATCATGGTGCTACTTCCTCCTTCTGAATGTCAGTAAACTTCACAATTGTCAGACGGTCTGATATAAAGAAGCAGCTACTGTAATTTTAAACAATAGCTATGACATAACTCTGGTTACATAAACACCAAACAAACCGTTTTCATGCCACAGAGTTTTATTCACAAAACCAGATGGAGACACATTTAAAACTTGCCTCTCCTTTTTGTCTGAAGTGAAACGCCGTCCTGTCTTCTCTAAGAATTTACTTTAGGGAATAATTATAAATATAGAGCCTGGTGTATGAAAAATAATGAATGTATCATTTTGGTACAGTTTGTGATCTAAAATAGAAATCTGTATCTGTTCTCGACAACAGTAGTGCAGTAGCAACATTTCGTATTTCCGTTGTAATACTTTCATGCAAAACAAATCTCATTGGGCAGTCGAAGGCATCGAGATAATGTCCAGCGTCAATATTAAATATGATGCATGCAGTTTCAACACAATCACCATGCATCGGCAAATAAATGAAAGCATAGTGTAAAGTGCCATGAAAGAGTATTTGCCCCATTCCTGATTTCTTAGTTTTAGTATTCCTCAGACTTAAATGTTTCAAACCATCAAACAAATTTCAATATTATAATATTAGGAAAAGATAACCAGAGTAAATACAAAATGCAGTTTAAAAATAATGATTTCATTTACTAAAAGCCATCCGTACCTACCCAGCCGTATTTGAAAAATTAATTGGCTCCTAAGCAAAGTAGCTGTTTTTGCCACCCTTGGCAGCAGGACTTGAAATTAAGCATTTGTGATAGCTAGCAATGAGTCTTTCACATTGCTATTAAGGAATTCAGGCCCACTCTTCTTTGCAGAATAGTTTTTATTCAGACAGATTGTAGAGTTAGGATGCATGAAGAAAGCATCTCAATTGGATTTCAATTTTTTTTTTTTTTGGAGCCATTGGACTTGCTGGCGTGTTTTGGGTCACTGTCCTGCATTGTCTTTAGAGCACAAACTGATGGCTGGACATTCTCCTCCAGGGTTTACCAGAAGAATTCATGGTTCAGTCGGTTACAGCAAGTCGTCCAGGTCCTGAAGCAGAAAGCACCTCCGGACCATCACACTACCACCACCATGTTTGACTGTTGGCATGATGTGTTCTTTTCCTGAAATGATGGTTAGTTTTATGTCAGGTGTAATGGGACTCAAACCTTTTAAAAAAGTTCAACTTTTGCTTCATCAGCCCACAGAGTTTTGACAAATGTGAGCTCAGCTATGTCCTCTTCCTGGTCAGTAGTGGTTTTCTCCTTGGAGTTCTCCCATGGATGTCATTTTTGTTTAGTTTCTTTCTTATTGTTGAATAATGAACTCTGACCTGAAGTGAAGCAAGTGAGGCAAGTGAGGCCTGCGGTTCTTTAGATGCAGTTCTGGGTTCTTTGGAGTAATTTTGTTAGGAAGGTTCACCACTGTTCCAAGTTTTCTCCATTTGTGGATAGTGCTGTCCTTACCGCTGTGGTTCACTGGAGTCCTAAAGCTTTAGAAATGGCTTTGTAACCCTTTCCAGACTGATAGATGTCAGTGACTTTGTTTCTCAGCTGTTGCTTTTTGAGGACTTTTAACCTACTTCACTTTGTCAAATAGGTTCCATTTAAGTGAATCCTTGATTCAACAGGTCTGGTAATCAGTTCTGGGTTTAGCTCATGAAACTGGACTCAGCTTTTTTCTTTTATATGAAAACGCGGTTAATCAAATTATTTTCATGATTTTCATTATTTTCAATGAGGCAGGCCATGACTTCACATAGATTAGGTTTGGCTAGCTTTTTTCCTTAATAAATGAAGTCATCATTTATCATTTCTTTGATTATCTGAAACATGTAAGTGTGACAAAAATACACAAAGCTTAGAAATCAGTAAGGGGGAAAATACTTTTCATGGCACCGTATATACTGTATGTACACAATCTGCTTTATGAAACTTCCAGTTGGATATTTTTCCATATTTTATATGTACAACACCGAAATCTTGTAAAGGCCATAGTACGGGCACTGAGGAGTCTTCTTTTTTAGCAAGAGTAAGACAAACTCATCCCACTGTGTGTAGTTTAAAGACAGTAAACAATAAAATTTGTAGCTTACAGTTGGGGCACATGTAAAGAGAAAGTAGATCTAACACTGAACTGAACACATGGACATGGACTTACTAGGCATTCATGTATTTTTCTCAATCAAGTGAGCATTCATTAAACATTTTATGAGTCTGGAAATTAAACTATCCCGCTGCAATAAATTATTTTAAGACCCATTAAATAACTACCTAACCATGATATAACACAGACTCACACACACAGAGAGACACGTGCATACAACAAGCCAGCAGACTTTAAATTTGAACCCTGACCTCTTGTTTGAGTCTTTGACGCATATCTGCCTGTTTTCCTCCAGAAAACACACGTCTTGCACACAACAAGCGGCTGGCCAAACAGTTCAATTAACCCACAAACACTGAAAATTACACCATATAGCCAAAGACTTGCAACTGAGGTACCACAGCCTTATCCAGAACACAATCATGCTCCAGTAAACATTCATAATGGCAATTTATATGATTTGTCACAGTGATTCTTTTTTGTTTTGTAAAGGCATTCCAATAGTTTTGGGATTTCTAACACAGTTCCCATTAAAAATATTATAATATTAAGAGACCTTCTTTGGTTTCTTATTCATCCTTCATTCTTATTCAATTCTCATTCATCCCATGACAAGGGATAAAGCTCAGTCCTGAGTTTGACGTAGTGCTTGGGACACCTAGCAGATGAAAGCTGCATTTCATTTACCAATAGTGGGTAGTGCATTTCTCATCAAATCAGAGGACATTTGAATGTTTTCAACTTAATGCAAAGCTTGCCAAACACTTAGCTTATTTTACTTCTTTCCTGCAGATGCTATGTTTCCACCTCCTTGTTTTCTCTGCATCTTTGATCCTAACTGCACTTTGACCCAAACAGTGAGTTTTCGACTGGCTTCACAGTTTCTCTAGACTCTAGGTTTTCATTGTTTTCTCCATCTTCTTCACCTGACTCAGTGTTCTGACCTGATTCTGTACTCTGATTAGACACCGAAGCTCTGCGTGTCTGCTGATAGGATGAGCAGAGATCCTGCCATTTCTTTCGGTTGGCATCGATGCCATCCATCATTGGCTGTAACTTTCTGTTGAGTTTCAGCAGTGCCTGGAAAGAAAGAATGATATTAATAGTTTATTTACTATTACCTTTTCATAAGACCTAAATGCTTAACTTAAATCATAAAGGGTTGTCTGACCTGGTAAAGAGGTTTACAGATCCCATCAATCCATTCAAGCTGTAAGGCAGGTAGTTCATCTTTGCGATTGCGGTCAAAGATTGCCTAGAGAGAGATCTAGTTATATTAAGAAAATTGTGGAAAATTGTGTGACTGACTTTTAAAGCTTCCTTACTTACTGCTGGGATTAACTTAAGCTCTGATCTCTCCCTATCACCTTGCTCGAAGAATTCACTTGTAACCAGCTCTGCAACCTGTGCAGATCGAGGGAAACAAATTAGTTAACTCTAAAAATGATGCACCAGTTTGCTGTTAATAATGGCTTAAACGTACTTTGTTATTTTGTCCTTATTTTAATTTAAATTAAATGAGAAGAACAATTATCTTTCTATTAGTATGGTACTATTATGGGTCATGCTAACGCATCACATGCATTATTTTAGAAAAAAAAAACACATGCACAGGACTGTAAACTAAGCTTTGGAAATATAATTTGGTTGTGTATAAAAAAAATCAAATGAGTGTTTGTGTCCAAGTAAAATTAAGTAAATGGATTAGTGAGCTAATTTAATTTAATGAGAAAGCTCTAGGAAACATGCATTATCGACCTAGATAGAGCAACTGTATGGGTCAAGGATGCAAAAAAAACTTTTTAAATGGCCTTCAGGAAGTGCCCTTATGCTCTTTTTGGAAAAGTCCCAAAGAAACTGAAGCGATGTTTGTGGCACTACCTTAGATGGATTTTTTAATCTAATCTATCCTCCAGTGTCCTGTACCTGTAACATATTCATGACATGGATATATTATAAGAATCCTCTTAATATAGCCATGGCTCAGGGCCACTAGGAAGCAAGTGCATATTCCGGAGTGTATGGAAAAGACCTTCTTTGGTTGTATACCAATTATGTACTTCTTAGCATATATTGGGGAAAAAAAGAAGATGTATCACAATAAGGATTATTATAAATGCAGCTTCTAACAATATCACAATGCCCTGGTTTATAATGTCATGTACACAACCTACCATCCTTTCCAGCCATTCGGACCCATACATAGCAAGAGCAGCTGCGTTAATAATTACTATCAGTGATTAAAACATTAGCAACCTGGATGAAGGGATAGTGAAAGGCTCAAACCTGTTTGGATATCTTCCAGGGACGAGTGACTGCACCCAGATCGCATGCTGTCATCAACATAGACCTGTTGATGACATTAAAGCTCATTTCCATCTCTTTTTTTAAATTCAGTTATAGTTTGTGTTATTTTGATTTATTTGTATATAAATGTAGAAACCTGAGAACTTCTCTGTGTCCTTCATCAGTCCAGCTGAACTCTCCAGACAGAACATATTCAAAAAACTTGGTTCTGCGCCTTGCAATTAAAAGAGATAATCAAGGACAGAAAAAAAAGTTGAAGCACAATTTGTCCCCCTCCCCATCTTGGTAACCACCCAAGTGGAAGAGCTTTGCAATGACAAAAAAATGTGAAAATTATTGTTCAGAATATGGTAATACATCCAATAATTTATAATGATGTATGTAAGTTTACAAGTCACAAACTATTTTGGCCTTGAATGCCGTGAGGAAAAAAAAGCAACACTTACTCAAAGTGCAAAGTAAGGTCTGTGGAGAGAATAGCCTGCTTCAATAGTTGCATCATGTTGCTGTACTCTTTAGAGCTTAGGTTTGCAAAGATATTGTGACCCTGTGAAATAAAAACACAATAGCATGCAATACAGTGGGTACACACGCAAAAGCAGACGAGGATGAGTAATAGTGGCTAAAATGTCTCCTTAAATCCAATGCACCGGTAAAGTCATTGCTCACTGTCAAAAAAAGCTCCCTTTAGAAATGTTAATTAGCAGCGTGTTTGGACTTTCTCTGTCCGCTGCTAAAAGAAATCGATAAAAAAACACGGATCCCAATGATCAAACTGATTTTCACCTGAGACAAAGCAGCCTCTCGACTTTACTCGAACTCTTTAAACAGTGGCTTTCTGTTAGCCTAATGGTCTCAGTCCAACACTTTTAAATTGAATGCAGTCTGTGCATTTGTGTTTTCTGTTGTTTTGAATGTGTTTTCTTGCTGAGCTGATGTTTAGTTTAATCTAAAGGGACAGAAATTGCCGACTAGCCTCAGGCCATAGCATGTATTACTGATCCACAATTGAGCTGATTAAATAACATTTCAAAAATACACCAATGTCTGTCCTTGATTTTTTTTTTGACTCTGGTATTTTCGTTTCATATAAACTATTAAGATAAAAAAAGAAACCTCTGCAAAAACATAAGAATTACATGGAATTTATCAAAAAATAGAAAAATATTAGCCTGACCTCACTTTGCAGGATCATGACTGCATGGTTGAAGTGATGATGCTCCAGGGTGGCTGATGTCCCGTAAAGCAGGGCCAGAGCAGAACCTGTCCTGCAGGAACAACAGAGTAGTTACATTTCTCTGCATTAACAAGACACCAGTTCCAAAATCCACAGGCCTCTGTGGCGTACTTAGCTTGAAATGCATTGTTGGTGCCTCTGTGGTCTAAGTCATGGCACAAACAGCCAACCATCAGTGCCAATATCTCTGCATCTGACAGGACATCCTGGAAACTTGCTGTCTACACAATGCAAAGCAGATGGCCACATTCTTACCGAGTAATTTTAAATCTATTCTGTTTCATTTATTTTAACTAAATATTTAATGTACTTTTATAGGATAGGATAGGACATAGAAGCAACCCTAAGCAATAAGAGACCAAATCCACCACCATATGACTTCTTAGAAATACCTTGGATATACCTCTTAGAAATTTTTATATAGTTTATTCCATAGATCTATCTATTTGTGGGCATGCAAAACAACTTTACATCATTGCTTCCTGTAAGATATACATCTGACTTTTTTTGCTCTATGTTAAAATTTACCGTGATCATAACGAAAATGCACTGCGACACATTGAAAGCATGCCTCCAGTTATGGTATGCCACAGTTCGATAGTTCTTCCTGACAGTCAGAAGCCAGCGGCACAAAACCTACAGACAGATATACAGAAGGTATGATCATGTTTATGTATGGATGGATAAACATGCATATTACAGGGCACATTTCATGGCCTTACCTCATAGTCAATTTTAAACTTTTGGACAACACCAAGTTCCAGAAACATCCTGAGAGAAGCCGTGATCATGGCGTCGTTGTCCAATGAAAAGTCGTTGAAATGAAACTCATCAATGCCTAACTCACTGCTCAGGGGGATCTTGGCAGCCTTAGGGGGAGAGGACAGTGCTGTCAGTCACAGAGTGCCACTGAAGGATGACAGCATAGGCAAACAGCCTTCCAGTTTACGTTGCACCTTTATCTACTGACACATTTCACTATTTTCCTGACGTTGGTATAGTGCCTTTATGCATTATATAATGTTTTTATTTGATTAGTTCTGAGGATTACCTTCAGTCTGTCAACTTCCACCTTGGAGCAGGTAGCGTGATAGGACAACATCTGAAAAACAGAAAATAATGCAAAACACTGATGTATTAAAAAAAAAAAAACTGTCCCAGATAGTGAGGTGATGTCATGAGGGGATGGCCTAAACAACATAAGACTAGCTATCTAATGTACACTCACTGCTAAACAAGATAATTAATATTTACCAAGAGTGTTGATGTTTTTTATCTGTATTCACCGTCCTATGTAATCAGATCAAAGTAAATATGTATCTGCTTTTAAAGCCAATTTGTTGCTATATTTTTGGCGTCTCTAATCACAAAAAAATCCATCAGGTGATGAAAGAAACATCAAAGATTGTGTGACAGAAATACAGCTGTGTTTGTTGTCCTTGATGAAAACTGAGCAGACCTGCACGTGTATTTATCATTAATAATTTAAAAGCAACTAAAATATTTATGGTAAAGAAGAGGAATCATGTTTTCTGAGGATAATGTGACTGCTCAGGTTAGATACTGGGCACTGGAACAGAACGCAGACTGAGACACCAATGAATGTAAAGAGCCTCTGCTAAGATTAGCAGTAACAGTGGTGACACAGCATTTTTCTGGAATCGATAATTTCTCATACAGGTAGTTTGAATTCATTTTACTGTGTGTCCTAAAATATGTTTTCATTTCAGAGTAGTGTCACTGAAAATTATTATTTTTCCCCGTATATACCACATATTTCTAATACTGCTCCCAAATTGCTTAGTAATTTGTAATATCTTACAGTTTTGGAATTGTAAGATTTAGCATTAAGTTTATTGAAGTTTGCTTTTTCCCCACAATAAATATAGACCCATTTATGAATAAGAGTTGATTGGATTATTGCTACAGCTTATATTGTTATTGATACCATTGACCATAGTATTTTACTGCAGAGATCAGAACACACTGAAAGTATTGAAGGAATCCAGCTCTGCGACTCTATCTGATAGATTTCAATTTGTGTGTGTAAATGGAGAGTTACACATAAAAGTTAGTCATGGAGCTCCACAGCGTTGCATGCTGGTATCAATACTTTTAATATTTTACATGCTTTTACATGCTTCCCTTAGGCTGTATATTTAGAAGACATTACAGATATTTCCATTGCTATGCAGATGACACTCAGCTTTATTTACTCATTCACACTGTCCTGAATCTCTAAAATTAGCAATATTCTGTTTCAAAGTGATGCTGAAAAGCTACTTCATGCATTTATCTAATACTATTACTCTTGTAATTCATTATTTTCAGGGCACTCTAAAAGCTCCCTGAAAAACCTTCAGTTGATCCAAAACAAGAGTACCGACAGGGACCAGAAAGAGAGATCATATATCTCCCATATTAGTTTCTCTTCACTGGCTCATTGTTAAATTTAGAATAGAATTAAAAATAAATTTCCTTACATACAAAGTAATCAGGTAAATGTAAATAGAAGGTAGTAGTAAATATACATCAAATTACAGTACCATATTTTCCTAACAGCTCACCTTTCTATCAGGCTGCTGGCCTACTTTTTATTTGTAGAGTTTCTAAAAGTAGAATGGTAGGCAGAACCTTCAGCTTTCAGGCTCCCTTTTTCCTTCGTACTCTTATAAAATGCTTCCTTATTTAGGGTTGTGTGATTGATGGGGTTTTCTTTCTAATTTTGTTGGGTCTTTACTCTTACTTTGATGCAACTGTAGTTGTGAACTTGCACTATATAAATAAAATTGATTTGAATTGATATCAGATTATACTACCCATTTGATAGACTGGTAACTTGTGTAAACCACCACTCTCCTGTGTCAACTAGAAAGGCTTCAGCTCCTCTGCAACCCTAGTTAGAGAACTGGTTAAGAAAATGGATGGATGGATTACATGGAATCATCAAAACATAAAAGAAAACATAAAGTAAAGCGCTGTACAAATACAGGCCATTTACCATAAAAGAAAACTGGCACATGACAAAAAAAAAAAGAAATTATTGTATAGAAAAAGATACATAAATATATTTTATCCTCCAGAGAGACATAGAGTGATGGATAGAAGAACAGGCTTACATCCAGTGCTACAGACTGTTTAGCCCATGTCTTCTTAACTTGATTGTACATCATTGTGTTGTTGATTCCAAGGCCACAGAATATCACAAATGCCTGCACACAAACAACAGGCCAGAGGAAAAATATGAAACATGAAAAGAACCTGCAGATCTACAGTGTCACAGTGCAGACCAAACAGAAGGTTGCTAGTGTAGCTTAACCTCAAATAGCCTCTGATCTGCATCATCGAAGGTCTTCCTGTCCAGGCGGTTCAGAATTTGTGCAACCCCTGTGGAAAATATACATAAATCATGACTATAACATGAGGACTCGTTTCCAGTGAAACAAAACTGATTATTTTCTGGTTCACTTACCAATTATCTGATGAGTTCGATTCCAGATAGGAACACATAACACTGATCTGATATGAAACCCTGAAGCTTGATCTGCCTGCAAAGAGAGAAGCCATTTTTTACTTTTTTGGGGGGGGGGGGAACTGATATTCTTGCAGTGATAACAACGGCGCAAATGACTCATATTATCTGACTGTTTTTTAAATAAAAGCCTCAGATCTGATAAATACACTACACTGTGTATACCTCAGCATCAAAGCGTGGGTCCTGGCACACATCACTGATGTTAACAGGCAGTCCTGTTGAAGCCACCAGCTCAGCAATACTGTTATTGATTAGCCAGTCAGAACAGGATAACTTCTCCATGCTGATGTGGGCACTATTACAAAGAGGAAGCAACAGTCAAACATTAATATACAGAAACACTGACTACAAATTTTATCACAGTGAAATGCAAGTCTTCTTTTAATGTTAATCATATTTGTGTTTATTGTAATTCTGCAGTAGTGATCTATGAGCAAAATCTCCTTAACCTGATGTCACGGTCCACATTGCACAAAGGAGACATGAGTTCAAATGTCTTTGAGAACTTCACAACCTATGAGAAAAATCATGTATCACTGCAATCAGAAATAAAGTCATTCAGCAAATTTAAAAAAAAAAAAGGTTATAATGACTTTGGTTTAGTTATACACTGAAAATCAAGCAGCAGATGAATCTGTGAGGAAATGGGAAAAGAAAGGTCTCACAGGTGAGTCAATGTCCTCCAGAAGAAGCACAGAGCAACGTTCACACTGCAGCAGAGTCAGCGCTCGCTGCATGATCTTCCTGACAATCTTTTCCAGGTCGGTCTGTTCCTCAAACAGGTCATTGACCACCTCCAGCAAAGCCTGTAGCAGCAACAATAAACACCGTAACTTCATTTGTTCATTACACAAACATATTTCCACATTCCTAATAGAATATCACGCTGCTGAAGTTAATGTAAGCCTAACTTGTGAAAGGCAAGCATACAGCATGTTAATGTGTTTTGGAGTGATTATTGTGTTCAGTTATGTTTTTGTAAAAGCACAGTTTAAAACTTCTCACCCTGCTCCTTTCATACTCCTTGCGAGACTCTGAAAACAACTTAGCATTGGAAATCGATATTCCACAGAATGGTAGATACATCTGCAGCACCTGAATGAAAGCACAAAAAACTGGAGAAAGGCATGCACAATGTCTGCATGCTAATAATGATATAAAGCCGAATAAGAGAACCAGAAAGAGTAAATGCGCATACAAAGATCATGATGGAGTCAGCTGCTTCTCAGTGCAAATTTCTCTCAAATAGATTTGCTGTTAATGAAGTACTGATTCAGAGAAAGAGACTTAGTAAGACATCAAAGGCTTTAAAATGTCTGGACAAGCTGCCGGATGAAGCTTTTTCTCCTCCCTATTTTTACAGTCTTTGTTCCTGAAAAATAGTTTCTGAGGTTGCTCTGCCAAAGTTATATTTAGTGCTTTGTTTTATATACACTTGAAAAAGAAGCTTAAATCTCTCACAGCTTCTTTGAAGTTGAGCGTTAGAGCATACTATACGGATTCACAATGTATTTATTTCCACAAGTTTTTTCTGCCACCTTGTGGATGAATTTGTCAGTGCAACTGGTCTGCACGCAGAAGCAAACGTGATTTTTACAAACTGCAAATATCAGCATTGATGCAGTTTTTTGTTTTTGTTTTGTTTTTGATTTACCAAACCCTCCAATCTCCAGGATGTACGAAATATTATTGTCTCGTCAGCAGACTCTGAGAATTAAATTGTACTCATAAGCAGCGGAGCCGTAAATGAAGCTATAACACACGTATATTCTAGTAAGCCCATTTCAACTGGAACAGGGAGCAACTGAAAGTAACACTTTTCTTACTGTGTGTATGCACAGGCGAACGTATTTAATGCTCCACGCTTGAGTAAAAGCTTGACCTCTTCTCTTCCATTTTCTTGTGTTTTGATTCCAAGGGAACACTTTACCCCTCTCCGCAGCCATTAAGATGCAAATTACAAACAATATTTCCAGTTGCATGGCAAGTGTTAGTGTTGGGTGGTGGGGTAGACGATGCACCAGTTAAATTTAACTCCCTCGTTAAATGCCCTTAATGGCGCGATAAGTAATATTGAAGAAGATGAATATGAATGTGAAGCCCGCTGGTACGACAGGCGAATGATTTTCTTCTCTTCAGCATAACAGAGCCTCACCTTCTCGTCATCCTCAGTAAATGGGGTGCCGATTGGATTTTTGTTAATAGCTTGTACAACACCTATGACTTCTCCATCACTGTTGCAGATGGCCATACAGAGGATGGACTGAGTCTTGTACCCGGTCAGCTTGTCAATCTCATCACTGAAGCGGTGATCCTGGAATTGTGGTTATATAAACATACAGGCTATTACATATTTATTGACTGGAGTCCACATTAAAACACACACACACACACACACACACACACACACACACACACACACACACACACACACAC
>NW_024582481.1:1214437-1235501 GCF_018398535.1 Haplochromis burtoni
CACACACACACACACACACACACACACACACACACACACACACACACACACACACATCCCAGCTCTACATTCCTTCACCATATGCGCGTTTGTCTCGTAAAGCCTATGATAAAGCATCCGCAGCGTTTAGGTCTGACTCTTGGGCTTGTAAATTTGAGTCTCTGTTGGTTGAAACTGTTTTTACTATAAGCAGAGAGACTCTTGTACCCCTCACTGGCACGTACCTATGCTGCTGGAGTAGTAGATCGCATGTTTCCTTAGTTTCCCAAGCAGCCCAGGGCGATGATATAATGATGTGGTGCTCAAGTCTAGCATATAATACCAGATTTAGTTCGTGGGGGAAAAATATATAGTGATTGGTTTTCCTTTTCTTTGACTATTGTATTTTTTGTATCCAAAAGAACCTGCATTTCGTATTCGGAACGACGTGCGCAGTTGAAGTTCTGAGGAGTGGGATAGTTTTGCCAACACCTGAATACCTCTGCTGGCAAAAACCAAAACAAAAAAGTCCCATTACTTTGAAAAAGACACACATTTGTGGATGCTTTTAACTTGGGAATGTAGCTGAAGGTGGACCTGAAACCTGATGTGTATTGCAGAAAATTTTCTTTTACTACTACAAAACTCGAGTCCAATACCCGACATCATCATGTACTGATATCCGCCAGCTTAAATGGACGCACATAAATTAAGAATACAAATTCTATTGATCATGACGGTGTACACTTTACCTCATATGCGTTTGAGATGTTTACAGTCTCCCCGTGCTCTGCCACATATCCAATGATACCTTTCCCCCATGGCACTTGCACTTCATTGGAGTTAAGAGTGCTAGATGATGGTCTGACTGTAGTGCCTGAGTGCACATCAAAGAACTTGGAAACCAGAGTCCTCTTGTGAGGGGGTCCTTCAACGAGGAAAAGCGAACACCTGTCTGCATCCACAAGAATGCAGACATTGATCAGGATTTTATAACTCAGATTTGTTAAGTCCAACTCGTTGGAGATATCTTTCACGAGCTCTAAGAAAAACTCCCTCTCGTTGGTTTCTTTAAGTCTGTATTTATAGTCAATGGCGCTGGATGCGTACTGAGGCACATTGACCCTGGACTCCAGCAGGGCGCTCAGGATGTGCGCGGTAGTCGGAGGCAGTGAACTGGCTTTACGCAGGAGCGCACGGCGCCTCATGCTGGACTGGGACTCGTGTTCGCTCAAGCTCACATGCTCGTCGTATGTCCAGTGTGCAGTGGTGGCTTTGGACCGAGCAAAGTTCCGTCGCAGCTCCATGTGGGACGATCTGCGCCGGAGTCCGTCAGCACTGGTCGGCCACAGTGGGTCCATGGCAGCGCCCCGCTTCTCCTCGACAGAGGACACTTTCGACGGCTGATGCTCCTTCAACCACCTGCTAACCTGGTCACATTTGGCTTTCCGAACGAGATACTCCTCGAACAGATCCGGGTGGCAATCCAAAAACGCCTCTATATCCGAGAAGTCAAACGCTGTCATAGTGAAAGCAGCTGTGAAGACCAAATGAGATTCTTAAATGTAACAGAGCAGGAGTTAGATGGGAGTGAGGGAGTGAGGCAGCTACATTCGAGCTTCACAGAGAAGTGATGATCTCAAAACATTTTTATATGCATTCCTAGTATGACCCAGTATAGTTCCCCTTGTTCTCCCCCAAAATACAGGCAGCAGAAGTGGTCAAATAAATTCACTTTTCACAAGAGACGAACTATACAGCTGTCCGTCAAACGAGAGATTGAGCTGTTTCTCTGGGGATTTCTGTAGAATAGTATGCAGAGGTGTGGAAAAACACAGCGCCTATTCTCCCCAGCAATAAAAAAAAGAAAAAAGAAAAGACAACTGCAGGGCAGTGTCTTTAGTGCCTCTCTTTATTCTATACCACCAGAGACACTCAGCTCACCATAAAGTCAGTGATGTTTCAGTTACATTTACAGGAAAAACGCTGTTTTTAATGTACATTTAAATAATGAAGCTGTTTGAACAGATGGGCAAAGTAAACATGCACATTGTATTTTAAATGTGATAGATAGATAGATAGATAGATAGATAGATAGATAGATAGATAGATAGATAGATAGATAGATAGATAGATAGATAGATAGATAGATAGATAGATAGATAGATAGATAGATAGTTAGATAGATAGATAGATAGATAGATAGATAGATAGATAGATAAGATAGATAGATAGATAGATAGATAGATAGATAGATAGATAGATAGATAGATAGATAGATAGATAGATAGATAGATAGATAGATAGAGCTCTGACTTGCTTTATGAACAGCTCTGAATAACTCAAGGGCACTTGCCTCCCAGCTAACAGAATGTGACTGAATAGTTGGAGAATGAAATGAAAACATTTAAATAAAATCTGTTAATTTACCACATTTTTTCCCCTAAGCAACTCTATGCAAATGAGGAAAAAATGGTGTAATTTTATTTAAAACAATTTTCATTGTACTGACAAATGCACCTATGTTACCTTGGAGTCTCACACACACACACACACACACATGCACACATGCCCACACACTGTGCTCTGTGATTGTGAAATGTGTGTGTGTGTGTGTGTGTGTGTGTGTGTGTGTGTGTGTGTGTGTGTGTGTGTGTGTGTGTGTGTGTGTGTGTTTCCTGAAACATGAAATTAAAGAAAAATTCTCCCGAGCTGTGAGCTTTGAAGTGTGAGTTCACAGGTTCATCTTTTTTTCTTTCATCCTTAGCTCACATGAAAGAAACATCATGAATGTCTTCATAAGTCCTTTCAGAAAGCTTATAGTCCGCCAACAAGACAAGAGCGGATTTGTAACTGGGCACTGAAGACGAGTGCAAGAGTCAGTGTGTGTGTGTGTCTGTCTTTCAACCATCAACACATTCTCTTTTTCAGCAGTTAGAAAGTAACATTTTTATTTATTTAGTTTTGTCGTTTTGCCTCTGTACACCACTAAATCTGATTTTAAGTCATTATCCATTTCCCACCGTGAAGTGTTGTTTGAGCAGGGAATATAGCCCCGTGCACTTCTCAATTAATCAGCAGCCACATCACCAATAAACACCAGTGACCCGGTTCAACTGGCAGCCATATATGCACATGCCACCATGTTTGTCAAACCATTAGCTGTTTCTTTCCTTCTCCATACTTCTCTTCTCCCATTATTCTAGTACAGTTTAGTCTTTGTTTCATTTGTCAGATAATGCAGCCTCCTTTATCTGGTTTTTGGCAAAGTCTAATTTTTTACCGAGTGTAAACAGTGGTTTGCATCTGGCTGTAAACCAATCTCTGTGTTTCCATTCATGAAGGCATTTCTTGGTTACAGACTTCCTCGCTTTTAACTTTGAACATTTTTAACTTTGTTAGATGTTATTAAGTTTTCTGGCTGTAATTCTGAGACCTTATCTGTTTGCACTGAAGCTGAATTTTGTTTGTGTGTGATTGTGCTGTGTTTGCAGGGTAAGATAGCTTAATAAAATTGCTAAAAGCAATATTACTACAACATAATTGGCACAGCAAAGCTGATGAGACCTGACAGTCTTTAGCTTCACTTGTGGCTTTCAGAGGTTAGAAGGTGAAGTTTAATTTCTGCTCTCCTTTAACAGGTTTTGACCAGTGAGGTTATTTTTTTTTTGAAGTCAGTCTTTTTCTGACAAAGTTGTATTTTTACTCAGTTGTATAAAGCATTTGTATTCTATTTTTATCCTATTGTATATTTTATTCTATTTATTCTACTGTATATAGTATTTTATTTTATTCTATTCTGTACAGTTGTGTACAGTATTTTATTCCTATTGTATTCTAATTTTTGCTATATAACTTTTGCACTGTCCACTTCCTGCTATGACAAAACGAATTTCCCACGTGTGGGACTAATAAAGGTTATCTTATCTTATCTTATCTTATCTTATCTTATCTTATCTTATCTTATCTTATCTTATCTTATCTTATCTTATCTTATCTTATCTTATCTTATCTTATCAACAAATGTCACATGATGACAGTGGTGAGCTAATTTTTCACAATGTGTCTGAAGTTCTTGGCATGAGAGCTACAGATAAGGCTGGTTTCCTGTTGTTGTTGCAAATCATCCACTAACTGTCAACTTCCATCTGCACAATAACCTAATATTAGGGAAAGCACTGCAGCTGCACATTTATAATGCAGCAGCGGGAACTATAATCCGGAGAGAGAGCGGCAGCTCTGCTGGGCCAGAGCAGGGTAATTGGTTACTGGACTTAGCTTATGCTGCTTGATAGGACTTGCATGTTTTGCTGAGACTTTGGACAAGGTCTCTTGAGAATCCCAATTAAAAAGCAGAATGCAGAATGGGTCTTGTGAGTTAACAAACAAGGTTTGCTGCTTGGAAAGCAGTCCAAATCGCGTTCAATAAAAGGCAGCCGCACGCATTGATTGAAAAACTGGTATTTTAATGCAATTTTCAGGTTTCTGGATTTAGTGTGTATTCTTCAATAAACTTCTTACTACTAGGCATAAAAAAGACCCTGCATGAATAATAGAGTGTTTGCAGTGGTTCAAGCCATTTTTGTTGTTTTATTTGAGAGCTGGTCTGGTCTGGAAAGGTCTCTCCCATAATTTTCACATATTAAGCAAATCTGGATCCAGTAACATCTGAATGGGAATCTAATGCCGTAGTGGCCTTTTGGTCACTGTGCATAAAGGCAGCGCATATCACAGCAGCTTTAAATGTAATATGCCTATGTTTTGTAGTTACTTATTTAGCCATAAATATTTTATGTTACATAATAAAGAAACATTTTCAGGGGTTTAATATCATAAATCTTGTTTTCAAATTAAAAACGAATGTAATTGTTTTGGGGACAAGTGTGAAAAGGAAAATTGAAGGATGATATCAATTTGCTATCATTACACAAGAAAGAGCTGGCTCAGCAGGAATAAAAGTTTTTCAATCACCTTTATTTCTTTAACAGGAAGTAAGTGCAGGAATTTACAAGGAAATACCACGTATATGGTAAAACAGCAGTGTGTACAATTCTAACAAGGCTGGCAGTGAATATTTGGTATAATCCAAACACAGCCTGGACTCTCTTAGGCAAAGTTTCATGTCATTTCTTTAAAGTCTTCAGAAATAGTTCCCCAGGCTTCTTGAAGGACATTCAAAGCTCCTCTTGGATGTTGGCTGCTTTTTTGTTTTGTTCTCTGTCAAAATGATCCCACACTGCTTCAATAATGTTGAGGTCTGAGCGCTGGGGAGGCCTTTCCATGACTCACAGTTTAATTGTGTGTTATTCCATCCAGGTATGCTTTTATTGCATTAACAGTGTGTTTGGCATCATTGTCATATTGAAAAAAGAAGCTGTTGCATAGTGGATGAAAATCTGTCTGTACTTTTCTGTGTTCATAATTCCATCAATTCCATCAAGTCCCCAACAACACTTCCTGAAATATTTCCCCAAACCATGATGGAGCCTCCACTGTGTTTTATACACAGTCACTGTGGTATCGCTCTCCTGATCTCCTCTGTACATATTGATAACAATTTGAACTTGAATCAAATCTTGATCCATCTAACCATCAAACTGGTTGACACAAATTTTCTGTGCAGTTCTTGTGTAATCTGACATACCTGAGCCTTTCCTTAAGAAAGCTTAATGACAGCCTCCCTTCCACTGAGCCCATTTCTTATAAGACAGTAGTTGAACCTAGTGAACAGTAGGTGGATCAAGGGCCAAATGCATCACTCAGATCCTGCCTGAGTCTTTGCTGGATATTTTTTTTCCTATTCCTTAAGGACATGAGATTCAGATACTGTTGCCTGTTATGTGTAGACATAACACTGGTTAATCCCCTCAGTGACTGAATAGGTCTGTGTTTAATGGCTTAATTTAACAATTAGACATTCCTCTGAAAACAATCAGGTACAAGGACTGGACTAAAAGTAAGTGAAAAAGCAGCTAATGTCCAAAGAAAATTTTTGAAAGAACTTTAGAGGTTTTCTCCAAAGCACTATCACTCAATAAAACTTAAAAAAAAGAAATAAAGAAATAAAGAAATACAAGAAACTATGAGGCACAGTTTGTAAAGTGAAACATGGAAAGTGAAAACAGGAAACTAAATATTTAGTTTCCTGTAACATTTAGATTTAACATTTAACATTTAGATTTAAATATAACATTTAGATTTAAATATAACATTTAGATTTAAATATAACATTTTGATTTAACTTTTAAAATTGTGTTTTAAATATGAAAAGTTACAAATATTTTACTAAATGTTGTAAAAAATGACTCGGGAAAAATCATGTTTTTGTAAGGTTTTGAGCTAAATGTGGAAAAATGTTGCTGTTAATTTCAGCATGTTTCACTTTACAAACGACGCCCCACACGTGTTACTTTTTGGCATGCCAACACTTACATTTGATGGACAGTTTGGGGGCATTCACTAATGCACATAATCTGGATCTATTTCAGTCTTTGTGTTGCGCAGGAATGAAATACGACTCCTGCAACCCAACACCAGTCGCACAGCTTGTATCTGGTGTCGGTGTGTGCTAGTCAGAGCCAGCTTCATTTTCTTTGCACCCATTCACTGAGCTGTGAATGCGTAATATTATCAGATCCACACTGGATGACTGGATGATGGGCGTTCTCAGCAGTGATTGTAAGTAATATTAGTAAATCAGTCGAGACTTGATTTTTGAACAATAACGCTTAAAGAACTGTAAAAATTATATCGCACTGGTCTTAGAGTAGTCAGTGTTTAGTTAGGTTAGTTTTACAGTTGCTTTTAAGTGACATCAGTACTACACACAGTGGGCTGGATTGGGTGTCGCTCACTCTGACCCTATTGTTTGTAACACTGTCACTCTGCCTGTCCCAGGAATTCAAACCCACCTCTTTGGTCAAAAGCAAAGAGGAGATCCTCCTGTTCAGTCAAAAAAAAAGGCTTTAAAATGTTCACCTTTATTTGAAACAAGACATTTGTGTGTTTATCACAGACAGATACTCGGAACTTCTCTGGACTTCCTTTATACCACTGTCCAGGTAAGTTAATATTACGAAAATAGTAATTTATATTAATTAATGATTAAACAGCAAGTATACTCTAGAAGATTAGTCGCTGTATATATAAAATACTGCACAAAAGTCTTAGGCCGCCCCTCACTTAATGTTTTTCTATGAAAATGGGAAATAAATCCAATGATATTTTTATTTCTTTAAGTAGCTGTCCAGGCTTCTTTGAGATTCAAAGCCTTTCTTTGGATGTTAGCTACTTTTTGTCCCATGGTTTGCAGATGGCTGGAAATTATCACTCCATAAGACCTGTTGCCAGGTTGTTGTTTTTTCCTTTTTTTCTTTTCTTTTTCAGGGGAGTTATTGTAGAATTTGCCGTACCTCAGCCTTCTTCTCCTTGTTTCCCTTCCTTAAGGAGGGCTTCTTGACAGCCACACTTCCACTGAGATCATTTCAGGACACTAAACAGATCAACCGAAAGGCCAGATGCATCTCTCGGGTCCTGTTTCAGGGCTTTCATGGATTTTTTCCCTTTTGCTTAAGGACCTAACTTGCAGATCCTGTTCATCTGATGTAGATTTTTTTTTTTTTTTTTTTTTGGGGGGGGGGGGGGGGAATCCCCTAGTGTTACTGCTGGCATTTTTCATAGATTCATCTAAAGACATAGAAACAAATGATAGCTACTAGCAATAAAGTGCCTAAAGATGCAATTAAATAATAGGTCTTGCTATTTCTTTCTATTTTCTTTTTTTTTTTTTTTTTTTTTTTTTTTTGTCTATGCTTTCTGACTATCCAGAGAAGTGAAACATTCGATTTTCTAATAAAGCCAGAAATAATTGCTTTGTAAAAAAAAATAAAAAAAAAAAAAGAAACTTTTACATTTTTTTCTAAAATATGTGTGTTTTCTTGCTTTTATGACAGATGGTCTAATAAATTTGTTAAGTACTGTTTCTCAAGCTAAACTTGTGTGCAATTACAAACATCGCCTCTTTGTCCTTCTATACTAGTGGGGGTTTTTAGGGCTTTATCCTTCCTTCACATTCACTGATTATGAGTCAGGTCTTCAGCAGCCACATGGAGCCTTCACTCACCAGTGGATTCGGGGCTGATTTAAATAGACATTATCCCTGCGGTTATGGAGGAACCATACCTGGGTGAGTGTGATGCTGGCTTCATTATGAGACAGTCTTAGAATTTATAATGTAATATATCAAATGTAGTATAATTATATAATTATTTCACCTTCACAGGAGTATCACCAATCAACGCTGTAACAGCAGTGATGGCAGAAACAAAAGTCATGTTCGACTTAATGACCAACTGTAAGTAGCTGCTGATTTTATATAAATATTATAATCAAAAACTTCCTCTTCCTGTGTTTGTGGTGATACATAATAACAGTGATGGTGGGGTTTTTTTGTGTTTTTTTTTTTACCAGAATACCAAAACCAACGGACATAAATATAGCGTGAGTACTCTTTCCATAATGATAAACTGATTTGTTTTTGCACATAGTTCGACCCTTTCTTGTCTTTGTGCCTTTCATAGGGAGAAAATGATAAAGATTGCCATCCCAAAAGAGCATCCCTATTCATCGCACATCTCTCGTTTTGCAATGTTCCCATCCTTCCACTCACCAGATGACCCACATACAGGCGTCAGAGCTGCGTCTCAATCTTTCCTCAACCTCAGTATCCCAAATAGTGCACCTGATATCACTCTGCTAAGCAAAACTAAAGGTGTGATATTCTGATAAAAGGGAGTGGTAGAATGGTTAGGTCTTTAAGATGCTTCTTTTTTCACACCTAGGTGCTCCATATAGACTTGAGAGCTTAGAAACACCACTGAAAACAAGGAAGAAGGCTGTTATGTGGACAGGAGAACATGGCTTTTTTGATGTGAGTGATGAAATATCAGTGACTTCACAGTTTCACTGACGTTAATCGAAGCATAAAGTGTCTTCCTCCTTCCACCAGCATGCAAAACCAGCAAAGGGAGAGAGCCAGGTTTTCTACCCCACTCCCCCAAAGATGGTGCTGCCCAACCTGAAACTTCGAGACTGGGATTTGACGCTATCGGAGAGGACAAGCAACATCCTGAAAAACATGGAGAAGACCCTTTGGGTCACTTCCTACCAAATGCACTACACAGGTAAGAAGTGAAAATACTGAAAAAATAAATCCTTGTTAAACAGAAAGTATCAAAAGTATTCAGTTCATCAGTTTTATCTATCAGGACATATCTTAATGACCTTGTAGTACCATATCACCCTATTAGAGCACTTCGCTCTCGCTCTGCAGGCATACTTGTTGTTCCTCGAGTATTTAAAAGTAGAATGGGAGGGAGAGCCTTCAGTTTTCAGGCCCCTCTTCTGTGGAACCAGCTTCCAGTTTGGATTCGGGAGACAGACACTATCTCTACTTTTAAGATTAGGCTTAAAACTTTCCTTTTTGCCAAAGCATATAGTTAGGGCTGGACCAGGTGACCCTGAATCCTCCCTTAGTTGTGCTGCAATAGACGTAGGCTGCCGGGGGATTCCCATGATGCATTGAGTTTTTCCTTTCCAGTCACCTTTCTCACTCACTATGTGTTAACAGACCTCTCTGCATTGAATCATATCTGTTATTAACCTCTGTCTCTCTTCCACAGCATGTCTTTTATCCTGTCTTCTTTCTCTCACCCCAACCGGTCGCAGCAGATGGCCCCGCCCCTCCCTGAGCCTGGTTCTGCCGGAGGTTTCTTCCTGTTAAAAGGGAGTTTTTCCTTCCCACTGTCGCCTAAGTGCTTGCTCATAGGGGGTCATATGATTGTTGGGTTTTTCTCTGTATCTATTATTGTACGATCTACTGTGCAATAAAAAGCACCTTGAGGTAACTGTTGTGATTTGGCGCTATATAAATAAAATTGAATTGAATTGAATTGATGAAAAATCTTTGTATCTTGTATTTAGCAGGTTCTAAATTATTCACATACAGCACATGAAATATTACACCGTGCTGTTATATATTTAACCAAAAAAAAGCCAAAATGCAGAAGCAATGAGGGGAAAAACTAAGTACACCCTGTGATTCAGTATCTGGTCAAGCACCTTTTAGCAACAGTACCTTGAAGTAATCATTTCTTTATGATTTTATCTCTCGCATCATTGTAGAGGAATCTTGGCCAAGTCTTCTTTACAATGTTGCATCAGTTAATCTGAGATTTTTGAAATTTCGTTTATACACAGCTATCTTAATGTCATGCCACAGCATTTCAATTAGGTTGAGGTCCAAATCAGCAGCCTTCCACCACTGGACCCAACAGTTGGTTTGATGTGTTCTTTTTAGAGAGATGAGGCTTTCATACTTGTTCAATCTTTCTGTTTCTCTGAGATCATTGTTGATGTCTTTTCTCACTGAGAAACACACACCTGAATGCTCCAGACCAGCAAACTGACAGGACTCGCAGAGGTTCTCACACTTACTGATGATCAATCAGTTGTTATTGTATTTTGTGCAGTAATCCAAAATCTGACATTAATGTGAAATCTTGTTTTAAGGATCAGGGCCAGCAAATCCTTTTATGACAGATGATTTCAAGGAAAAAATGACTAACTTTGCTGGGATTAATTCACACACGTCAAACCTGGTAAAAGCCATTGCATTTATTATACGGTAGCATTAACAGACCAGAACACTAATAAGTCTAATTATTTTCCCTGCAGCAAGAAAGGTCGCATCCTGTGTTTGTTCCTTCTAAAGCAAGGCAAGGATGTAGAAAAAGACTGGGGAGCAATGTCAGGAGGAGCAGCTGCAGTCCCACTGCTGCTGAACTCCAAAATACATCTCCAACTCTAAACCAAAGCACTGCCTCGCCTGCTGTGAACCAACCACAAGAGATCACAGCTATGCGTAATGAGGCACCAGATCTGAACCAAATGGGTCATACTCAATCAAAGTGCAGCACTAACTCCACAAAGGCACAGCAGACTGAGCTGTCCCAGGAGGTCTTACGCAAGCAGCAAGCTCAGTGCAAATGCTCTGCGCATAAGGGCAGAAAGAGGGAAAACTGCAAAGTCCAGTTTGACAATGTCATGCAAGGATCCCCGTCACAGAGCAACCAAGAGGCTAAAACTGCCCAGATCACAAACACAGAGCAACTCTGGGACCTGTCCAACCGCCTACATCCCCAAGGAGGGATAGAAGTCAACAGAGAGGAAAGCATCTGTGTAAAGGATGTGCTAAATGACAAAAAACCTTTTAAAGTTGGAAGAAATATACCCAGCTGTAGTCCACTACTTGAAGACAAAGACCAGACGGGCAGGGAATCACATCCCAAATTGTTACCAGGAGCAGAGGACAGAGAGCGGCTACATGGCAACTCTAATCCGTGCATCATGCCACGCTCTCCTGTCCTGCCAGGCAGTTCTTCCATTGGGACTGTGGGTAAATCAGGTGCAGCCCTGACCCTATTAGACCTTCAACATTCATTCAGCAAGTCAGAGGCTCATCGCAAGTTCAACAGCTCCATCACTCATGCCGCTGTGAACCTTAGAGACAACGTAGTCTGTGGGAAAAAACACAACTTCTATGGGATTAACTGCTACTACATCCATGGATGACCTTCCATCCAGCCATTTTTCCCACTTACCCAATTCAGAATTGCAAGGATGGATGGAGTTGTTCCCAGCTGTCAGAGGAGAAATGGCATGGTACACCCTGGACAGTTTACCACTCTCACATTTACACCTACAGACAATTAACCTAACCACATACACGTTTTTGGACTGTGGGAGGAAGCCTGAGGACGGGGAGAGCATACAAACTCCACACAGGAAGGCCCTGTCCAGCTGGTGGATTGAAACCCAGGGCCTTTGTGCTGTGAGGCAACAGTACTAACCACTGCAGCTCCCATATGGCCTTATAAACATAATTGTAACATCTCAGTAAAGCAATAGCAGTTCTAATAACCTGAATCCTGAAAGTAACTTAGTATTAAAATTTAAATGACTGCATGTATTTAACATTACTTAAGTGTGACTTTTCATAACCAAAGATGCAGTGGACAGTTTTTCAGAAGCATTATTGCACCTATAGAGCAATTTATCACAGGTTTCAATATAGGTTATTGTTACATAACACCCACATTAAAGACTTCTTGGCACAACTAAAAATGGACTTTCATGGACTGACCATAAGGAATACAGCCTATTTTGTGCAATCCCTCATATGACTATAGTCACATTTAAAGTTTCTCTGTAATTGTATAAGAATGCAATTTGTTTTTCTTTCAGACTGAAGCTAATTAGAATAAACATATTACTGCGAGCACAGTAAGTGTTTCATCCATGTCGGAAGCATTGTTAATTTGCTCTTTAGCTTCATACATTTCATTTGCATTAGAGCTCAGGATTTATTTTACAGTACTGGTCTCTTACAAGCTGTGGCTAATTGTATCAAGTAAAATAAAAGCAAAAGCCTTCAAAGCTCACTTCAGTGAGTTCAGCCAGCCTGCACAGTGCACACAGAAGCAATTCAGCTGTACCAGATTCATAATGCTGCACAGATGAATACTTTAGTCTTCCCTGTAACCTTTCCAATTTTGCAGAGAGAGAGAGAGAAAAATACGAGGCTGATTTTTCCAGCAAATGTAACACAGAGTGCAGCACAGAGCATTGTGCTGCCTGTGTTATGGAATCCAACTCTGTGTATTATAGGTGCCGCAGTAACCTTCCAGCGTGCCACTGTGAAAGGAAAAAAAAGGCTCTTTTGCACAAAATCTGTTGCAGTCAGGCTGACTTGTGTGAAATGATTTTTTTTATGACAGTATGTCCTTGAGGTGCAAGCCTGCAGCCTTCACTGATACAACAGCGTCTCATTCAGACTTTCACTGAAAAAGAATAATGGCTCACAAAGCAAAGTAGACACGCACAGTTTGCTGTTTAATAATGGAGACAATATCAGTTTGTCGACGGGATGGAAATAAAAATGATATGGCTTTTGTTGAGTTCTGTTTCTGTCTGCTGTCATAATTATGCAATAAGTCTATACTTAAATCACGTGAAATGAATTAAATGTATAGAAAAACGTACCTATTTACTCAACTGTTGTATGTTTGCATTTTAATCTGTTTGCAGACGCTTTGACTGTTTAACAGCACAGATGTGATTCAGCAGTGTATCCAGTAGGTGGCGGTATATGCTAACTTTTGTCGTTTGAACTTCATTTATCGCTTCTAATAACAGTCATTTAACCATTTTTGTGATATTTACTAATGTGAATAGTCAAATAAAATAAAATAAAATAAGTCAAATAAGATATTTATCCTCTAAGATCCACTATAACGCATTAATTAACAGGACTGCATGTAAAATATGAAGACTTCTACACTGTGTCCTTGCGCTTTGGGGACCTCCTCTACACGTCTATGCGTCACGGAAACATGTCAGTGATAGAAACGCCGCCCCTTTAAGTTGACGCCGAGCTTTGCTTTGCAGTTTAATTGGAGTTGGCCTCAGTCAGTCGCCTCTCATCTCCCTCCTCCGTACAGCGGTGGAGAGACTGATGCTTTTCAGCGCGGCTGGATGGTGCATGTGTGTACTTGTCATAGTAGAGTAGCCAGGCTGTTTGGTTGGGGCTCTAAATTGACTATCTCTTCTCCGGCTGTGGCCTTTCCTGTAGTTAAACATATGTTCACCGATCGTGTCCATCTGTAGCTCAAGGTGAGTGTGTTTTCTTTCTCTCTCTCTCTTCCAAGAAAAACTCTTTGGCCTTGTAATTTTCTCTTATGCAATGATGAATCTCAAACCCTCTGGAAGTTATTTGATTGATTATGATCTTTCAGCCGAACAAATCAGGTGCATGTGAATCTTTAGTTGTAATGTTCTTCGAAACACTTCAGCAGAGTCATCAAAGTTTAACAACCCATCGATAAACTGGATAAATGTAAAAGCGCTTGACCTTAAATTTATGTCCTATAGTTTAACAAGCAACTGGTATTTATATATTTATTTATTTGTTTATTTAAAGGTCTGGACATGAGACAATATGAACAACAATAGATCACTTTGGTCTCCAGACTCTTGAGTCTTCTACAAGTTATAAAAGATGGTCTGTTGTTTCTATGATAAACCTAATATGCAGTAGAACTCATTAGCTTCACAGGCGACAAGTCATAAGACAGGACTGTGAATAATGTGCCTTTATGACTGTGTGTATCTCTCATGCTGAGTGGATGTAGGTGTGTGTGATATCCATTTTCAGATTCAATCATGGCTGGAGCTCAGCATCTCCTGCTTAACAGATAGTGGTCAAAGCAAACAGGATTATGGAGGATTTTGCTTTGTTTCACATGTAATATTGAATATTTATGGTAGTTATCAGTGCACCCGAGCAGGATTCATAAATCCAGCTGAATAAGAGTGACTTATGGCACAACTTCACAGTGAAAAAAAATGTGACTCAAAGCTGTTTTGTCAGAGATCTATGTGGCTCATATACAGAGTAATTTTACAGCTAACACAAGGTCGCTCAGTTTTCTAGAGTCCTGTGTAAACAGTGCAACAGAGGAGGCTTTTCAAGTGTTGCTTGAACTGTGTTTGTTCAAACATGTATGGGGAAGGCCACTCAGAATTTCAGCATAAATGCACGCTGGCATGGGGTGGAGCAAAGGAGGTAGATAGTGTGCATGCTGCCACAGATTTGTACACAGTTAAGGAGAAAGTCAAGGTTATTCAGTGGAACATTGAGTTTTAATTTTATTTTTTTCTTAGAGACTGGCAATGTTGATTGTTGTGACACTAAATTCTTGAGGGCTTGGTAAGTTTCGGTGTATAAACTACTTCTCATTTTTCTGTCACAGCTGTGCTCACTGGGGACTATGGTTTGTTTGGTGGCCCATCTGTCTTTCCTGCAGCTCCTGAGGTTTTTTGCTCCTATCACGCCCAAGACAGTGATTGCAGTCAAACACAAAGAGACTGTGAGAGAGAAGAATCAATAGAATCTGTGGAATGCAACAGCGAGAAATAAAATAAAATTGCTTTGTCTGGGGGAAAACACATATAATCGCAGAGTTTCAAAAAGAAAACGTGGTTAAGGAGGATTTTCTAAATTTATTTTATTTTATTTAACTGGACATTTTGTACAGTAGAATATTTATTTTGAAAATCCTAAATAATAGGTGTGGTGCTTAATTTAATTTCATGGGTATAGCTAGTATCAGCAGTAAAGCACTGCATTTCATAAGGTGACCTCCAGCTCACAGTAATTTCACTGAATGTTTGAATGGGCCTATAATCTGTCAGATTCTACAGAATTCGTTCATTTTGGTGCTGAGTCTTTATATTGCATGGGCTGTTTCCAGTTTTTTAGGTAACCTGCTGTTGTGTTGTTTATAGTGTAACATCATATTGCAGAAAATTGCACAGCACCGATGGTCAGGCCAGCACATTGATATTTACCAGTCAATAATTTCCTTGCAATGATCAACAGAATTCAGATAGCAGAGGATGTATAGAGCTATCATTTTCGCACACTGGCTCATACACTGACCTGTGTGAAGTAGTTGTGGCTTCAGGGTGTACGTTACAAAAAACCCCAAACTTATTTGTAATAGCCGCTAACTGGCAGGTGAACAATGCAAAAAAAAGTGTCAACAAAGCAGCTGTTGTGAGTATGTGGCAGGTGTTTTTGCTATTTTTGCAGGGCCTGTAGGTCTACATAAATAATTCATGTGGTTTCATATCTAAAAATATACATGTGGTTTTAGGCCGGCACAAGAGAAGCTCCTCCTTTGAGCTGTAGTTTCTGTAGTTTTCAAATTCAACTTAAGGGTTTTTGTTTTGTTTTTGTTTGTTTTTCTGGTGGGGGGGGGGGGGGGGGGGGGGGGGGGGGGGGGAGTGACTTAATATAGAACTGAAGAAGCTTCTCGGATGAGAGGTGAAACGTCTTCAAGCAACTTAAAGAAGTCCAGACGCTTTTCTTTACAAGCTCCTTTGACTACGATGACCTGGATGACTGAGAACCTTCACAGACGTTTCTAAATAATAAAACCCTGCAACAGGCTGACGACTTTTCCTCTTGCCTTATGACAGCTGAGATAGCCTCCAGCTCCCAAACACAACCCTGAATTTGATAGCAGGATAGATGGATAAGATCATCACTCCCGCTGTTATGCAATTTGTCCATCTACTTTTTGTCCAAATTAGTAATGTAGTTTTTTAATAGCAGCTTGCTACTCTTGTCTTCAGCCTCCTCCAGGCATTGGAGAGACTGAAAGAAGCTCAGAGACTGGTTTCGTAACTCCCTCACAGACTGCCAGATATCTGCATGAAATTTTAACGAGGGCGGCACTAGTTGATACTTATTGATAAAAACCAATAAAGCACAGTGAGGGGGAAAAAACATGTTTTTTTCCAAACTCCTGCATATGGTAAATGGCCTGTATTTATATAGCGCTTTACTAGTCCCTAAGGACCCCAAAGCGCTTTACATATCCAGTCATCCACCCATTCACACACAGGTGATGGCAAGCTACATTGTAGCCACAGCCACCCTGGGGCGCACTGACAGAGGCGAGGCTGCCGGACACTGGCGCCACCGGGCCCTCTGACCACCACCAGTAGGCAACGGGTGAAGTGTCTTGCCCAAGGACACAATGACCGAGACTGTCCAAGCAGGGGCTCGAACCGGCAACCTTCCGATTACAAGGCGAACTCCCAACTCTTGAGCCACAATCGCCCGTCTACAATAGCGGTCTTTCTGTGGCATTTAAAACTGATCCGATACTGTCTTTAAGAATGACAGTTTTTATGTAACAGAACAGTTACTTCTGCTTTTCAAGTTCGAATCATATCAACAAATACCGACATAATAAAGCATGACAGTGTCATTTTATACAGTCACTTACCGCTTTATTAGGTACACCCTTCTAGTACAGGGTTGGGCCCCTGAGCTGCCTTAATTCTCATGGCATTGGTTCAACAATCCCCTGAAAACGTTCTTTAGAGATTTGGATTCATATTGACATGATAGCATCACACAATTGCTTCAGATTTGTGGGTGAAGGCCATCTGAGTACAGTGAACTCATCATCATGTTCAAAAAATCTGTTTTAGATGATCTGAGCTTTGTGACACGGCAGGATTCACCCCTGCATTTATGATGTTTACACCAAATTCTGACCCTACCATTCAAATTCTCACAGGGAAATCTAGACTCATCAGACCAGGCAATGTTTTTTTTCCAGTGTTGCCTGGTCTGATAAGTTTTAATTGCTGAGGAGATGCAAATTCTAGTCCTAGTTTCCTGTTCTTGGCAGCTCATTGTGGTATTCCTATGCTGTAGCCTGTCTGCTTCAGGGCTGAACATGGTGTGCATTTAGAGATGGTCTTCTTCATACCTTTGTTGTAACATTCTTCACTGATCTCCTGCATCATCAAAGCATTTTTACACAGATAACTATCGCTCACTGGGTAGTTTTTCTTTTTAGCATGATTCTCTATGAGCCTTTATGCCATCAACAACCATTCAAAGTCACTTAAATCACTTTTTCCCCAAATCTACACACATAAATGTGCTCCCATGTGATGGTCAACGAGTGCTGCAACAGATGTACCCAATAAAGTGGCTGGTTAGTGTGCATATTTGGTGGTAGTGCTCTGTTCTGAGACCACTCCCCATTTAAAGTCACTTAAATCACCTTTCTTCCTCATTTTGAACTTCAGGTCTTGTCTTTGTATCAACATGCCTAATTACACAGAGTTGCTGCCATGTGATCTGAGTAGTTGCAGTTGAACAGATGTACCTAATAAAGTGGTGAGCTGGTGCATAAGAATCTATCCCTGCTTATTTTCACAGCTGTAGATGAAGGTTCTGTTAATTTGTAGTTCTTTGCTTTGTCCTCACTGGTTGAAAAACCAGGATATTGTGAATTTTAAATAAGTAACATAACACTCCATATATATCGTGTCAGTCCATAAACTTTCAGAGGTGGTTCTCATCAACCATCTTCATAAACAATGATGAATCCGACTCTTTGATTTTGGATTCTTTGATCCTTGGACTTTTCAGTCTTATGACCTGGACATGCAGTGATGTTCCAGCTTCATCAGAGCTCCCATCATGTAGCGTCCTTGTCTGATGTAAATATAACCAGCTAAACATGTTCACAGCTGTATGCTGTGCTTTGTGGCTAAGTACTGCCTCACAGTCCTGTTTTGAGTGACTCGAATTCTTGTTGGCGTGATGTGACAGATTTCAAAATATGATAGTGGTTGAATTAATTCGGTACTGAAATTGGCAGTCTGTTCACATTTTTTAGTCAAGTGAACTTTTTAGATTTGGTGTGCAATATCAAGCAAGAAATATATTTACAGTTTTTCTCAGTCGCTTTGGTGCATTTCTCACAACAGAATTGAACTCTCCACCACTACTAAGGCACTTCTCAAAACAATTAGTGCAAACTGCAAAACATGGTGGATAACTTGCAAAAGTGAGTCACTCCATCAAAAAGAAAAGTCAGGTGTCCAAAATAAGTTGTCAATGCATCAACAACAAATCCCTTGAGCAAAACAGACAATACATTCATCAAAAGCAAGTACTGATACCAAACAAAGTGTCAGGGCTGTCACAATTACAAGTCAGTAGTCCAGCACCTTTGGTCACGAAATCACATGGTCTGAACATGTTCTCATTGTGACGGATGTCTTTGTAGGTGCTTCCCAATGACATGTCAAGTCCGGACCGCATGCATGGCATGTTGAAAACCATAAATTGTAAAGGACAATCAAGACACTCCATATGCACTCTTGATAATATTTAATTTAAACTGTTCACAGCATTGTGCAAACTGGGGAAATACAGTAAATCCAACATTTTACAGCAAACAAACTCACTTAGACAGTAAACCTCACTGCAGTAGTTACGACTCAAAAAAAACAAACTGAAAAACAGACACTGCTGCATATCAATCATTGATATCTAGACGCTCCTGTCTGTTGGTTTACATTACAGTATATATGTACTTGTGGAGTGGGGGATGCTGTGCCGCGGTTCACCTGTGACTGGGTAGGAGAGGCTTTTCATTGGTTGCAAGTAGGAGTGACACACACCAATTTTCATTAGTGTGAGATAAGGTTCACCTGAGACATGTAGTTTATGGAGATTTTCATGGGAACTCCTCCAAAATAGGGTTTTCAAAATGGGTGTATGAATCGTTTGACAAGCTGTTCAGCAATTTTGAGTGCACTGACACAAGCAATGCAATGAAGACTATTAGTTGTAAGGACAATGACTATTCAGCCGGTACAAGTATGAATAATTGTGACATTCATGATGAAAGAAAGGAGATAGTGATGAATAGGAAGTCAAACGTGACCATTCTTTAGATATTTGTACTCACTCAACTGCTTCATGTCCAAAGGCATTTGCCTTTGGACGCAGTGAACGTGAAACCGCCACAGGGTTGTGCCAAAACGACTACATGTTGTGGTGGTTGAACTAACTGTTGTGCAATGTTTAATTCTGTTGTGAGAAATGCACCAAAGCGACTGAGAAAAACTGTAAGGTGTCTATTAGCAACATCATATGAGGAAAAAAACTTTATTTGGGCACTAAATTAGGTCAAAAGACGATGGCTGAATTTTCAAAAACCTGTAGGTGAGATCTGATCTCTCCGCAACTTTAGCAGTACTGACTGCAACTGACGTCTTTCAGAGGATGACTGCAGAGTAACCACAAAGCACGAGCTTGTCAGAGAAGAAAACTCAGCGCTGCTTTGTGTTGGCTCCTCATTCTTTTGTCACTTCAGGGATGCCACAGTTTGAGTCATCCTCTGGTGCTGTGACAGTTTATATGCTACAAAATCAGGGAGGGACTCATCTGTGCTGTCCTGATGTAGTTCGTGCATGAAGTAAATCTCTCAAAATGTGGTAACTCCTCTCAGTCAGACACTTAGTCTTTGTCTGTTCATAAATGGAAGGTAAAGGAAGACGATGCCATGTCTAAATATATCGTCACTCCAATGTCTAAGAGGTGGCTTGTGGCAGTGCAGATGTTCATTTAGCTTTTTGTGATTTCTCTTTATTAAACCTGTTTTTCGTCCCCATGAGAGTCATAACTACTGTTATCTTTAATTGGGGAAGCAACAGCTGCATCACCTGACAAGCAAGTTGCTACATGATACATCATAAAGAGCTCTCTGGGCCCGGAAATCCAGCCAATCTATGTTTTTCCCCTCTCTTATCAGCAAGTGTTGAACCAAGCTGCAGCTATTCTGCATTCTAATAGGCTGGTGCTGAGTTATGAGGCTGTCTGGCTCCCTTACACTGAGAGTACAACAAAGAAAAGGACCTCTGTCACCCTCAGAGCTGACAAGAGAAAGAGACAGTGAGGGAGTTACGGGGATGTTGGAGCGTAGGTGGTGCACCGAGGTTATAGCTGATTAACAGGATGCGGTGTAGTAGTTTTGAGAGTGTGACACAGAGCCTGTGACGTGTCAGGCAGTTTTAGGCATGAATGAGAAAGGTGGCTGTGTTTCTAGCATGAAAATAGCTCTACAAAGCTCCTCTTAGGGTGATGAGCAGTGACAGCTTCACACTTCTGCTTCATACTCCTGAAAATGTAATACTGCAAATAGTGGAGAGGCACTTTAAGCTCAGCACCGTGATCCCTTTTTTTGGAGCAGCTCCCTGTGGCCTTGGCAACCTTTCACCACAACCTCTTAAAGCAGATCAGGAGCAGGCGTGACTGTATGCCCCCCTCTTTCAGGAAAGGGTGTGCCTCACACACAGGGAGACGTGGGCTGGCAAACATTGCCATGCTGGAGGGTCAAGAGCTGTGAGAATGAATAATATCATTATATTGGGATGAACTAGTGTTCTTTCTGTGTCAGTCCACAATGCTGATGGCTTGTAGGGTGCTCCCATGATAACCTGGGATACTGAGAATTGTCACGGAGGAGCAGGGAGGACTCGGCGCAGACTGAAATCTCAGAAAAACAGGTTTATTTACACACTCCAGGTGCACTATATACAGGTGAAGGAGAAGGGGGCCAGGGTTCCCAGGGGTGCAGAGAGG
>NW_024582481.1:1235521-1316139 GCF_018398535.1 Haplochromis burtoni
AGCGTTACTCAATAGTCCAGCGGCGAGGTGCTCTCAGTCACTGCCTTAAGTAGCGGGAGCAAACAAGGTGAGGAGCCACAGGTGATTGCCTACAGGTGGTGGAGGCCGGGAGCTCACAATGAGCTCCGCCCAGGCAGCGAGCAGAGAGAGAGGCGAGAGAGAATAGACAAAACATAACATGTAGCCACACAGGGCCAGCCGAGCAGGCACGGGGACCATGACAAGAATAATCAAGTAATATATGAATAAATAAAACAAATATAAAGTTCTGTAGAGCCCTTGATCTGCAGACAATTTAAGAAGAAGGACTGCTTTCACCCTTTTCACATTTACACTGATTAAGTTTCTTGGGAAGAGATAGATCACATAAGTAAGGTGATTAATTACTGAACCTAAACGTCACAGTCTTTCCTCTTACTGATAAACTGAGGAATTGAGCGTGTTCTTGACAATCATTCATCTAATGATTGACCGAGTTAACCAAGTTGACCGAGTATTTATAATACTTTATTTATCAATTTTAAAGTTTTATTGATTTTAATTTTCTTTTCTTTTTTTTCAAAAGAGACCTGGCCAAATGAGCAGCAGAGCTGGGGACCCAAGTGAGTTTGAGGTCATTTGAATGAGGGCTGGTCTCATTTTGGGGTTCTATTCCGCATTGCTAAGCAACAGAGTAGCCCTGTTGCTAGGCATCATCATCTTCATCATGCTACAGTTCAGATAGTGATGACCTATCAGCGATCCGATGCTGGCTCAAGCATAGATCTATGCTCAAACTCTCATCTTTTAAAAAGCTGCATTGCTGTGTCCCTTATTATGAATAGTCGTGTTTCCTCATACGTCTCCAGCCATTAGCACTATTCCTGTGCAGCACATTTTTAAACTAAGTGTTTAAAAAGTCATAATAATGTACACTTAAAATACTGTTGGCTCCAGTTTACCCTTGTTGTCTCTTCACTGACTCTCACTTAAGATCATAATATCAATTAGTTTAACTTCCTATCCCTTCAAAACCTTGCTGGTATCTAAGTTTTCATCTTAGATTTCAACCAAAGACAGAACAGTGCAGAAATTGTTAGTATCATTTTTAGACATAATTAAGTCATGATATCTTAGCTTTAGACTTAAACATGCTAGCTAGCTTAAATCTGTTCAGCATTTGAAATCCTCTTCTTCATTAATGCCTTAATGCTGTTTGACCGTAGCATCTGGGCAAACACTGCACTGCTCACTTTGTTTGCTCTGAAAGAATCTGTACCATTTTCAACTAAAGACATATTTAGACCTAAAATTGCTAATTACATCAGACCTAACAAGCAGACTGCCTGCTCTTTTGCTGTGACATCTGTGGCCACTGATGTTACAGAGTAAGATGTAAAAGTAATTAAGAAAATTCAAGAAATTTAAATTACTTTGGCAAAGCAGCAGTAACTAAGAAGATCAAAGTAGTGAGATTAGAATTAGAATTTTTGAAGAAGATTTTAGAATTAGGACAGGGAATAAGAAGGTCAAAGCCGCAAAAGAAGGAATCTCTGTATGTGTCTATTCCCTTTCACATCAGTTACATCAACTTTTGCTCACACTAACACATCTAAAGATAGAAAGTCTACGCAAAGTGACATGCAAGGATTTAATGGTGATTTAATGGTGCCCAGTGGTGCAACCTTAATGCCTGCACCATTGGGCGATACACCAGTAACGTGTATAAGAGAAACTTTAAAATTTCATATTCTCTTTTCTGTGCAATTGTTCATGCTCTCACTAAATAATTCTTCCAACTTGAACAGGAAACTGAGATAGGAGCTGTCACTTCTGCTCTTCTGTTCTGATTGCATCCCATTGAAGAACCCAGCCTGCACCTCTAAGCAGTTTTCAACATCACGATCTCTGAAATAGTCTTTCAGATTTGAATTATTTGCTTTTTCTCTTCTGCAGTTCCTTATGAAAGCACAGCTTTATGATGTGTTATTATTTCATGAATATTGCAGACTCAAATGTGTGAGAAACCACAGATTGGAGAATAAAGAGAGTTCTCTACCTCATGAAGTGAGATTCATTCAGTGAAGTAAACAAGGGTACTAGTGGGCTGATCTCTCTGAAAAATAAGTATCAACGGTTAAAGGAATGCTTGAATATTCACGTTGAATATTAATGCCTTGAATTTTAAGTTAATAGCAGAAATTTTAGTAAGTGTGATTATTCCGTTCAGTGGTAGATGATGTGCACTGTGATGACAATCAAGAACAGTTTCCAGTTGTTAATCAGAACCAAATTCTTTTGGTTCATTTGATTCTTTTGAATCCTGCCTTCCAGCTTATGACTTTGTTTCATCAATGATATGTTTTGCACTTGTCACCCAACTCAAAGAAGTGAAGCGTCTGTTCATGAGTCACATGCTAGCCTTCTTTACTCTTTTATATAGTGTTGAGACTGTGCATTGCTTCTGTTAACCAGTGATGGCCTCTTTTGTTCCAAAGAGAAAATTATTCATGAATCTATAAAGGAATCTATACAGAACAGGACCTATAAGAAAAATCAATAATGGCATTGGTATCTGTGAAATAATGTCAATATTCCTATCAATATAACTGATCTGTATAATTATTACTATTTATATGCTTCATAACTATGACACTAAAGCCAGCAACAGGTTATTTTCTCAGCAGAAAGACTAAAATAGGGGTCAGCATCCTGTTAATTTAAAATTTTATACTAAATCTGTGTATTGATTTTATAGGCTTTTTTCTTTTTAAATCTGCGATACATTACATCATTCAAATCAAAGAAAAATGTAGATGTAAAAGTACTTTTGCTTCATTTATGTCAGTTTCTCATTTCCTCTCATTGTTCATTTGTGTTTCAATAAAAAATAAAGCCTAAGTGGCATCATCCCAGTGGGGCAGTGTGCAGCTGTAATATGATTACTGTTATTAAGGTGGGAAGTTTCAGATGCAACAAATGAGTGTGCCTCCTTTGTCAGCTATCAGATAAAGGTCTATCTTTCTAAGGAAAATACATAAAAGGGAATAATAGAAATACATTTTGATGTATGCCTGTAGTTATATCGTCAGAGGGACAAAATTAGAAGAAAGATAAATAAGTGTCTAGTTATTGCCAGATTTTGTATTGTTTTCAGAGTGCTTTTAACTGAGAGGGATAAGCTCCCGGAAAAAAAGCTGGTGAGAGTGCAAGGATAAAGTAGCTACTGCAACATCATGTTGGGTGTGTTGTGTTTGCAGAGGCAGTTTATAACCTTTAGGCTGGTTGTTTGAGAGCCAAAAAAGACAAGAGAGAAGAGTGATGTTTACCCTTGAACCAGTTCTAAATCAACATTGACTTTCTTCTAATAAGTTAATTTTTTGTGATCCAGCCACTCTCACAAGAAAAGGATCAGTTTAGATTCAGCCCATGATGAATGAGAGGTCATTGGTTTTATTGAATAAAATTAAAGACTTGTCTTCTGCTGTCCAATTCTGGTAAGTCCATGTGAATTATAGCCTCGGTTTCCTGTTCTTAGAGTGAACAAGTCACACCTACTGTGGTCTTTGGAAGTGACATCATCAGTGACATCATCAAGGCACTTTCTCTTAGAGAACTGCTGCTGACTGACTATTTTTTCAGACCGTTCTCTGTAACACCTAGAGATAGTTATGTGAAAAAATCTCAGTGAATCAGCAGGTTGTGAATTACTCAGACCAGCCACAATGACGTCACATTCAAAGGCAATTAAACTGCCATTTTCTTCCTCTTTCTGACGCTCAGTTTGAAACTCAGAGGGTCATCTTGATCATGTCTGCAAGCCTAAATGCAGTGAGATGCTGTCGTATGATTGGCTTGTTAGATATTTACGTTAATAACCTGGGGTTGTGATTCCCACTTCAGCAATTTTAAGCACGCTCTTCCTGCTGGTATTTACTGAACTCCAGCAGCGTCTCGCCTCTTGTGAAATGTATCTCACTCTAAAGTTCACTTCTGAGATGAGGGAGTCTTTCCCCACCCTGTTACATCTGAATTACTGTGATGGATCAGCAGCTAATATGAGCTTAAGTGCTATCATTTTTGCAAGCACGACTCTATTTCCTAACAAAGCTGCTCTGTGGGGGTTTACCCATGAGTCTTTTATTCTGGTGAGTCACATCCTAATGATGCCTAAAAGCCTGCTATGCATGTCATCCTCATTGGCAGACTGGATTTAGTGAAAGGACAGAGGAACATCTGCAACTTGAACTGCAGATGAGTTACAATAAAGGGCTTTCAGCTTCTGTCAATGTGGTTAGTGCAGCTTAGAGGGACATTAAACCATGTATAACTTAATTTGAAACCTACTGCTGACCAAAGATTTGTTGACAATTCTCTGGTACGCCTTAAATTTAAAAAAAAAAGAGAGAGAGAGAATGGGCTTCATAACAGTGCACAAGGGCTTTGAAAGGCTTACATCTCAACAGCTTGGGAGGTGTGCTTTATCAAGCACTTGCTGACATTTATGATTATTTTGTGTTATTAATCACACGATTAATTGTGATATGAATGTGCTTGCCTTTGAGCATCTTTTTGTGTTATGCAGCTGATACAAGTCCAAACTTTTCCAAGCTTTTATTAATTACTTTTAGCTCATCGTGTGTGTTCGCTGCATTACAAAAATCAAGTACACGATAAAACATTTTTCATATTTTTGGCATTTCGTAGCCTAAGCAGTTACTCAGATTCATAAATGATGAAAAGAAATTGCTGGCTGCAGGCTAAACTATGCCATCCCCTTATGTATTTTTCTTTCCTTTCTGTTCTGCACTCTATGTCACCATCCTGTAATGGGCAAAAACACCCCCATATCACAGTAAGAGAAGACTAGGGATGGGTACCGGTATCCGGTTCTGACATAAAGTAACCAGACCGAAAAGCAGCGCACATTTCGGTGCTTTATTTTTTCTTTCTGAGATGTCATGCACTTTGGATTCTAGCCAATTACTTTACCTTTGCAAGCGTAGTAGGCGGGCCCAGGTACGTTCTTTTAGAGCAGATCTACAGATTAACAATGCCCAAGGCCAAGCGGTCAAAAGTCTGGCTGTACTTCACAGCAAAAGATGCAAACTCAGCAGCCTGCAACAAGTGCTTTAAGATGACACTGTGCAAAGGAGGTAACACCTCGAATCTGATGAAACATCTGGCGACGCATAGCGTTTTTTTTTTTAAAGCAGAGAAATGCACCTTATTTGATAGCTTGCTGCGAGATTTCACACCGAGCACATCTACTGCGGGGTGGTGCCTGTTATCGGACCCGGAGTTAGCATCATCCCCCAAGAACCCAAAGAGTAGAGTCCTGGCCCCTAGCCCTGCCAGTGTAGCAGAAATGATGACGGATGATGTTAGCAGCAGCAGCCGTTCTTCTCTGCGTGAGTAGCTTAATGTTGTTCGTGTGTAATTTGTTGAGTAGTCTCACCACGTTATTACATTAATGCATGTAAGGTGAACTAGCACGGCTGTCTTCTTGTTTGATGGCAGATACTCCCTTCACCCTGGCCACAAAGGCTAAAATGATCAAAGAAAAAGTGGAAAACAGCTAAACATGAGAGGTTTTTGGACAAAGTTTGTGTTTTTTCCATTGTTTAAGCACTGCTTCCAGCCAAGAGTGATACCATATATGCCCCATAGCTGCAGAAAAGGCTAACATTGTTATCTTTTTACAAAAAACAGCTGAACATGAGAGGTTTTTGGACTTTGTGTTCTCCATTATTTAAGCACCGGTTCAGCACCGTTTAAGCATCGGCACCGTTTCAAAAGTACCGGTTTGGCACCGGTATCGGATAAAACCTAAACGATACCCATCCCTAGACAAGACTAGTCTGTGAGTAAGAAAACCAGGACAGCCAGTAAAGGTCATAAGACATCTGTCTCACTGAAGTGTTATGCTAATTTGTCATTACAGAACAACTGTGGGATTCACCCACCCATACTGGAATATTCAATAGATGTTAGTCACCTCTTCATTTAGCCTTTTGTGTTTGAGGATTTTTTTTAAACATTATCATGCAGACCCACTAAAGAATCACAGTGAGGCTGTACACAACTGCTTATATCATTCTATAAATCAATGAACTTCTGGTAGGCTCACTTTACTTTTACTGGCTTGTAGACCTATAATAACCCTGCATCCTCAGATATAGCTCTATGTGTTTTTTAGCTCTATCCAACTTATTTTACTATTATTAGTCACACTATCTGTAATGTTTTCATATAGAAAAATGAAATGATTAGTGAGACATTAATATTGGTGAAAATTTCACTTGTAATATTGGAGAATATACTGTGTAATATATTAAAAAAAAACCCTAAAAAAAATCCTATTAAAAATTAATCTAATGGAAATATGTGGAAATATTTATTTTTATTCTTTTCAGCTTGTCAATAATGGGATGTTGCTGTGATGCAAAAGGTTAGCATCTTGTCTCCCACAAACAAAAACTACCTGGCTGCTTGACAATACGTTTTTTGACTATCTTAAAAGTTTTCTACAATATTTTAAATCAAGCTTTCTATAATATTTTTTACTCCATACATCCATTTTCACTACTTATTCATTTCACAATTGCGGTTGAGATGGAGCTCATCCCGACTGTCATAGAGTGAGATCCAGTTCTCTTGCAGGGCTGACTCAGAGAGACAGGCAGTCGTTCATTCTTACTGCCAATTTAGAATCACAATTAAAATAACATGAATGTCTTTGGACTGTAAAGAAGCCAGAGCACCCAGAGAGAGCTCACACAGACACGAGAAAAACATGCAAATTCCACAAGAAAGGCCCCAGTCTGGATTCAAAACTAGAAACTTCTAGCTATGAGGCAGTGGTCCTAACCATTGCCCTGCCATAGTAGAGGCTTTTCCTTTTTTTTTAACGAACTATAAGCCAATATAAGTCTGTAACAAGCCATCAATTCTTTTTAAAGTTTTATACTTAGGTATTAAATAATCTGACCACTCTAATCCTCAGCAGTTTGATTGAATTCTCTAATGGCAGAATCAAAATTTGCTTTGTAATTGTGTTAAACACTGTAATTACAAGTGTTATCATGTAGGAACAGGAACATCAGCACATAGTAGAATCACAGTACTTTTGTGCTACCAGAGTCTTTGCTCTGTACCAGGTTTATTGTTGGGCCTCAATGATTTTGATGTGTACCTAAAAGATCATAAATAATTCAATCTTTCTGCGCAATCAGGCTGAGCATCCAAGTTTATAACTTAACAGCCATATTCTTCTCCATATTAGGATGGCATGGTGGTGCAGTAGTTAGCACAGTTGGCTTCCACGAAGGTCCCAGGTTCAGCTCCAATCTGGGTGCTTCCTGTGTGCAGTTTGTATCTTCTCCCTGTGTCAGCTAGGGTTCTCTCTGGGAACTCTGGTGTCCTCCCACAGTCCTAAAACATTAATAGGGTGAGTTTAATTGGCGATTCTAAATTAGCTGTAGGTGTGAATGTGAGAATAAGCCCTGCAGCAGATGGATGACCTATCACATGACAGCTGGAATATGCTTTGGAGTGGCCACCACGCTCTGCCATCCTCTCGGTAGCCAGGTCCTGGTTCTTTTGTTTTTTTAGTGATTTCCGGTTTTTTTTATTAATCAAGTGTCTACTAGAGAACAATTATGAGTTTTAATTAAAGAAGGCATATTTTAACAGTTATATTTTTGAATTAATGGAAGCGTCACACATCCCCAGAAGCTATATTTTAAGTTTTAGCTCAAACTACCTCAGAGCTCTGTATATGTCGCAACTTCACTGCTAGCAGCTTAAATTCAGTTAAGCAGTTGCTACCCACACTCCTCACAGTATGAGGGCTTTGAGGAGCAGAAAGCAACTTTCTCTCTGAGGGGTAATTTTACATGTAAGTAAAGCTAAAATGACAGCACAGCCATTGTCTCAAAGGTCTGTGTGCTGTGATTTTGTCACACAGTGAACAGGATTACGACTCCGACAGCGCAGACCAGCATCTTGGGCCTCCTTAGTGTGACTGTCTCAGTGACGGTCAGCTGCTCTGGCAAGAGAAGCTGACTGAAAAATATGGAAATGAGAACAACTTTACTGTGAAATTGGCTGTTAAAAAACAGCATATGTGAGCATGGAGAGTAAAGGAGAAGCAAACTGATGTAAACAGCTGACAAAAAGCCAGCTGAGTCTAACTTGCACTGAGCACAAAATCACAGTAACCCACAGCCCTTTCTTTTTTTAATTGGTTTCCAATCTGCCTTAAAATTGATACTGTTTCTGGTTGTTCTTCAATTTTGGCCTTACTCTAACACTGTTTTCTTCCAAGCTAATACATTTTTACCACAGTCACAGTGTAGTGTATGTCCTAATGTTATAATTTAGCAAGTGTCCTTCACTGAAAAAGGGTAACTATTGGAGCTCTAGTATCTAACACTGCTGTCATGCAGATGAAAGGCTGAGAAGTGGTTTTGTATAAGATGAAAGGCTTCCATGAAGGCAGACAGTGTTACAGACCTGTGCATAGCTGCTGTGATCTGTGGGAAGTGGATGAATAATCAGTGAAGATAAGGATAAACTGGCTAGATAAACACACAGATAAAAAGATAACATTTAATTTGTTATAAATGACGTCTGTCTATAGATTCATTTCTTTCTGTGGAGGTTTCAGTAACACCATACAGCAATAATTTAGATACAACATTTCACAAGCTACATACTGTCCTGCTGTTGGATACATGTATTTGTCTGTCTAGCCACTTTGATCCATTGTTGTGGCTGCATTTTGGACACCTTGCTTTGTCAGTGTAAACCACAGCCTGTGGTCTGGAGACAGAGGGATGGTGCAGGCCTGCAGGTTTCAGATGACCACTCCTTTGTCTGTCCAACACACACGGCTGTAGCCATCACGCTGCACAAAGCTTGCAAATGCAGAGAAGGTAATGCAATTAACCTTGTTGCTGCCTCATACTTAGCACGGAGATGTGGGATGTCTTATTAAATCCAAGAGGCCACAACTGAAATTTGTAATTATTTATAGATGTTTTTTCTCTTGCAGTCTAACTACAACTGCATGAGGAACCAATCAGTGTGCTTTTTATATTTTTGAAACATGTTTATTTTGCATTACATATAGTTTGGAGCTAAAGCAGTTCCATAATTAATGTGTGGTTAAATTTACAGTAAACAAATCAACAAAACGGCATTTAAGACGATGTCAGGATTTGGTTTTATAATATCCTAATCCCAAATACTGTGGGATTTTAGGATGTTTGGGGAAAACATGCAGATGCCACTTACTGGAAAAAGTACTGTGTAAGACATAATCAGCTGTAACACTAAAACGTCCTGCATTTCAGACGGAATCTCTCAGATGATCACTTAATACAGAAATGAACTCAAGCCAAATGGTCCTAAAAATCAGTACTGCTGTGCATCTTCAGAGAAGCTAATGACCTGCTGCTTTATGTGGAGTTTGCACAAACACTCAGTGTGCATGGGTTGTTAATCAGCCTTCCATACTATGACAAAGTGCCACTCACATTGCATTAGGAAAATGTGGCTTTATGTGTTGATGTGGTACACCAGGCACATAATGTTAATTAGACTGCGTGTTGTGTGTGGCAGTTGACTGAAGATTGCTATTTCCTAAAAAGCCCTGACAATTTTTACACTCAGTTGAAGTGATGGTATTAAATTTCGCTGATGTTCTCACATCTTACTGCGTCTTCACATGTGACTCTTGTCTTTTCATTTCCCCATCAGCGTGAGGTTATATCATCCCCCATTCAGTGTCATTTAGTCAGATAATGAAGCACAGGTTGAAATCCCACCTTAAAAAGACATGATACTGAGTATCAACAGGTAAATGCAGGTATAAATTCAGCTTGATTTGAATTTTAGCTTAACTTCAATTACAATAGTAACTTTAATTGTCATTTCAATCAGGAGCACTATTGAAAAGGAGATTAATACACTCACTGGACACTTTATTAGGTCCACTTTGCTAATACAAGGTCTAGTAAAAGATTCAACAAGGCAATGACATGTTAGCATATTGTTTTTGCTCCAGATTTGTCAACGGCAAATCCAGGTTGTCGCATATAAGAAGATTCTCTATTGGACTGACATTTGGTGACTGTGGAGGCTATTTGAGTACAGTGAACTCATTGTCTTGTTCAAGAAATCAGTTTGAGATCATTTGATTTTTGTAAGATTTCTGGAAGGAGGCATCAAAAGATGTGGTCTGTGGTAATAAAATGCAGTAAAAATACACAGTGATACAAAGGGGCCCAAAGTGTGTTGATAAAATAGCCACTATAACATCAACCTGAACTGATACAAGGTAGGATGGATTTGTGTCTCATTTGTGTTGTTTATGACAAATTCTAATCCTATACCATCGAAATGTCACATCATACTCAAAAGACCAGGTAACATTTGTCTAATCATCCACTGTCTAATTTTGGTGAGCCCATTCAAGATCTAGTCTCAGTTCCCTGTCCTAAGCTGACAGGAGTGGCACCTCGTGTGGTCTTCTGCTGCTGTAGCACATCTGCTTGGTTCGATGTGGTGTGCACTCAGAGATGCTCGTCTGCATATCTTGGTTGTAACAAGCGGTTATTTGAGTTACTGCATGAAGCAATCTATCTATTCTCTGGCATCATCAAGGTATTTTCACCCAAAGAACTGCTGCTCACTGGATATTTTTTTCTTTTTTACTCTATTCTCTGTAAATCCTAGAGATGGCTTTGGAGTAAAATCCCAGTGTTGACAACCATGTCATGCTCAAAGTCACTTAAATCACTTTTCTTCCTCATTCTTAATCTCAGTTTAAACAATCTACATGCCTAAATGCACTGAGTTGGTCTAATGTGATAGCTGGCTAATAGTTACTTGCCTGTGTGTTTGTTAATGAACACGTTAACAGATACCTAATAAAGTGGGTGGTGAGTCTATATACTTGGTGGTAGTGCTCTGTTCTGGGACCTCCTTGTCATTCTACCACCAATACACTCCACACCCCCCTCCCACCCACCATATACCACAGAGTACTGATCAATTCAGACACAGGATGAGTCAGAGGAGCTGGGTGGAGGTGGGTTGCAAATCAGCTTGTAGATGCAGAGCGGGGATAGAGATGCTAAAACAGCTAAAACAACATATACAACATGAGAGTTGCCAGTTTCATGGTTAGACAGTAGCTCATAAGTAAATAAGTAAGTAAATCTTAATACGTTGCTCTACACTGTAAGTGTTCTTCAAGCAGAGGATTTGGATTTGTGTGGCTGTTAAATGCTGAAATAGTGCGATATGAATAATTTCAATCTGTGGTCTCTTCATCTGCAGTCCAAGTTAGATCCTCCAGTCCTGTCAGTCATCTTTGTTTGCTGATGCTGCGAAACTTTGAGTAGCTTTTGAAGATGGAAAAACTGATCACTCTAAATAGCCTAATGTATTTTTCAGTGGGATCTAAAAGGCTCGTAAAGTATTCAAACCATCTCCACCCCCCTCTCCCCGGCCTCTTCTCCACTCCTTCTTCTCTTAGAGTAATGTTCTTTGTACACCAGCTGTAGCCTGGACCCGGCAAACCTGCAGCAAGATGAGCTCGGAGGAGCGCGGCTCAGCCATGTCACAGAAGATCTCCTCCCTGTCGCGCAGCAACAGCAGCTCTTCATCCAAACATGACAGCCGACAGGTAACACTCGCGTTATACTTACAGACGTTTTCACTGGTGTCATGTATGTGGAAGGGAGGAAGGCTGGATTTTCTTTTCCCATAATGAAGATTTAATTGAAAAAGTTGTAACTGCCAGTCCTCAGATATTTTTCTCTGCCTCCTAGGAATTATAATACTAGTATAACATCTAGCCACGTTTTGCATTATAGATGTCATGAAGCAAAAACTAAAAGCTGCCTAAAAGGAGGCGTTTTTTTATTAGGATTTACCTACCCCTTTCTCACTATAAAACCAGGGTATTTCTACAAATGTGGAAGATATTGGAGTGCTCTAAATTACTAAACTGCAACTATATCCTCCAAAGTAATTCTCAGACACACCAAATAAAGAAGATGTTGGCACCATGAACAAACTGTTTTGCATTTGCCTCAAGCGTTTATCTGCAGGCTGCCGACTCATTAATTTTTCATTACCAGAAACAGCCTTTTCCTTTTGGAAATGAAAGTAATAAAGTCTTACTCTAGTACTGTCCACAGGACAAGCAGACACTTAAGGCTCACCACTCTGGGGAAGCAAAAAGTGGCAAAAAAAAACAACATTCTCGTTAGCAAGAAAAACTTTGAATAAGGAAATATTCTGACTGTCGTGACACTGCTATGTGGGTTCAGTTACGTTCAGAGAGAGCTTGGTAACCATTTTTTCCCATTTGTTCCAAACCAAACCCTCAATATTTAATTTGTAAAGTGTTTTTGTAAATGATAACACATATCAAAATGTGGTAGAATGGACAGGATGTCTAAATGCAGCAGTCTGAACACATTCACACTTTATAATTGTGTGACGCTGAAACGACGCTGTCTTCTCGGCGCTCCTATCAGAGCCTTGTTACTCAAAGTGTCTCTTGACCTTGAGGAACAGTGTCCAGGCAGTGTGTGACAATGACGCACTGTGTGACTGTGCTGCCCTGGAGCCGTGACGAACACTGAGGGAGAGTCGAACTGTAGCCCGCTGGCCACGCCCTTGGTCAATCCCCTTCAGATATGAGGGTTTATTTTAGATTGCCTCACCCACCAGCATTCAGCCTCTCTGACTGATACAGTGTGTTTTTATACAGTCAGGGACACACTGACACAAGAAGCAAGGATTAACCTCTCCCAAGTGCCCAAAGTCCCTCCCACGGTGTAACACAGACATGATTTATACTTAAGTAGGATAATTTAAAGATAAGCCTGAGGTGTAATATGCCATCATTAGCATTATGAGTTCATATATTATGAGTTAATTTGTTAATTATTTCTAATAATTTGTTGCACATTGACAGTAGATGTGTAAACTGCCCGTCATAATGTTTTCAGCTTTTCTTATTATGTCAATTTAGCAGCACAAAATTAATGAAATGTAGTTATTCTTTTACACCTGCATCATTTTCTAATGACTATATGTTGAAAACTGTTTTTGGGTCTCATTACCAACTGAGGTCACTGCGTCATAACTACTTCACAGCCCACTACTGTTCCTCGGGGTTATTTTTGCTGGCTACATGCCCATTCCACTATTATTTATAGGCTGACTGCTAAGTAGTCATATGAGAATAATCTATAACATTGGCTCATTTGAATGATAGACCCCTTTCTGTTGATTAATCATCTTATTGTTTCAGCACTAATAGAAACTAAAAGCGAAATAGTTCACAAATGATGAATTATTCTGTGCCCACAACGGTATTACAGAAGCCTCTGTTATACTATTCATCCTGCGTTCCTGGAACTCTCACTCCTGAAACACATAACAAAGCTATCTGGATTAGTCCGTGATGAAATATCATCTTAATCTCTGTATTGCAGGGGATTTGGGCTTGACCGTTCTAATCTCATTCAGGAAATTATTATTATAGTGAAGAGTGAGATTAAACAGGTAAGCTAATTTTGTAAATTCAATTCAATTCACTTTTATTTATACAGCGCCAAATCACAGCAACAGTTGCCTCAACAAGCTTTATATAACAAGCTTTTTATTTTTGATAATACAAAGAAAACTGAGAAAAACCCCAGCAATCACATGACTCCCTATGAGTAAGCACTTTGTTGACAGTAGGAATGAAAAACTTCCTTTTAACAGGTAGAAACCTCCAGCAGAACGAGGCTAAGGGAGGGGCAACCATCTGCTATGCCCGCCCATGAGGGGAAAGAAGTCTGTATAACTTCACCCTGAACACCTTATTACATAGGGCTACATCTATAAAAAAAAAAATGCTAATCTTCCACTTATAGAGCCTCCTGCTGATTGACTGACACTGATGAAAGTGAGGCATCAAATTTAAATCACCCCAGCAGCCACAGATTATAATATGTTTTGAGTGTGATTATGGCACTTGCTGAGTGGTTGATTCGCTCAGTTCCATTTATAAATCCTCCTCTGAAACTTTCATTTGCATGGCGTGCAGATGTCTGTCCTCTCAGAGTTCTCATAAACCATTGTATTCCAACAGGACAGCTGGGAAATCGTGGAAGGCCTGCGAGGAAGCTTCAGCAGTGTCCAGGAGCCTCAGAAACAGGAGGGCTACATGATGAAAAGAAGAAAGTGGCCAATGAAGGGCTGGCACAAGGTAGCATGGAGCACCTGTGTGGTCTTCGTGTGACCCATGTGACTCATCTTTCAGAGTAGTGACAGCTTAACGTCATTTCATTGTCCTCGTTTCACACGGCACTTTTTAGGCACTTGCCTCTGCAAATCTGCTGACACGAGTCATTTGTGTTTTAAACTAATTGAATGAGCTTATGTAGTAGATAATTTGACTCACAGAGGAGTCACATGTGACCAGGGTCAGTGCCTGTTTACACTCTGTCTGAAAGCTTTTCCTGGGATAATGCCTAGATATCTTGGTGGTCCTCTCAGATGCATTAGCTGATGGCCTGTTGGTTACTAGGGTTGTATACATTTAGTATTGACTTGCAGTCGGAGCTTTTTAGGTCTCTGTGCTTTCAACAGTCTGATTCTGTTGATGTACAGTAAAAGCACCAAGAATTGCATTTACAAATTGAGTGGATGAGACATATTGCAAGTGAGTGAGAGGAAGTGTAATAAAGGAAGACAGATGTAAGACAATAGCCTGGAATTGCATACATCCCACTGCAGCAACATACATTTTAGGAGACTGACTACCATGACCTCAGCCTCATAACACTGACTTTAGATTTGCTGTCAGGGATGTTGCATATCATGTCCAGTTGTATCTCATTGGCTGATTGTCCTTCTCTCTCCCTCCAGAGATACTTTTTCCTGGACAAGGGTATCCTTAAGTATGGCAAGTGCAGTGCTGATGTGAGTACAAAAGGCTGCTGGCTGAATGCTGTGTGAGCTCATCATTTACAGAAGATTAAAAAGGACACTTGATGTCTTTTTCAATGTTCTTGTCAGGCTCCTGACCGCCTGCGCCCAGAGATACAATAGGCCCTAATTCTCTCTCAATCTCCTCATTGTTGATAGCAATCAGACTGTGTATTTTACCTACAGATCACACATAATTACGCATGGGCCGCGTCACAGCCTAAAAAGGGATTATTATTTTATGCATTGTTTGCACTGAGTTTCATCTGTTGCATTCATAACAGTGAGAGCTGTCTCATCCAACAGATTGAGAAAGGGAAGCTGCATGGTTGCATTGATGTGGGTCTCTCTGTCATGGCCATTAAGAAGAAGGCCAAGTGCATCGATCTTGATGCCGAGGAAAACATCTATCACCTGAAGGTAAACCACAAGACTAATAAAGACAAGGGAATCCCTACAGGCTTAAATAGGCTTAAGGCTTAAAGGGGTTAAACATTTTTTCCCGAGTTTTTGCTTTTTAATTCCTGGTACAGATGCCATCATTAAAAGGACTTCAGAATTACCTCATGTGATATATATGTGTGCCAGAGGGAATAACTGCTCACTCCATACCTGTGTGTGTGTTTTTCCACTGACACACCTCTTCCATCTTACTTGCCCTTGTGCTGATTTTCTGATTGCGGTATCTGCTCTACAGATTAAGTCTCAGGAGCTGTTTGATGAATGGGTATCCAAGCTGCGTCACCATCGTCTTTATCGGCAAAATGAGATTGCCATGTACCCTAACGAGAAGTCCTTGTTCTATCCCCATTATGCCTCCCCGAACTCTCCTGGCATCGCCGAGGGACCCCCTATTAGAAAGGTATAACTGCGCCACACAGCATGCTGTTGCTGAAAATGGTCGGGTCTGTTTAAAATGAAAATGAAAAACAAAGAGGATTCTCGTGTGTTTTTCATCACGAGCATCATTATTCCATGTGCTGTATTTAATGAAGTGAATTCCCTTTGCTGAAAAAAATTAATGACACAGCCAAAGTGTTTTTGAACTGACCTTTGGGTCTCTTTGTTACTGCAGTGCCTGTCCATACGAAGGCAGTCCACAGTGCATCATGCCGCAGCTTTCCCTTTAAACTCCAACAGCCAAGCAAAGGTGGCTGCCTGGCTCCAGTCATCTGACGAAATGGACAAATGCTTCAAAGGTGAGAGACAAGAGCAGCCTCTCACGATTTGATTTTTTTACACTTTCTGAATTTCTGAGGAAAATTTCCACAATAAAGAACTTGCCTGGCTAAAATGGGGAGAGCTCGTAGCGCTAAGACACATTCTTTAATTTGGGGTTTTTATCTCTGTGTGGGATCATTTGCACTGTTATTAAAGTCATAAGATGCATTCTTGTACTAGTTGTTTAAAAATCTTCAATTTTCCACCTGGATGATGATCTCCAATGTGATTATGGTTTTGCTGAGGAAAATAATCAACTCAGATAAAGCCATTTAAAATTTAATCGTACCTTCCTCGTATTGTGCCTTTGGCTCTTTTTTTGCAGTCCTTAATCTGTGGAAATGCACTCTTCCTTGTGGTAGAGTGTATCATGCTGCTGCTGCTGCTGCCGTGGTCGGTGTGTTTGGTGTGCATCAAATTTTATGTGGGTGGTACATGTTAAACTAATATCTGCACAAACGCCACAACCCAAGGTTTCCCAGCAGAGCGCTATATTGTGCTACAATGATCGATGTTATTCACTTCACTTGGTTTTATTGTTGTGGCTGATCTGTGAATATGATGCAGATAAGTAAGAGAGTTCATGCAAAGTTTCCTGCTTACAACGATGCTACCGATACCAGTCAAAGACATTAGATTGTTAGAGGGCCCAGCTTTTTCATTTATACCCATTTTCTACTTCTTGTCAGGGTCCTGGTCATGGAGGAAGCGATCTAACCAGTTCTAATATATTTATGTTATTTGGGAAATGCTTCTATAATTGTGTACGCCTGCTGTCTCATTTGCAAGTTAGATGAGGCTGGCAGAGTGGTGATCATAAAGAAACAAGCTGGTGATTACTAATGCACTGTTTGTCTCAGTTTTCATTCATTAAGATTCTGACGATGTGCTGTCAGCACTTTGTAATCCAGAAACTTTGGAAAATGGACACGACAACTCACGCGCACATTTACAAACACAGCATGGTTTCAGTTGGACTGGTGTCTATTTAGTTGTCTGTCATTTCATAATGTGTATGTTCAAATACTGTCACAATTTATTTATTATTATTTATTTATTTATTTAAACATAATCCCATAAAATAATAGGACACGTTAACATAATTTTAAATGTAATATTTATTTTTAATACTTGACTGCAAAGCATGCAAGCAGTTTCCTCCCTTGAGATGCTCTGCCAGGCCTTTACCTCAGCCACTTTGACTAACCTTCTCTTTCTGAGGCAGATGCAGTTTGAAGGTGTTTTTCTGATTCTGGTAATATGAGAAGTTTTTAGGCTTGCTCTACAGGCTGCTGTTCATGCTTGAAAAAGATGCAAAAAGCAGAAATAGATATCTTGGGAGGTGAATCGCCAAACTGAGGAGTCTATTTGAATAAAGCATATATAACATAGTGCATATGGTTCAGTAAGCACATGTGGCACCCTCTAACTTTGTCAAACTGAAATCACCAAACTTGTTGATGACAGATTAGGATATGTCAGCCCTCTCTGCTGTTTCTACAGAGACTGGTTTTTGAGTTCACTCAATAGGCCCAACTAACACGTGCCCATTTGCAGGCACTGCCCTTTTTCTCACTTTAGCCTTTTAACTGTCTTTTCTTTTTCACTTCATACCTCCTTTTATAACTATTAGTGTTTGTTCTCATCCGGACAGACTTATCAGTATGTGAGGCCTATCTCCTAGAGCTTAACCACCTGCTTCAGAGTATGGAAGTAATTCACCGGACTTATTCTGCTCCATCCATCCAAGCACTGCAGGTCAGCACTGCAGTATTTCTGGTTACTTTACATGCAGGGTAACTTTTCTGATGATACAAAACATTATTAAGTTATTTTCTGTTGACCTTAACTCACCTCTTATTAAATATAGAAGATATTTCAGCTTGCATCTTGCTCTGGTAGTTGTGAAACCACTTTCCATAAAAAGCCTTCCTTTAAAGACAAAAAAATCCTCACTGGCCTGACTGTCAATAATTTCACATCTGCTTTCTTAGGCGTCTACTTTTGACAGCCCCAAAAAAGAAAAGAGACTTCCAAAGAAGTGGCGCACTAAAAACTACAACAAAGATGTCAAAACAACTCTGCAGGTAGACAACATGACAGAGAAGTGTGATCATGCTTAATTTGTTTTTATATTTCCTTGTGAGTATCTCCAGTTTTTCTTCCTGCTCTGCTCTAGGTACCGAGCTGCATCTCCTCTGGCTCTATCCGCCTCCATGCCTCAAACCCCAACCTATCCACTGCTGCACTGAGCAATGATAAAGCCGATCCTGAATCCCTGGACTCCCCTTTTGATGTGGCCAAGCTGCAAGAAGACTTCTGTCGTGTTGCCACCAACTGTGAGTGAAAAACTCTAGTTTCAGATAAAACTCTTTAAAGCACACATTTTTAAAATTCCTCAATCTGCTTCCGATAAATCTGCACGAAAGCTAAGACTGGTGTGGTGCTGCTACTTCTAACAAGTTGAAGTGTTAGTTGCTGTTAGTTATGTGGATGTCTTCTAGCTGATATTAGGTCAGAAGTTTGTTTTTTGTGCCACAAAACCTGTTAAATCTCTTTGTAAGGAAGTGGTTGACGCATAGAGGATGAATATAATTTTCCTTCTGTCCTCTTTGGAATGTTCTATGCAGATTCTTGGTGCTTGACATGGAGTAATGAGATTCATTTGTTTTTTACATAATGGCTTTACAGTTTCAAACTTACTCCGGAGAACTGCTGTCAGTTCTGCTGCTATTTAAACTAACGAATTTATGCACACATTTAAAATTATGGAGCTAAAGATGTGTGATGGGCTTAATCATTTATAATGGCAGGGTTTTCCAAATAATGATCTTTTTGATTCCCTCTTTTTGTGTCTCTTGTTGCTGCCAGTGCATACAACCATGAAGGCGGCCCTGAGCACACTGACATCAGAGAGAGAGAGATTAAAACAATGCCTGGATCACGAAACCTGCCCCCCCACCTCTCCACAAGTTGTAAATTTGAAGAACACGCTGGCTGCGGTATGTGAAATAGCACACCCCCTTGCACATTTTTTGCAAGCGGATGTTTTCAACAGAAATAGGTATTAGCTATTCTCCTTTTTTCTTCCTTTTTTAATTTTTTTTTTGCTTTTACACTTCTCTCGTATGTCGTGTCCTCCCACACCATTTGTCAAGCGTGACACATTTACGAGTATTTTAGAGGGATTACTAGCTGCCGGTATGATGTCAGCCCCCCTAAATGAGACCGCATTCAACAGTCATGTTTCCTGTGGCTGCTGCCTCCCACCAGAGGCTTGTTTTTCTGTTTTCTGTCTTTGGTTGTACATGTTCATTGTCATGTAGTCAGCGAAGAAATGTGTTGGCGTCGAGACCGCGCAAATTCTAATGCGGCACAAGTATTTCTTTACACATTCAGATTTGTGTGGTCTCTGCTATAGTCTGCTGGATTTTAGCTTTTAGCTTTTCTTATTGGTTTCTCTGGTTTGCTTACTCTGTTCCACTTGACATAATAACAGGTGAAAGCATCCCTCTCCAGTACGTAAATGAGTAAATGTGACGTTTACTGATTTTCTTGAGATTACACAACTCCAAATCAGCCGGGTTTTGATTTATGCTGAGGATTTCAAGCATTTCAAGGCTCGGGTGTTTGCAGTAAACAGTGTTTAAACTGGTTATTTTTTCCAGGCTTTAGCCCAGAACTCAGAGCTGAGAGAACGCCTGTGCAAGATTCATGCTGAGTCCCAGATCATAGAGCCCACACTAATAACGCTCACTGCCCCTGTGCAGGTGGGTGCAGGAATGCAGTGACTCGATTCCCCCACCTTCATGACGATTATTCTTATATATCTGTCTTTATTTTTATCCCCCGCAAGCTTGAATGTGCCACAGAATGAATGAGCTGTCCTTTTCCTCTCATCTAGAATCAACAAATGTCACTCTCCTCTCACCCCCTCATCCAGCTCAGTCAATATGAGAAAAATTAACAGAACTTTCTTTTGGGGAACACTGCCTCTTCCTCTCAGCCTCGTCGTTGCGTAACCAAATGTCTCACCATGACACGGTTCAGAAGAAGGCTTCTAGCTCCATATAATCGTCTTCTAAAGGAAACTCTTTGCTCGTTTAATCGGATTTGCTGATCACACAAAGCGAGCCGATCTGCTTAATTGTGTCCCTGGAAACACGCAGAGCAAAACTAATACGCCTCCTCTGAGAACATCTCCATGTTAATTAATCAGCTTCACCAATAACAAAGGGTAGATTGGGACGCTCAAGTCCATGTGTGGAAAGCTATCTCATATTGGCAATCAACTGCATGCTTGTCAGTTATTTTCTGAGATGTGTGCAGGGCAGGCATGCAGCCTCACTTCTCACTGTAATTATTCTTGCTTTATTTAATACAGTAGTATATTGTCAGGCAGTCTCTAGGTAGGAATAAATTGTCTTATGAAATTTTGATTCTGAAGAATTCATGTTTTCAGCAGTTCATCATTTGGCTTATTTGACTGATAACAGTATGATTGAATGCAGACACACCCATGTTGAGACGCTATGCACACGACTGCATAATGTCACTCAGCTGTTTGTTAATGTTTATAAACCTACATTTGTTAAATCAGTGAAGAAATTAAAAAAGTGTATGACGGGTGTGATGTCAGCCAATATATTTACGTATGTTTTATAAATGACTGTCTTTCAATATATTGCAGATTAAATTTGTGGGTGTTATGATTGTCATACTCTGCATGTTGTGATTGTGTTGCATTCTCAATGACACTGTGATTGCCACCCCGGGAATGATGGCGGGGCCCCTTCCTGTGTTCTTATTGTAGCTGTGGACATTGTTTCTCTTAGAAACAGGAATCAGTAGATGAAGCCCATCCCCTCGTACACCAAGTATCCAATGAGAGCAGAGCTTCAATCGCGGAGTCTTTGTCCGAGTTCTTTGACGCACAGGAGGTTCTGTTATCTGCTAGCTCTTCTGAAAATGAGGTAAGTGTGGAGACTAAACTCTTCATTGTCAGTAGTTGTGATGTTGGGTCTTTTTGCTTGTAGCAAACTGATGTTTAGAGCTACATAATAGAATTATCATTGCTGTTGATGTTTGGAGTAATTTGTCTTGTTTACACAAGCACAACCAGAACAAAACCTCCACCAGTGGCTCTTACTTTATTTATTGCCTGTCACCCAGGATTTCTTCACTTTTGTCTCTGTGTCTGATAACTGGCCTAAATTTTGTAAGCACACTGGACAATTCATGGTATTTTATTACAAAAAAGGGGGAAATGCCATTTAACTTAACGTCCTGTCTTAAATCCATTTTTTTATGATATGTGTCATAAAACAAATCTGCCCTATGTTAGTTCAGCCTCCTCTTCCTTCAGTGCTCATGTGGCATGCTTGATGAGGTAGCACCTGGAGCGGAAGCAATGTGAAAATGAAAGTTAATTACTTTCATCTAAAAATACAGCGAGCCGAGGTGCAGCTCTGCCACCATGTCCTAAGAGAACCTTCATCTCCACCACTTTAGATCTTCTGCAGATGTGACAAGATGTTAAAAGAGACTCGTTCATTCGCTTTTTGTCAGTGTTATTAAAACAACTTGAATGTTTTGTTTTTTTTAGGTATCAGAGGATGACTCATATATCAGTGACATTAGTGACAACATTTCCATGGACAACTTCAGTAATGAGACCGAAAGTGAAAGACCAAACTCGGGTAAAGTCATTACAGTACTAGCCTTGGGACACTTTTATGCATTTATATACAAATGATATTTTGGTACACTGGGTTGTCGGTATGTATTATCAAGGTGTCCCTAACCTCAGCTCTTATACCGACTCTTTTCAGGCTCTGTGGAAGAAGGCACTGTTCTTTATCGTCGTAGATCCTGTCTGCCCACACCCAGCCCAAGCAACACCTCCATCAGCTTGTGGAACATCCTTAGGAACAACATAGGCAAAGACCTTTCCAAGGTTGCAATGCCTGTGCAACTTAATGAACCCCTCAACACCCTGCAGAGACTGTGTGAGGAGCTGGAGTACAGCGAGCTGCTAGACAGGGCCGCCAACACACAGGACCCTTTTGAACGTATGGTGAGAATGCAGTTTCGCTCTTTGAGTGTGCTCAAAGAGCACACTCAAAGGGCCTTTTTTGTTCAGCTTACTTGTTTGCTTTGATGATTCCTCTGAGAAGAAGAGCTGCTGTTGGTAAAACTAGCGTGACAAGTAAGAGATGCCGTATATAGCCAAGTAAACTAGCGCTAACGCACAATTGTTGCTGATTGGCTTTCAGGGACTGCGGTGCACTGCCTTTACGTGAGAGAGTCTGATCTACCTTTAAGATTTTTAGCAGAAAGACGCCATGATGAGCTTTGCACTGACTAACTTTGTTGTTTTTTGAGATATACCCTGTGGAATAAGACAAATAAGACATATGCACAACATACAGTAAATACGTTCAGCAGTCACTTTATTAGGTATACCCTGCTAGTACCAGGTTCGACCCCCTTTTGCATTTAGAACTGCCTTAATTCTTCATGGCATTGACTCGACAAGATGCTGGAAACATTCTTCAGAGATGAGGGTCAATATTGATATGATGCCATTACACATGCTGAAGATTTGTGAATGTCCTTATCCACCACATCCCAAAGGTGTTCTATTGCATTGAGCTCTGATGACTGGGGAGGTCATTTGAGTTAAGTGAACTCACTTTCATGTTCAAGAAGCTGGTTTGACATGATCTGACCTTTGGGACATGGCACATTAATCTACTGGAATGAGCCATGAGAGGATGAGTAAACTGTAGTTATAAATTATGAATATAGCCAGCAACAACACTCAGGAAGGCTGAAGCAATGCTCAGTTAGTCTTATGGAACCCAAAGTGCGCTAAGAATATATCCAGTACACCATTTCATTCTGGACCCATGTGATTTACGTCGAACCAGGCAACATCTTTCCGATCGTCTATTGTTCGATTTTGCTGAGCCTCCGTTTCCTGTTCTTAGCTGACAGGTATGACACATGGTGCGGTCTTCTTCTCCTGTAGCCCATCTGCTTCAAGGTTTAATGATGTGTTGTGCACTCATAGATGCGTGTCTGCATACCTTGGTTGTAAGAAGTGGTTATTTCAGTTACTGTTGCCTTCCTATCAGCATGAAGCAGTCTATATATTCTCCTCTGACCTCTGGCATTATCAGTTCTTTGCAAACCCCAGGAAATGTGTTTGTAGGCAAATCCCAATCAGCACTTTGTAAAGTACTCAGATCTGTCATCAACAACCTTCGAAACTCACCTAAATCCCCTTTATTCCTCATTCTGATGATCACTTTGAACTTCATTAGGTCATCTTATTCAGTCACTGAGTTGCTGCCATGTGATTGACTGGTTAGATATTTGTGTTAACGAGCAGTTGACTGGGTGTGCCAAACAAAGTGGCTGGCCAGCATAAGTGTAAAAAGGAAAAGCAGCTGATGTTAGACTTGGTGCAGTACAAATACTGACAGTTTATTAATCCTATGAGGGGCAATTTGTTTGGACTAACGAGTTATAAAACAACACATGAAGACAAATAAATGAATGAAAAAAATTGTGCTGAATTAAAAAAAAAAGGCCATAAATAAAATCCATAAACAAGCTCAATAAATACCAATATAAAAGTTCAAATAAGACCTTGACAAACAATGTTTAGACCTACAGAGGATCACATAGTGAAATTGCAAACGGGCCGAAAGCTCCAGGCTGTGGCCTCTCATTATGAGGTAGAGAAGCTATCAGTGCTCTGTCGGTTAACTGAAACTACTGGAGGACTATTCAGACACTTACTCTGCTCATTAGGCTAAAAAGAAGAACACACATATAAGATTAAATGAAATGGATGATAGAGCTCAGTTCAGTGTTCACTCAGTCACTCATCCTGTAATAAAAATTAAAGTGGTACTTGCTGCTCAGGTTTATGCTTTTATCCTTTTTTGTAGATATACATCGCTACATTTGTTGTGTCCGGTTATGCATCCAGCTACTACAGAACTGGGGGAAAGCCTTTCAACCCTGTTCTTGGAGAAACATATGAATGTGACCGACCAGATAAAGGCTTACGATTTGTTGCAGAGCAGGTATGAATGATTCTTGATTTGTTATCTGACTGGATTCATATGAATATTTACATTTTTATGTTTTATTGTATAGCACTGTTCAAAAAAGTCAACTCAGAGCTCTTTGTGTGATTAACAAAGCATTTTAATCCCCTTTACATCAGGTCAGCCATCACCCACCAATCTCAGCTTGCCATGCAGAGTCTAAAAACTTTGTGTTTTGGCAAGGTACTGGATTATTGATTTTGATCCATTCTCAGTGATCTTAAATACTAGAATAGCACCTATTGTCTGGAATTAATGTTCATTTGTTCAATTTTTTTGCAGACGTGAGGTGTAAAAACAAGTTTTGGGGAAAGTCAATGGAGATTGTTCCTGTGGGGACCACTCATGTAACTCTGCCAGGGTGAGTCTCTTCTGCCTCATTTACATTGGCGCTGCACAGACCCCTGCCTGGGCATTGTGCAGACGTTTAGAGAAAATCACGCAGCGGGGGTGTAGCACGATTCACAGTATTTTTCCTCTCCTGTTCTTTTTCCATTCAGATCAATAACAATTCCCCATTCTTCGTCTGTGGTGGAAAAAATGTTTTCATATTTTATTTTTGTGTCAGAACCACATACAGATACAGATAAATTATTTATATTATAACTCTAATATGTAACAGTGTCCATATATATATATTTTTTTTTTGAAAACGACAGATTTGGAGACCATTACGAGTGGAACAAAGTGACCTCTTGCATCCACAACATTCTCAGTGGGCAGCGCTGGATTGAGCACTATGGGGAGATCACCATCAGAAACTCCAGCAGTGATATTTGTCAGTGCAAGATCACTTTTATTAAGGTAAGGTAAACATATGCAAGGCATCATCCAGCCTGATGGCCTCTATAACAAACTCTGACAACATTTATAATGCAAAATCTTCAGGAACAAGACCTTATTTGCAAGTTTTAGTGACTCTTTTATTATTATATCATTTATCACAGTCTCATTTCAAACCTCTTTCATCTACTGTCAGACTTTAAATCAAATAAAAACTTTTTAAAGATGCTTAATTTAAATCATCCATTTGTATTTATGCACTACTTGTACCATACACCATAGAAATCTTTAGGTTGTTACACAATAAACATAAAATATGCCTGTTGTACTAAACAGAAAAACTGTGAACACATGAATTAATATTTAAGTAACATTTACATAAATATGACATGAATAAACTGAACATGCTAATATTTTCATTAGGAGTGACCAGAAAGGACAAGATTAGAAATGTATCAGAGGAACAACTCAAGTTGAATCAATTGGAGATAAGTGAGATGGTTTGGACAAGCGCAGAGGAGAGATGGTGAATGTATTGGTCGAAGGATGTTAAATATGGAACTCCCAGGCAGGAGGAAAAAAGGAAGACCACAGAGAAGATTTATGGATGTAGTGAAGGGTTGGTTTGTCAGACGAGGAGGCTAGGGATCGAGGGAGATGGAGGGAGATGGAGGAAGATGAGCCACTGTGGCTCCCTAAACGGAGCAGCTAAAAAAAGATTACATGAATAAACTTACCACATAGCTACATTTATAAACGACATCTAAAACACAAAGGCAGATTAAATTGTATTTGGTGTGATTGCATTGTCGCATCACCAGATGCATTATTCATTAATGGCATACTTTTCTGAAAACCCCAAAGTAATCTGTAACAATTAGAGTGAAGTAGAGAACTGCACTGAAGATTACTTTGCAGGACCACGAAAAGTAAATTATTTCTGAAATAGAAAATAGGATTTCTTTGTTTTTTTCTCCAAACAATTTGGTTTTGGAAGCATGTTGGATGAATATACTGTAGTCACAAATCAGTTTATGAAAGGTGCACTACTGTGAGGCAACAGTCTTGTTTCATATTCATACCAGAGTGCTTTTCTGTAAAAGCAATCAGCCATAATGATGGCTACCACATTAACATGTCCCTCTATGAATCTCAGGGGCTTGTAGACTGATCAGCAACAACATTAAAACCAGCTGCCTGTCCATGTTGAACTGTCAGAGCTTTCGGGGCTTTTAGCTGGGGTCTCTATGTATCCCACATTTGACTGATCAAACTGACATCTTGGAAATGTGGAAATGCTTGACATGGATAAGATCAGATTTGCTTTACTTATCTGAAATGTTTAGAAATAACTATGTGACGGCAAAAATAACTCAATAACTGAAAAAGCTCAATAGAGTAAATATATCACAAGCATGGAAAGGAAAGAAACGTAACTAAGGTACACTAAAGAAGGAGGGCGCTTAATAAAAAATTGATCAACTCAATCAAAATCTACATATAATAAAAGATAAGGATCTTAATTTATAAAAATCTATTAGATAAATGCAGGTATGAGGTGTACAAAATGTTCTGCATTTGTCCTCGCGACAGCAGAGGTGAAACAGATATTAGAGAAAGTGGTCCACTGCCTGCCCAGTAAGTGGTGCAGATGGGGTCCAGGTTATCCATTACTTATCTACCATAGCCACAGTCATTTATATAACCTCTGCGTTACCTGATGGAGGAATCTACAAAGTGTGTTTATCCAAACTGTTGTTCTTGCATCTATACAGATGGTGTTTTTCACCTGCATGCCAACAAAACCCAACAAACAAATGATCTTTTTTTCTCATTTTTTTAACTATGGAGTCATTTGCCAAGAGGAGAAGGTTCATTGCTTTAGTTTGCGTCACTCGAAAGACCTCGCGAAGCTGTGCAGTATAAGTCAAGACATGCCAGAACACATTATGCATCCTCATCTCTCATTAACCCTCTCAGGCTCAAATTAAGATTTTTTTTGCTAATGCACAACTAAGTCCTGCAGTGGTACTTCTGAGTAAAAAAACATGTATGTGGGGTAATCAGGTTGTTAGTTTTTAACTGTTGCAAATCAGCAACGCCTGCCTCGAGAGGGTTAAACACACCGGCCCAGCAACACAAACACACTGGGGATCAAATGGTTGACGCAAGAGCAACATCTGCTGACTGTAAGAGACACTGTCGTGGGCTATGTGCATTCTTTCATACTCACCCACTATAACACGCTGCTTTTTTTCTAACAGGCCAAATACTGGAATTCGAGTGTAAATGAGATAGAGGGGACTATCACAAATAATAAAGGAAAGGTTATCCACCGACTCTTTGGAAAGTGGCACGAAGCGGTTTTCTGTGGAGACCCACCTTCAGCTACATGCATCTGGAGAGCAAGTATGAAAGTCTCTCAAAATTAAGTAGAAAAAAAAACCTCTTCAATAATGCATCTCCCTGTTATAGCTTCTCATGCTGTTGATGTCACTTGTGTACAATATAGATGCAATGCCAGTAGACCATGAGCAGTACTATGGCTTCACGAAGTTTGCAATTGAGCTGAACGAGTTGGACCCATCCCTGAAACTGCTGCTACCACCTACAGACACGAGACTACGAGTGGACCAAAGGTAAGAGGAAAAAAGTGAAAAACATTTAAAAACCCATTAGTATATTTCCATGCACTTACGCAGCCTGGTGATCGTCAGCTTAATTTTAATAAATGTCAGTGAGAAACATACAGGGGGAAAAGGTTAAAAACTAATTTAGATATAACATCTAATTTTCCTGCCAGAGGACTGTCAGGCATAGCTGAATTAAAAACCAAAGCATTGCCAGTGAGTATCTAAGCACCACACCATCATTGATCTCAGTCACGTCCTGAAAAATGCACCTTGTGATCAAAAAAGTACAAAAATAGGCACTCGCGTTAAGAATAGTACACAACTGCACGCCCTTTCAGGCTATCACAATCAAACTAATTTTAGCTCATCTTTTAAGTTTTTTAAGTCTGCAAACTAAATGCTGCTGCCCCGAGGTGCTGGAGAAACAACGAAGCTCTCAGTACTTTGCCATCAAAGTATGAAGCTGCACTGCTTCCAGCTCTGCAAATAAGTGGTTATGTATTCTCCTTTTTAGCCCAAGCTCCACCGTCTTACAACGATCCAGAGGTAAAGTAAAATCAGCAGCCAATTTATATTTATATTATACCAGTTCTCTTAACTGTAGGCTTATTTACTTTTTTTGTTCAATATTTTGTCATAAATAATAGGAAAATGTATAGATTTCTATAAATTAAAGTGGAACAGGCTCACCGCCTTTACGCATACAGACTGTTTATGCCCACGTTGGAAATAACCCTGTGACAGGGCCATTCAAAAACAGGAAAACCCCTAAAATTCACTCGAAATGAGAAGACGCGAGTGAAGATTATGCTTGGATGTGGAAGATTAATGTTTTAAACATCTGCATAATGAATGCGTCTGGGTCTCAACGGCAGACTGCTGGAGGAGGGGAAGTTAGAGGCTGCAGAGGAGCATAAGCAGAGGATTGAACAGCTCCAGAGAGACAGACGGAGAGTCCTGGAAGAGAACAATGCAACACATCAGCCTAAATTTTTCAGGTACCCTGAGTATCTAAGCTTAAAACTTTCTCACCTAGAAAGTCACTTATGGAAAAGTGACCACATCTCCGCTCCTAATGGTGAAACACAACTTGTAAATCTGTCGTTGACAGTGTTAATTGCAGTTGTGCGTCTTTTCTGTCTCCACAGGAAGGCACAGGACGATACCTGGGTGAGCAACAACACGTACTGGGAGCTGAGGAAAGACCCTGGCTTTGCCCATGTAGATTTCCCTACACTGTGGTGACCGTGTGCTGCAGATCATACAAACATTTGGACCTGCACAGCCTCTACTGTGATTTGTGATCCAGACTGGTTCTGGTGATGTCTGTATCTCATTCTGACCATCCACATTCTGTACTGGAGTTCATCAGAGTTATTGCCTTAATAGCAAGTGCTTATCTGAGTTGTATAAACACATTTATGCAAACATATTATGAGAATGTTGCTCAATTTGCAGTAGGCCAATTTCATTTTTTTGCCTGCATTCCACATATTATGTTGTGCTAAACCACTTAAACTAAGAAAAGGAAAGATCCTTGGTATGAAGGATGAGAAGAAGAGTTTCATAGTTTATCTACACTAGCTTAAAATGTACTGATCAACTGGTTATGTTGGTTGTTGTCTTACCATGGACATTCTCTACCTCTGAGATAAACTAGCCTCGCTACGCCATTGATTCAGTGTAAACATCCGATATTTATTCTGCATCTGCCTGATGCCTTACTGGTTGTACTCAAACTTGTTTAATTTATTTTGTTGTACCTGCCAGATGTTTAAAAAAATAAAACAAAAGTCTATGTTTCGTAAGGAATTCTTGCTAACAAAATATTGTGCAAGCGATCTCCGAATCCTTACTGAAGTGATTTTTCTGTCCGTTATGAGTATTTACTGCTTTTCGCTATGAATGTGTGAATGATTGTGCAACTATGAGCAGCTGTAGCAAACTCAGTCATATCTTTTTCACTTTATTCAGCACACCATTGTCTATATGGACCCTGGGCTTTGGGACCAAAAAAAAAGGGAAAAGAAATGTCCGAAAACTATGCTCCATGAGCTCAAATAAAATTTCTGATTGTTTTCTTTTTTGTTGAGTCTTTTGTGGTTGTTTGTTCAAAAACACTGAAAGCATAGACAGTTGAAATAATTCCCTCTCATCTCAGATGATGAGTTGGCAGGTAGATAGCCTGATTATAATTTTGGTGCACAAAGGAAAAATGCAATTCATTTTAAACATGATGGGTCAGGAATGCCACACGAAAATGCCATTTAGGAAGCTATGAAAAGCAATTGGGGTATAAACACTAGGTTTACTGGGAATGTGAAGCAGTTTCCTGCTTCTTACTATACATATTCCTTAAGTGAAGTAGCAACTCTTAAAGGACTGGTAAAAGATCATCTGCTAAATTATAGAATTTTTTGCTCGTGGCTGCACTTCATCCCTTTATAATGTTCTTGGCTTTATGGGTTAAATGTCAGTGCCATCTAAATGGAAACCTGTGCATGATACTTTCCCATGAATAGCCTGCAGTATACAGTAGATATGTGGCTACGTTTCACAACTGTTGAGTGAATTGTTCCAATCACTTTAGAAACAGCTGTATGTGTTTGACGACGGTTCGTGTTTATGGCTTGTTTTTGCCCGTCCTGCTAAGCAATGACCAGAGTTCAAGGTTAATGAGCAATCATGGAGCCATGCAACAAGTAAAGGTTATCATTTATAAATAAGGAATGCAGGAATGTTGTGAAAGTCATGTTGATGAAAAGAGTAAGATACCGCTAGTGAGCCTGTCTGCATTTTTGACATCCTACAATATGATAAATGAGAGGATTAATTTGCTGATGATTTTTTTTACAATTAATGAAGCAAAGACACGAAAAAACATGTTCATACTTTGAAAAAAGGGCTCCTTTTGTTTTCTTTCTTTCTTTTTTTTTACTCTAGTAGTATAGTTTGTTTTGTTTGTTAATCCACGCTAGCGAACATGGGCTCATCAGATTGCTGGGTGATCTTAAACAGCCGCTAGGTGGCGACAAATGCAAATGAAAGCGGACTACTGATAATCTGTTTTTACAAAAATGCCCCATAAAATATTGTCACTGGTCAAATAGGACTGAATAAATTATAATGCAGAGCAGTAGAGACATCAATGCAGTGTAATTAAGATACTTGTAAAATAGGTTATTTCTTTATTTTATATATATAGTCCCTACATAAATCCAGTTGACAATTTACCAGTACAAGCAAATATAGAAGAGACATTATTATTATTATTATTATTATTATGATAAGCTGGATTGTAAGCGTACAGGAAGAAAGGCCATATATGCCATATATGTTTCGGCCTCTCCTACCGTGCAGAGGGCGGAGCCTTTTGTCCAAAACAAAGAGTGCAGGAAACCAGGCTGAGCTACCACAGAGGAACTGACTCCTGTAAAAGTCTGACCACTGGGGAGTTTCTCTTGCAGGTCACCAATAAAGCGAAGACTCCGTGGAAGCGGTAGGTGGAAAATTAGCCAGATTAAAAAAAAAAACTAGCATATTTCGTCTTATCTACAGTGACTGCTGCACCGATGGACTTTCGGTTTCCATAATAACCGGTGCTTTGATTGTTGTCGTGCAGACTGGAGGTTTTAAATGTAAAGAGCTGTATGGTGTCTACTATGTTTTTGCTTGAAATGAGTACAGTGGCTGAAGTAGGAAGTTTATTTGTGTTTAGTCCTAAGGAGGAGCTCACATGGGTGAGGTCCTCTGTAGCTGTGTAGTAAACGCCTCCCCTCTCTTCTCTCGCTTTCAAAGCTCGCAGGCTTTATCCAGCCGAAAGATGTTTGCTCTGGCTACCAGAAACTTTGTGGAGGAGGTGGAAGATAACGGGTCCCTGATCCCGGTGACCAGCCTGAATGACACCATTGCTCTCCTGACGGTGGTGGTGAAGCGCAGGCGTTTCTGGTGCTGGCAAAAGTCCAAATATCTTCCCACTGATTTTAATCTCAATGATATACTAACAGGAGACACACCCATAAAGCCAGGTAAACCTCAAAAGCAGCACGAAAATGGCCGCATGTGTCACAGTTTACTCTCCCGAGATCACAGAAATTTGATTTTTTTAAAAAATATATTTATTTACCTTTTGCAGTTGTGGTTGAGACAGACTTCATCAAATACAGTGGGACATTTAGTGACAACATTCAGGGAACTGTGGATGCAAATTTTTCCAAATACAGCATTAAACTTCAGGGTGAAGACTCATCCAAACTCCAGTCATCTTTTGGAAGCTTGAAGAAAGAGGAGATTGATATGCAGAAGTTGCTGCAAGACTCAAAAGACAAGTTGGTTCACAATCTGTACCTGGTGTCACATGTAAAGTTGTTTCAAACACTCTAAACATCACCTGCCGATCAGCATGTTAAAGATCGCATAAGTGATCTTTGTCCAGCTGTAAAGTTTCACACAAAACACGATGCCCGGTTGAATATTAACGCAAGAAAAGATGATGTAGGATAAGTCACAATAAAATTTTGTTTCCAAGAATGTTCCTGGTGAAACTCACCACATCTTTCTTGTGTTAGGGTTCTGGACATGTCCCACTGTCTAATCCAGCAGACAAAGGAGAAGCAAAGACGGGTATTTGGGATTGTAAAGGATCGTATTGTAACCACTCAACCCTGTTCAGTCATAGAGGAGGTGCAGCAGGGAGGACAGTGTGGGGGAAATCTGAGCACCTGTGGCCCCAAGATGACTAAGGTACAATATCAAACCTCGTATCAGACCTAATAGTTGCTGGTATTTAGGGTTCGGTCAGTTTTTAAAGTTGCTAATACATTCCTATATTAAGTCAATAAGCTAAGTTCACAATACAAAATTCATAGGTCCTGTTGCCAGGTGAGCAATACATGTGCTGCTTTTACCCGGATGAGTTTCAGATCTGCGTGTGCCAGCTTTGCGTGTACATTTTGAAAGCAGAAGAGAATAAGAAGAAGTGGAATAAATCTTGCCCACTATGCATGAAACAGTTGCATTGTGGTTCCTCTTCAGAATTCAGGTCCTTCATTTATCCTCGGTTTTTCCTCTTCATTTCCAGAAATCAAAACTGGGAATTTATTGTTTATGTTCTAGCTACATACAGTACTGTGCCAAGGTCTCCAGACAGACTTGACATTCAAGGCTCTTCCTTGGATGTTGGCTGCCTCTTTTTCTGTTTTCTGCCAGGATGATCCTACACTGCTTCAATAACGTCGATGTCCGGGCTCTGAGGAGGCCAGTCCTTTTTGTCCTCCACTGGTCCAGTTTCCTTAGATTTTTTTTAAGGAAACGGCACACCATACTGAGATGTGCCAAGCCTTCCACTAATAGCTCTTGGGTATCACCCTGTGTATGTCAAATTGTGTTATCTTTGATATATTTCCTACATTTAACCAAAGAAATGGGAACAGATTATGTGCTTTAACAGGCTGTTAGTAACAAAGTTATTAAAGGCTTTTTTTAAATTAAAGATGGATTCAGTTGTAAATGTTAAGTGGTTTAAAAAAATAAATTAAATAAATAAATAAAATTCCTCTGAAGGGTCAGGTATAAGGATTGGAATGAAAATGAGTGAAAAAGCAGCCAGTGTCCAAAGAAAAACTATCAAAAGACATTCAGAAAGCCTGGAGAACTGTTGCCTAAGACCACTTTAAAAAAAATCACAAAAAAAGTGTGACTCCTTGGACCTAAAACTCAAGACCTTTGCAAAGTACTGTAGTTAAAACTATATCTTATATTAAATTCTACTATAACCTTAAAGAAAATATTGAATCTTTAAATAATTCTTTAAAGCAGATTAATATTTATGACACTCACTGAGGAATTTTGTTGCCATTTGTTCTGATTCGGTGTTCCTGTTTCTTCAGTTTTTATTGAAGGAGAACGCAAGCTTGGGCAATGACAGTGACATTACCATGGAGATTCCTACCAACACTCCAATAGCCTATAGCCTTATAGAACTAAAGATCAAACACGATGGACAATATGGTGAGAAGTCATTAATTGTATTTGTAGAGTAACTGTCTTACTTCATGTTAATTTAACAAGAACTGATAAACTCAAAGTTATATTTAGTAATTGCAGGATCAGCATCATTAGTTCTAGGCTATTGTTGGAAATATCCATGTTCTGTCTCCTTGAACTATCACGTGCATTTTCCACAGAGCTGTGTGTATTGTCAGGCACCAATGGAGGCTTTGATAAAGTTGATGGTACTGCTAGAATGAAAGACCAGCCGTCTATTTCAGGAGCTCCTGCACATTCATCTGACAATAGCTGCCTTCAACAAGGTAAATCACTGTTTTCGCCTCAGATTTCTTACCTTTTCCAGCAAAAAAACACACGATTGCATGCAGAGAAATGTCCTGCACACCAGAGCTGTAGAGCACATCAGGTTAGTATTTGTTTCTAAGGTTTTGTCACCACAGTGGAAAGTTTCCATGCATTATTACACTATAACTGAGCAACCGAGATCAAATGTTAGACTGAAAATGAGAGCATGTGATTGGCTAGTCTGTATGACCAGTTCTTATATATTGCATTCTGCTCTTTCCTCCGTGGATAGCTTCTCTCTCTGCTTTTCATTCTTTCCCATAACGCCAGAGTTATGGATATATCTGACAGCTCTGTGTTTTTTTTACAGTGTTCCTTATGTTCTAAAAAGGACGCTCCTACAAATACTTGTAAAACTAACTGTGTCCACTCTTTGCAACAGAGCCTTGAATTTTTTGTGGCCTTAGATTCTTTGAAAAGGGCTCTATAAAAATACAGGTTATTATTTTTAATAATATTATTTTTATTAGTAGTAGTAGTAGTATTAAAAGTCTACCGTTGGGATTTAATATAGAGGTGCAGTGTTAGTTTTACAGCTGAAAGGTGTGAACGCGGATATTTTGGTGGCTAGCCTTGTTGCCTATTCATATTTATAGGAGTTTCATCTTGATAGCACAAAATTTAAGGAGAAACATACAATTATACTTCACAAGGATTTGTGGCATACAGTTTAGCTCTAAATTTAATGCTGTAAAAAGCATGTCTTACTTTGGTTTGAGGATTTTTGATAGTTGGAGCGTTCATTTATTGGGAACGAGGGGGAAATGTTATGAGAACTGGGTTTCAGGTTTTTGTCACATTTCTACATAAAGCTCGGTACATAATTAAAAAATCTCTGCATGTTTTTTCTCAGCAGTGCGCACACAGTTATTTTCATATAGTTTCCTTTTGATTAATGCCAGAATCTTAAAATATGTAGTAATGACTTTAAGAAGTACCAGCAGCCTCACACAGCCTACAAGAAATTACCTTTACTTGTAGCTTCATGGCCACAGTAATATTTTCATTAACACGAGTATGAATCAGGATATGACTATAAAGGGTTTTGTGTTCCTCTACACATTGACATCACTCACTCCGTCATACTCCTTCATTGGGTGTGCTCGTTTTTCAGCCACTAATTTGCGCTGCTCTAGGCATGTAGTTATTGAAATGAACCAACTACATATTTGTATATAAATCAGCACATTATTAGTAAATTATCCACTTTCATGGGTGTACTTTTGTTAATGCAGATTCTTTGGCTCTTTGGCAAAAAATGGCATTTGCTTTTTCTGTGTTGCGCTCCAGCAGCACCACACCTCTGCTGTATTCAAGTCAAAGGGTCTCAAAGATAAGAGACCTTGCTGCATCTTATCAGAAGGGTGTTAAACGTATATGTAAACACAGTTTTGACCTATATTAAAAGGGTACAATACAGTACAGTTTACTCTTTAGTTTGCTATGGAAGTTATGTACTGACTGTATGATTTTATTGGGTGGAATTTTGAATCAGGACTTAACCTGCTTGGAATAAGCCAAGATAATGGTTTTGCATTCACCGGCCACAGCATGCATGCGTGTATTGACTTTTTTTTTTAAATAGCATGTATATACACATGCAGTGTTTTATTAGCTTCTACATATTGTTGTGGTTTACATCATCATAATCTCAGTTAACCTTTTTAACGTGCTCCGGGAGAATGTTTTATCTTTGACAGTGAATGACAAACTGTCCTTATTTTTCTGTCTTCAGAACTAGACCAACTGAGCGATCATTTCCAGCTGCTTTCAGCTCTTCCGGCATCCACCAGGTCCGCTCTGCTACAGCAAATTACAAAACTTTTGCAGGATCAGATCACCATTAGTGCACTTCAGGATGTGGTAAGAGGGACGGAGAGGTCTAGGCACTGGCACTGCACATTCACTAAAAGAAAATGGACATAATGAAATTCAGTTACGTTCCGTTTAAAGTCTGACCTGTCTCCTTCTCTGTCTCAGCTAGAGCAGATGTGCGTGGATAAGGGATCTGCCTCAGTTGACTTTAAAACAACAGCGTCTCAAAAACAGAATGTCCAGGCAATTCTGGATCTTTTAGAGCAGTCTAGTCAAGAGGAACCAACTGAAAAAAGCCGATCCACATCGCTTCACACAGCCCTTCACCTCTTAATCAGTGCATTGGATGGTGAGAAAAGTTGTACTCTACAGTCATTACTTGTGGATTTATTTTCATATACTAGAGACCTAGTATACCCACTTCATGCACACTGCAAGTTCTAAAAACTTAATGCAGGTTCCTTCATCATGCGTCTGTTTTGTCTTTCAGAGATGACAAATGATTGTCTTGCTGCCTTGGAAATGTGCTGCAGCCCTGCAGTGTTGGGGATATTGGAGCTACTGGTTAGTAAATTCTCTTTTTTTTTTTTTTAAATGGCACAACATGTTAAGCAGGTGTTTCTTTGTAAATTAAACATTGCACATTAAGTTAGCTGCCCCTTATGAATCTCTCAACACCTGTTCCAGGTGCAGTGTGCATCAAAAAATGGAGAGTTGCCTCTGAGCGCCGAAGCGTCGTCTGTACTGACAGAGGCCATCTATGGAAAGATCGAACATCTGTTTGCCTCCTGTAATGTGTCCCTGCGGAGAAATGGGGACATGGTGAAGGCAGAAATAAACAAGCAGCCAGGAAATCCTCTGGTCCTGTGTATCGTGATTCGAAGTCTTGCCTCATTAGCTCAGGGTGTTTGAACTGAAACCTGCTTTACAGCCACCAGAAACAAGTGTCACAGTGGAATTAGGTAAATGGAAACATGTAAATAATTCTTTTTGTTATTTTAATAGAATATTTTAAGGGGTGCTACATGACCAAGAAGTCATTCTAAACATATTGAATACTTGATCTGGACTCATATGTGATTACTCAATGTGTTTAAAAAATAATAATAATAATAATAATAATAATGAATTAATAGTCACTTGGTTTTTATGTGAATAAATATGCAAAATTGTATCAAATTTTTTTGTAACTTTGGCAGTTTCCTTCAAATAAAAAATGATTTTGAGCAGTTGTCTGATTGTATAAAAAAATTATGAACCATATTACAAAATTATCATGGGTGTGGTGCTTAGCACAATCCTCTCCCAGCAGAGGTTTCGGGTCTGAATCCCGGTTGAAGCCTCCCTGTGCAGAACATATTCCTTGGAATGTGAGATTATACAGTCGTTACAACTTAATTCACATCTAAGTGCGCAAAAAGAAGCGATAACCTAAATATGGTCATCTCAGGCACACAGCTTGCAGCAATATCCCTATAGACAAATCTATTATGCTCCTGGTTCTGATTATGTTGGGCATTCTCATGGGAAAAAAAAACATGCTTTGTCTCTCAAACTACCATCATGTTTTATTATTAACATCTTATTAACAGTATATAATTATGTCATCATCACTAAGATTGTATTCAAATCAATTGTTCTGAGCAATAACTGTTTCTCAAACGTGGACTGATCACATTCTTTGACAATATTATAGCAGTAACATTTCAGGTTATTTTTACTCTCAGATCAATTATTAATTCTCCAATGAGCTCCATCTTCAGGATCTTTGACGCTCGTAACACAAACCTCATTCTGCACCACCCTGGCTTGTGTACATTTAAACTTTTTGTGTCATTTGCTACTACATACACTTTTGATTTTTAATATGCCTGAATGTAGCATGTTTGTCGGCAAGTTTGCTTAAAGAAACACACCTAAAACACAGCGGATCATTAGAAAACACCAGTTATTTATTTGACATCTGAAAATACATCTTATGTGAAATCTTGTAAAATATAATTTTATAAGTAAATATGAATTTTATTTAAAACTGTTAAATTTTAGTACATATCACATCAAAAGGGATGGTTCACTGAGGTGCAGTACCCTGTTTGAGAGTCCTGTGGAAAGTCTTTCTTTGAAAACACAAACACAGCAACAAATACTCAGAAACATTTACATGATCCAAACGTCTGACACAGAGTCAGCGTATTTAATGTAATATCTTTCGTGCTTGAGTTAAAGAGCCATAGGTAAACACTACAGGATTAGTTTTCTTCCTGTACAACTTCATACAGTGACTGGCAAATCGTTTTCCATTCATTAAGTTTGGCTGAGGAGTTAAATGTTTGCCTCCAGGAGGAAAAAAGGTCTCATATATATGACACTATTCTACACGAATGACAAGTCTGTAGTGACAGAATGAGATGAGAAACTGGACGCATAAGCACTGTAAACTGTAACACTGAGGTATTATTCTTTTCAATGAGCGAGCCCTCATTTTTATGTAGAATAAATACAACTTAACTGATCTTACATACAGATGTAACATTAAAAACTGGGTTTGCTTTCAAAAGCATCTGACACGAGTGCCAGTACTCTTCCAATCCATGTGAGTAAAAAATATCATTTAAAAAATACTTGCCAATAAATAAGTACACTTCCTATGTGTTGTGAATTGCATAGTGTGCTAGAAAGGAATCTGGCAATTCAGGTTAAGGTGACTCTGATGCAACTTTGTGTGAGACCAAATTCACACAGGCTTGACGTCCAACACTTACTTTGTGTGCCGCACAGTGTTGAATCCCCTTTTATCCTAAGCCTGGCACCTCCAACAGCAGCTTCTCTCCAGTGGAGGGTAAAATATCAGTAGACCCAGCTGACTGGAACCCACTGTGGCTCTATGATTAATTGCTCCACTGCTTCCTGGAGCTTGTCAAAGGCTTTGTCCAGATTGTCATTAACAATAGTCAGGTCAAAGTAGTGGCTGTATGCCCGGCGGATCCTGGCGCTCTCGTCTACAGTCTTCTTCAAATCATTCTCCTGTTACAGAAAATGGATTAAGCCCATTTATAGAAGGGAAGCCACAGCCATTACAGTGACGACCACTGTAAAATCCCACCATCGTATTTAAGAATGTTTCATCGGCTTAAAACTTACCGTGAGTAGTTTGGTCGTAAGTCCAGCATCTACCACAGCTTTGTGCATAGCTCTTAGTGTGTCCAGCTCAGGAGCAGCAATAAATACCACAAACGGCATAAACTCAGCAGTCTTCAACACTTTCAGGGCCTGGGCATAAAATGTGATGTCACTACCAAAGCTTTTAGGAAAAGCAGATCCAGATATTGAGTGCGTGCATCTTTGACCGACCTGAGGGTTAACATCTAGGATACAGGTACGGCCGGCAGCCACCACTTCATGGATAGAGTCGATCTTGGTTCCATAAAGGTTGCCATCGTACTCGCCGTGCTCCAGATAGCGGCTCTCTTTGATGTCCTTCTCCATCTCTTCCCGTGTAACGAAACAGTAGTTTTGCCCATCTTTCTCCTCTTCTCTGGGACGGCGTGATGTAACTGAATGTAGAAGGTAAGAAAAGGCATTTCATGCAGCCTGACGGGTCTAAAGTCTGAACATTTCGGTGGTCTCAGGTCTATGTCTCACACATGCACGCACTCACATGGGACAGTGGTTCCATATCTCAGGGGATTCACGACAATAAGCCTGTTCTTTAGGCTCCGCCTCCCAACTCCCTGAGCTCCAATCAGAACCAGCGTTTTCCTTTGGAACGGGGGCATCCTGGCCACCTCTTCATAGGTCTGCAGCTCGTAACGATCAAACTCTGTTGAAGGCGATACAGAGTCAGTACTTTGTCACCATTTTAAAAAATGTAAATATTTAAGCGCGAAAACCCTAAAACTGCAGGTAATACACACCTGCATTCTTGGTAGTGAGGTACATCATTTTTTTCTTTTTTTTCTTTCCAGTCAGAGTCCCACAGAGCATCCCTGAGTCAAATGCACAAAGTATTAGTGCTCCGCATTTTGGTGCTGAAATCTAACCTTCATTAAATCTATACAAGAGCAGCTGGTACAGTTGGAAAGAGTCATACTAACCTGTACCTGACGTGTCCCAGTCTCTCCTCACAAAGGCTTTTCTCTTCTCCTCCAAGACCTGACTAGGGATGAGGCCAGTGGCTCCACCAACAACTTTCCGTGCCTATACAGGGGTTAGAGTAGTTGAGAGATGCTTCAGACTCTTAATTTAAATATATAGAAAGAAAAAAACTATTTGATGGTTATTAATCTTTTAGAAAGCTGTAGATTCTTACAAACTGACTCAGAACTCGCACCAAGCAGCACTTTCGCCATTGGGGAGCAGCAATGGCTTTAGAGTTCTGCAGTGAGTCTTTGATGTACCTATGTAAGTGGCCAACGTTGTTGCCAACATTCATGGTTGTGTGTAGTGTATTATGTATTTAACTACTTTGCGATCCTTGTGTTTTACATATTGTGGCAGCCATAAATTTCCAGTAATATGAGCACACTCACCTGCCACCAATTGGGGTCTTCCTTGTTGACTACATGAAGCACATCTCCTCTGGAGAAGGCCAGACCCGCCTCTTTACAAGGGATCAGGTTATCTGTGGCTGGGTTGTAGTTGAAGTGTGACTTCACATAAACCTGCAATTTAACAGAGGTGAGGTGTAAATCTGTACTGTGACATTACAACACTTAATTAAGCTGCAAAAAACTACATATGTCTCATGACTCTTGATTTTGAAATACAATATGAAAGTAAACCTTCTTCTTTCCCAGTCAGAAGTCAAAAGCCTGAGTGAGTTGGACCACATACAACTCTTAAGTGTGAACAGGAAGAAACATTTTTACTCTTACTAACAGTAGATAATTTATCGTCCTCAGTACAAAGTACCAATAGCCTTATGATGTAATTTTACCTATGGCTTCTCAGTGTCAGCTGCTATGTGTGCTCCATTGAATAAAGTGGTGCATGTCCTACTTGGTGTGTGGAGTGTTATTAATAGATTCCCATGGGCTCAGTTTTCAAGAACCTGGTATTCAGAGATCACTCAGCTCTCAATCAATATATAGTATTCATTAGAGCACAATTTCAGAATATATTATTGCAAATCAAATCAAATACCAACAGCAAATATTAAGGTGCATTTATATGACTGAATGTAACTTAATATTACATGAAAAACTCTAAAACTAAGAAAAATGTCATTAAAAGCAATTCATCTTGCATCCAACTTATTAATTAAACATCCATCCACCCATTTTCATCCGCTCATCCAGGGCTGGTCGTGGGGACTGAAAAACTAAACTAAGATTATCAATCACCTCCAGGTGAATTCAGAAAATGAAACCTCCTTTTTCTGTACCTGCGGAGGTGCTGGTGTGTCTTTGTAGCTTGGCAGGACCTTGAGTGTAATACTCCCACTGCAGTCCCTCAGCAGCTCCTGGAGCACATGTGGGTCGCTGCCGACCTCTCGACCATTCACCTCTCGGATTATGTCCCCTGTGTGCAGCATGCCTTGCCTGTCAATTGAGCTTCCGTGCAGGATCCGGGCTATCACCATCTCTCCTCGCACCACGCGGAATGTCACCCCCTGAAAGAGAGTAAGAGTCGATAAAGTACTGTACATCTGCACTTCATAAATCATAGAGGAGGCCAGTTTCATGCGTTGGTCAGCCAGGTTCCTCTAAAAGATGATGATTAACTATGTAAGGCTGAGTCACTGCATCCTAACAGATAGTCAGTGAAAGGGCATGTGTAAAACTCTTTGCAGCTTAACAGGAGTGTTTACCCATGCCTTGCTAACTCACCAGTGGTTCCCCAGCTTTCTTCTGGATGCCAATCATCCTGACAGCATCAGCTGGCATCAGTGAACTGGTCATCATGGAATTACTGTTAACTGCAGTCTGCGATGTTTCATAGCACTTTGCAGCCACTTTGTCATGAGCTTCTATCAAACACTAAGACAGAAGAAGAAGAGAAAAATACACACAGAAAGAAATGACTTAACAATATGTTTCTTGGAAAAATGAAAAAACACTCCAACATGCATTACATGAATTACTATGAACAAATGAAGACAAACTGCACTGCCAATAGACTAACTGAAAAATATCCCCAAGCAGTTACAGACAGTGAAGACAAACAACATTAGATTTACTCAAACAGTGCGTAGGAATCCTCTCAATACTCTCCGAAACAAATTAGTTGATAGTAAGAAAGCGAGACCAGTTAGGTGAAGCTTGCAGACAGGTAAATCAGAAGAAATGAGGTAGGGGTTGGAGAAGCAGCTCTGGCTTCCATTTCCACTCCAGTAAAAAGCCCCACCCCGCCACTGAATAAGACTTAAGGTACCTTGAAGTGTGGCTCCTGCAGGATTTTGACAAGCTCAGCAGCAGCAGCATCCTTATCTGTGAGATTGTTAAGGGCATCCAAGATCTCAGTGACAAGCTGAACATTATCATCCCGCACAGCTTGTAACGCAACTTCCTCCAGACGCTCATGTGCCTAAACACAGACATGTCCACCAAAAGAGTGTACACAGCAAGTCAATGTTTGTATCAAGCATGAGGTAAATTTGGTTAGCCTTACAAACTGTGATTTTATAGCATAATAACATTCCCAAAGCTGCAATTACCACTTGATGTTTTTTTCTATATTTCTGCCAAGCAGCCAGATTGCACTTTAGATCCACTCAGTGGACCTGTTTGTTCCACTGAGTGGATTTATAAAGTTTGAAAACTGTGGCGTGAAGGTTGTGATTTTAGGAATTTGGACTATATTTTGCACATGTGGAAGCATGGGGGCTTGCAAGTTGTTAAGAATGGACTATGCCATTATGTTCCTCAGCCAGAGTTCTGAATGACTTCTTAATACCATCTTACTAACAAAAACACTTCCATAATTGTCATAATTCCATAATTTAATCCATAATTGCACTGGCTACAACAGCAGGCATTCATAAAAACCCACTTGCTGATATTTTTATTGAATTTTAATATATCCAAACATTTTAAACAACTCAATAACAAAAAAAAAAAAATACCGGTATCACAGTGAATTAATTTACCACCTACACCAAGAACAAGCGGGCTTTGTTTCTGTTAAACTATCACTGTGATATGCAGAAGAATGAAGGAAAATTAAGAGCAGAATATAAAGTAACAAGGGATTCAAATCCATTTAATATGATTGATGGGCCATCTGTGTAAAATAGTGTATTTTGTTTTTTTAAAGCTACAAACTCTTGTTACAAAATAAGGACAAGAGTTTCTCTTTGTGGACGGTTTTCTATAAAAAGCTGTCTATTTATAGTAATGGTAGTTAAACCTGATGACCTCAATCTGCACTGGAGATATTTTTTTCAGAATGTTATGTAAGCCATTTGTTCTTCATGCTGTAAGCCTCTTTATTTGTGTGTCAAATTGATTGATCTAATTTTAAGAGGTTTTCTGTTTTTACTTAAGCTTCAACATGAACTTAAATTTGTGGTGATTAAATAAAAATAAAAATACAAAAAAGCTGTGCTATACAGCCCTGCAGAGAGTAGACCTTTGTGTTTTACTCTTCCGATGACAGGAAGGGTATTAGATTGCAGTAGATTTCTGGTAACTAACTTAAATGTGGACACAAGAAAAAGACACACAACAAGTAATCAGTTCATGTGATTACAACTCTTGCACATAAAGCATGAATTCCCCATTTCTCCCGTCTCCACACATGAGAAAACATCAGCTACAATTCACTTCCTCTGTCCTACACAGACTTCTAATCTACTTCACTTATAGCTAACAGAAAAATCTACCTGATGAGATTATGGTGAGATGTATCTGTGCATGTGTTTGTAGGAAGTGGAGAACAAGCAAACAGAAGTGGTATCAGTGAGTGCACAACATACCTTAGCAAGGGAACGGACGATGGGGCTCTCCATGATCCCTCTGAGGAAGATGAGGTCAATATCTTTGGCTCCTGTGCCTGATGGCATGTCTCTCAGGTTCTCCAGCACCTGTTGCATGGCTGTAGAAGAACAGATAAACTTAAATGATTTAGCTAACCATTTGCCAACTGCTCTCTTTACTTCTTTTAAGCTCTAAAATGCACTGCTATGTAAAAACAGAGGCAGGAATGCTAGTGAAAAACCAACCTCGTGACCAGCAGTAATGAATATAAATTAAAATTCAGAGACAGTGGAAAACTATTTCAGTATACTACGAATGGACAAGGCAAGAACAACAAGTGGGGAGCGAATCAATGGGCCAATTCAAAGAACATTGCTCATTTCCATTGCAACAGCAACAAGGATGCACGGTCACCAAGGAATTGTTTCACTAATAGCTTTGTCTCGTAGTGACTAGTGACACAGGTCAAATTATTATTATTATTTTACTTCTAGCAACAAAATTAATGCAACATCTTTCTTGTCACCAAGAAAGACGTAGCAATAAAAACACTTCTCATTTTTTTCTCTTTTGTTTATATGAGGACTACAACACTGAATTAAAATGTAATCTGAACAGATGAGCCTGAAACGTTTTTATCAAGAGAACCATGTATTAAACATAGTTTTTTCTACATTTTTGTCCATAAAAAAGAACAAATGGAATTGTTGACAGGCGGCCAAAGGCACCCCCACAACAATCTCTGAGAAGTGGGCACAGTACCATTCAAATGGTAATTAAATGGCAAATATGGTAAACAACACTGCTGCAATTCCTGTGCAAAAGGCTAGTCGGGGACTTTGTCTCTTACAGCTTACCTGAGCCAGACTTTGCGTTGGCCACAGTCATGTTTATTATTCCACAGCTCAGGATGGTGAAACTCCCTAAACACGGTCAAAAGCCACCCAATTGCTGTTTACAGAAACCAGAGCAACTGGAGAGCTGCAGGATGTAGGAAACCCACTCGAGTCAGTACAGTATCACACTAAACAAGCCTTTTTCAATGATTAGAATCAAGCCTGCATTTACTGCTGTATGAGTGATAAACAGATGCAGAACGGAGAGCAATTAGAAAAGAAAGCATTTGTTGGTCTTTGTGTTTTATGCATGTTAGCACAAAGGGCACTCATGAATTAAGCAGATGACAAAGAGGGTGATTGAATGACAAAGGATGAGTCTTCCATCCTTCTGGCTAAAGGTTGTGCCAGCCACACACAGAGAGGGCCCTGGGGATTTTCTGTGCAAACACGGTCTCCAAACAGAGTGAGGAAAAAAAACTCTCGAACTCCCTCAATACACAGTAAGACAGTCGACTCAGGAAGCCTTGTTTGACTACAGATTGTGAACTGTATAAACATAAATGAAACACTGTATTCTAGCTATGCACTATCAAAAAAAGCAGCAAAACAACCATGCTGACCTAAAACAAATACCAAAAAAACATGGCAACAACTCACCTAGTTACTGATTTCAGATCATCAGTGCAGCAGGCCAACACCGAGCCCCACGTTTTCTAAAAAACACTCATCTGGTACCTCTGGACTAATGAGAGAATGGAGGGAGAAAAATCAGAAATTGAGCAAGACCGTTTTAACACCATTATAACTATCAATAAAAGCAAATCATGATAAATACGCAACTCCCTACCCTTAGGGTCCCTTTATTGTCCACACTTCTCCTGCCCATTCAATGTTATTGTAATGCAGTCATTGTGATTGGCCAAGATGATCACATGACCACTGTCTATTTAAAGAGGAATTTTATTTTAAAGCTTAAAGGAGTCAAATTATGGACCTACATTTTATCCGATTTAAAGTAATCAAAAAATAAATCATGTAGTAAAACAGTTATAATTTGTATGGGACGCGTGATTTTGGTATATTATATTTACATTAATTAAATATTCTGTTTTACTTCTCAATTATATTTTTCAGTTGTTTCGTTTGCATTATACACAATATATTCTACGTAGGGCAGACAGCATTTCGTTGGTCCGTATCCTTAGCATTTGAATAAGGTAAATGTTTAAACATTACTTCAAGGAAAATAAAACCTATGCACATCACAGCTGTTCTCATAAGAGTGTTCTCTCGTCTTCTTTCTTTAAACTCCTGCAGCACTTCTTAGAAGAAGCTGAAATTGTCACCAAACCTCAGGCAGGACGAGTGACTTATAAATGTGTTCTCTGCAGCGGTTAAATTAACTGATGTCAAGCTACACACGCACTGGGCACGTGTAACCACTTCAACGTCAGGTAGCTTAGCTGAAATGGTAAGTAGAAGCCGTGAATACTAATTTTGGCGTTAATTACAACGACCAGTTGCTGGTTGAAATAAACTAAACCGTAGGTTTCTACTCTCAGGTCGTCTTGTCATTAACACCAGAGCTCGTGCCGTGTCCGTTTGGATCTCATATGCGGGCGAATTAGCAGCGCTAACTAGCAACTACGAGTGGCGTGCGCTCTAAGTTTTATTTTTGGCCGACAAATAATACTAATAATACATAATAACAGACATGCCAGCAAAATTTAAACAGGCTAGCTTCGGTAGTTAACGCTCAGTTAGTATCGGCCCTTGCAGCAGAGAAGTAAAATCAGCTAAAGTTAGCTTTGTAGTAGCTAATAGTAATATGTGGCTCATAGTAGCTACTTAACATTAGCCAGTGGCACAGTGAAATCCGAGAAACTACTAGGTCCCGTACCGTTACATAGCCTCACATAAACAAATTAATGAATGAAATATACTTTACCCAGTTAAATCAGTTTCCAGTCAAGCTTTCATTCTTTTCTTTATTCCGGAGTTTTATAATTCGCCGATCATTCGCGCACGAATAAGTTGTTACTGCGTTTTCAGAGTGCGTGCCTGCATGCGCCCCTGCTCTCAGTTCCCAGTCCACTCACGCACTGCTAATGTCATCCAGTGCCGTTCAAGTTATATCTAGTGCAGCGAAAACCCGCAGTCTTCTCATATAACTTTCTGTTACACTAAAATAAATAAAGGTAGAAATATTAAGTAGAGTAAATGTTTAAGTATGAAAGTAAGCTGTAGCAAAGTTGTTGCCCTCTTCAGATTTTTATGACCCCGTTAATGTACTTTTTGTTTTGTTTTTGACTAAATGTATTTTAACAACAGTACTTTGTTGAATTAAATATGCGAGTACTGTAAATTAAAATATACAGTTGCCTTTTGACCACCTATTGTGCCTTTTCATGGTTCTTATGAATAGGGATGAATATTGAGTCAATTATCCATTACTGAATTGGTTTATAGGTCTCATCCTTTATCTATTTCGTGTATTGATTCCTGATCTACTGTGAGTAAGCGAGTGTGTGTGTGTGTAGTCTTTAAAAACAAGTCGACTGAATGTCTAACCTTATATACAGATTAGTTTCTCTGCTGACTCCAGAAAAGCATGCACAATGATGACAGCTCATATTGCATAGCAAACAGCACAGCTAAGAACTAAACTGGAAGGATACACTTACCCCAAGAGATACTGTAAGCCTCACTGCCATCTTTGAGTCCTGTAATAATTGTTGCCATGTCTGGCAACAAATAACCTCATCTGCACAACCGACATTCATAAAAAAGTGACATTTTCTCTCAAGGCACATAGAGACTACCATAGCATTGCATGATTTGCTTTTATGTATCCAGGTCACTTGATGAGATTAAAGTGTTAATCTGTTGTGAGTTAGGGTGCAGGCAAATCTCAGTAGGCTTGATAAAAGAGGTAAAAGTAAAGCTGAGAAAATCACTTTGATGTACTCACATTACTAATTTCTATTTCACATTTCCCCTAAATAGGACTCTTGCAGCAGACATGTTTTAAAAGCTATTTGCCCCACTTAAGAAAAACCTGAAAATGCTTAGATGTCAGCTCACCATCAGAGTGCACTGTTACTCCATCAGTGAATGACACAGAAAACACTGTTCACCACGTAAGACACACTTGTACTATCTAGCAACATGTCACAGTGCAGCAGTGGCAATAACACAAACAGTTTAAAGTAGTTTCTTTACACACAGCGTTTATTCCATGCAACACAAGTTCAATTCATGGGAGTAAAAGACGTCATAGTGGCAGCGTTATGGTAAAGTCAACCTGGATGTAACAGCTCTAGCAGCATGGCAGCCCATCATACCTACAGAAACACATTAAAACATAATAATTAGAAATTGAGTCTCTAGAAAACACATTAAAATATCTGCATAATGTATCCCTCTTCCTAATCAGACTCAAGTAATATTCAGTCCAATGAAGAATATATAATATACAAGAATATATATATATATATATATGGTAGTTTAACAGAGAGATAATGGGGTAAATAAATCTACCTGATATAGCTGGATCCTGGAACACTTTCTGTGCTCTCCCTCACTAGCACATCAGAAAATACAGTATCAGGACTGTCTCGTTTCCCATACCTGTGCATAAAGAAGATATCAGCAATTAAACAATATTTTTTTTCCATATAGGGTCAAGATGGACTTAATAATATAGAAGTAGATAACTAACCTCTGTCTTGTTATGAGGTTGATGTAGTGTCTTAGTGCAGAATAATATTTGGCAAGCTCCTCAGGTGGCGCGCCTTGCTGTGGATTGGCAGGTTTGGCTGGGTATGCATTTATGCCAGAGTGAATACAAACCAGCAGACAGAGAGCCAGAATACTCAGCGACATCACAGCGTTGGAACACGTCCTAGATCACAGGGAAAATTAAGTGAAAATACAGAGTAATAAAAAACAAAAACACAAATCCAGCAACTCACGGCAAAATCAGAAAAAGAGCTCTGCAATAGAGTGACCATGTTCATGAAACATAAAGGCAGTCAAATCTGTAAAGACATGCTGACTTTAAATTTAAAAAGCAAGCCTCTCCATCAAATTGTTACAAATAAAGATTTTGCTTACACTTTAGTTCTGCTGTAGTTGCTTTTCCCGCTGTTCAAGGCACGTCTGTCTGATTCCCTACATTGCCCATGTTTTATACAGCTTGTGCCATGTGGGGAGGGGTGTGTGTGTGTGGGGGGGGGTAATTCTGTTCTTTTAGGCTACTCCTGAGAAATATCTATGGTTGCATTATTTAAGCTCAAAGTAGCAAAGCAGTGAAACAAAAAATGGCATTATTTCAGAAAAAGAACTCAGAACCTTTGTTTTTTTATAAATTTAAAATAAGTACATCACTAACATGCTACAGAAATTTGTGTTCTACAATAGGACCAATTCATTTGGAACAACCCAAAAGGTCTGCATCATTTTTGTTTACCCTAATGGCTTTGTTTTCTATGTTTAAAAAAAAAAAAGGAGGTCTAAATAAGCAATAAGAGTACACCTGATTACAGCAAACTTTTCTTTGGTTCACAAAAAGATTTTGAAGTTATCATGGAAAAGTACTGATGAGTGGAGATGAAAGCTAAAAGTTTTATTAATGTAGAAAATCTACTTAAGACCAAAAGCAGCATGGTATGTTTTAATAAAACTGATGATGTGTAACTTAAGATGGCCATGGTTTTCACATTAAGCTGAAAAATGAAAGGATGCCCTAGTGTTTGGAAAAATTATGTTTCACTTCATAGAGAAATGCAAAGGGGGTCTACATCAAAAGCTACTTTTAACTACTACCTTAATCACAAGGGGCTGATACAGCAGGAAGCTTCACATGTTTGATTTGACTTTTTTATTTTATTATTGTTTTTGAAATGCCGGATGCCTTGACTGATGCAGCTCAAAAGAACTTGTGGCTCATCAGGAAACAAAATTAACTCATGAAATTGTGCATTAACCATCTCAAAAATATGAAAAGCTGCTGGAAATAAAAGAACAGGCATTCGTGCTCCTTGCTATCACACAATTGTGTATTGTGTGCAAATTATACAAGAGCAGCCTAGTCAAAGCCTTTAAACGGTTAGCAGTAATGAACCAAAAGTTCAAAACTCATTAGTATATGTTAAATCCTTTGATTTTATGGCCTTTTAAAACTGCTTCATGTATCTCATCTTTAAGTCCAAATTAAACACTACTGAATACAGGCAGTTGTCTTAAGACAATAACTGCAGCAATTTCGGCCAAACGAGCAAGCATAGCTCTAAATTACTCGAAATCATACAAGAAAGGGCAGGAAATCACAAAAAACTCCTTAAACTTTCAATTTCAGTTGATAGAGGGCACAAAAAGCTTTCAGCCCCAAAATGATAAGACAACTTTAATGGCAACTATTTTCTTAGAAGGGCACTCAACAAAAACTTGGCAGTAAATCGTTGCTGTTCTGTGGCAGTCATATGAGCGCTGCACTCCAAAGCAACAGCACAAGTCCTTGCTGGTAACGTCGGCTAAACACAAACAAAAAACTTTTTCTGGCTCATATTACAGGCAAAATATTCAGATGCTGTAAAAGAAAATGACATTGTTATTCATAGAAAGCATTTACATGTTAATACTGCGATTTTCATGGCACTGAGTATCACTGCCAAGTGATCAGGTTCACTGTTAGTATGAATCTGTCAGGAAAAATGCTCCAAAACAACACTATGCTGATCAGATCAGTCAAACTTGGCATGCTTGGAGCAGACACCGACTGACTGCTGTGGCAGGAGCTGCCAACCAGGCATCAATCATGTACTTCATTGTCATCACCGGACACAGGCGTTGGGGTACAAGAAGCTCAAAACTATTTATTTACTTTTTACAAATACTCCCAGAATCTTTGCAAGCACATTTGCACTTGATGCAGAACACCCTTTACGGACTGATTTAAATAGTTTGTGACATCAGGTATTGTGATGACAAATGAGGGCCAGGTGGATAAAGCACAGAGTCCTTCAAGTGCCATTTCTGATAAAATTGATGTGCTCTCTTGTAATGCTCCTCACAAACGTTATCTACAAAGAGAGAGCCCACCTGCAGGACTATCAGAAGGCCTAAATACATACATTTACTCGTACTAAAATATCAAAAGCCTGACACCCAGATGGACATCTAGTTGAGGATTAAAGCTAAAACTTTCAGTAGGAATTCTGGAAGATACATTATTTATTTTAGCCAGTTGCACTGGATAGTAATGACCACCTACTAAATAATATACTCCTTTCTTTATACAGAAACCTAATGCTACACAAAGACCATGATAGAATTTAATTGCATATGCACTTTGGTAATGTATGTGACAGTAAGCCGACTGTGAGCTTTGTATAGCAATGAGTCATGCAAGACATAAACTCTGCTACTATTTACTAATTAACCTCCCTTTCTTCATAATCTCCTCCATCGTAGCACCTGGTCCCTAATGGGGAGAAAACAGTGGGTGAAACAGCTGTATAGATAATGAGAACATTATCCACTCAAAATTTGAGTGGAACAAAAAAAGATTTTTCAAACTGCAATTTTCCCCCAGAGCCTTTTTTTTTTCATTAGAAATAAGCTAGTTTAAAAAAATAAATTACTATATTACAATAAAGACAAATAATATTAAAAATAATTACTTGATAGTCTTATTTTTTAATTTAAACTACTGAATAAGTAAGTGTGATCAACAAAGTCTAACTTTCATCTCAGTGGGTTTATATTGGGAGTGTACTGGAAACCAGAGACTATGTTGCATGAAGATGTCCAAATTCACTGCTTCCCCATCTGTTTTTAAACATTAGTCTGACTCATTCTTCATTTTCCATTCATGTGCAAGCAGCACGACCACAAGTTAAAAGCATTCAAACACCAGGTCCAGTCGGCTCTGTGCAGGCATCTCCTGCCTCATTACATTTTCACATTTAGCTAATGTCCTGACAATAAGTCAATGAAGCGTAATGCTTGCATGCAAGAAAGTTATGGGGATATAGTGTGAGTTGTATCCGTGTTTGTGTATGTTTTGGCTTAGTTTCTACCCTCAGGCTCCGTATTCTTTAAATGTCAAAAAGGTCCAATAATCTATTTATCAGTCTGTTTTTTAATGTGATATTGATGTCAGAAACCATGAAAAAAGACAGAAACTCTTAATCTGTCCATGTCCTAATCAACCTAGGTGTTGGATACACTTACTTTTGAGTCTTTTATTGTCTTATTATCTTGTAAGTGCTGAGTGAATGCGTGTAACGAATAATGGCCTGGGCAACAATTTTTTTCCGAAACAAAGCACTCAGACGGATTTGGCTGAAAACATCATCTTAAATGACTTGTTTTAGTGACTCTATATTCTTCTTTCTCTTATTTATTTATTCTTGCTTGAATTTTGCAGAAAATGTGTTTCTGAGACTTGAATATATTTTAAATACAGACTATTTTTTAAATTATACCTGCAAATGTGAATACTGCTTTGCTGCTGTCAGGTTTAAATATTAAAAGGCTCTTGCTCTTCAGACACAGTTGCAGGTGCTTGTGAATAAGTATATTCACACCTGGGGAGACTGAATCAACACTGAACCTATGCATTTCGTCTGCTCGACAGCAACGTCTGCCTCTTCTTTGTCCTCACCTCGACACCATATTAATCATCAATCAACACGTCTGAAATGTAAGAAAAAATAATTTACTTCAACAATCTAAACAGGATAAAACATACATTTTATCTGCAAACTCATGAGTCATTTTAGCATTTTACAAACACCATATCACCGTACCAGTGATGTCAAACAGTACGAAAAATTAACAGAATCATTAGAGGTTGTCAATTTTAAACACAAAAGATGTTGGGTTTCTGGATTATTTATCTAAAGAAAAATACTGAAGGCTGACCAGTATACAAGTATACATTAGCCTATCACAGATAAATCACTATCATTGTAAATGCTGGGATGACCCCTGCAGAAAAATGATGTGATGGCTCAGTAACATGCTTTCTATATCTGCAAATTTGCAAGAGCCTATGTCCGAGTGGTGTGTATGTCATAACAAAGTGTAAGGCACCGTGCATAAGTCTACACAATTTGTTGTTTCTGCATATTTGATGTTACAGCATCGTACTTTCTATTCTTCACATAGTATTACCAACTACACATGCATTCAAATGCAATAGAAAGAATTAAAAACTACTACTCATCCATTTTCTCTGCAGAATTTTTCAGAATGAAGACCCTTCTTAAGTGAACCACTGCTTGCACAGCTTTGCTGAGAGTGTTGTAAACACTGGAGTCGGTGCATACTTCGTTGGACAAGTTATGTGATGCCACAATTTCTAAATAGCCAAAAGCATGTTGTTTTTTTTCTTTATGTTCCATTAAAGACTTCAGATAGTAGCTCATCTGGCAAAATGCAACCTTGAGAACAATTTGGAGTATATTTTCATTGTGTGCAAGTTTTATTAAAACCTGCCCAGTAGTAGATGGAGTAACAATTCTTGTGAACTGCAGACAGATGGATGTCTTGCCATGGGATATTATGCTCATTAGATGAGATATAATGTAGATAGTACAGTTAATATATCTGAGATCAGTATATACTGGTAAGTTGGGCTTCAGCATTTCTGTCACTTAAAGTACTTTTGGAAATCCAACAGATTTGGTTTTGACTGTAAAGAATGTATCCAAAACTCAAAGTAGTTCAGTCTGGGCACATCTTATTATTTAGCCTTAGATGTTTTCACTTTGTAACTTCAACATCAAATATGAAATCCTCTGGGAGTGTTTCAGTTGGGATACTCTTCAGCTGCTCATCGTAGCTGCGGAGAGTCCAAAGTTTTTCGAGTTCATACACTTCTCTAGTCTCTGGCAGCATGAAATGAACAACCATATTACCTGAGACACAGAAAAACAAATACTTGTAACTTTTATAGATGGTTAATTTAGTGGATAGGAATTGTTAAACAAATAATAAGGATATACATACCAAAGTCAATACACATCCAATCTTCTGCATCTTTCCCTTCAATCTTGACATTTGGATCTTCATCTTTCTTCAGAAACTTGTACTGAAGTAAAAGCATCCTTTGTATGAGTTTAAAGAACAAATATATTTAGCATGTAACAAAGAATAAACAGAGGTAAGTTACCACTTTAATGGCATAAAGTGCCATTGCGCGCAAGTGCCTTGGTGACACACCGCTGACGACAATGAAGTACTCAGCGTATTTGATTTGCTCTGGTACTTTAATCACACAGAGGTCTACTGCATTTTCCTGACGCAGAAGAGACACCAGCACATCAAGACTGAAAGTCTCCAAGGATCCTTGACAAAAAGAAAAGAAAATGGTAAAGCAGTACGAGCATGTAAGCAGCACAGGGGTCCTACTTTCTTTGAGTCACTGCAAGGCAGTTTGGAAAAAGACATTTTACAGAAACATACTGGTACTTTGAACATGAGTCACCCACAATGAAATGACAAAACTGCATTCATCCATGTAACTAAGAAGTATTTTCTAGTAATTTTATACAGAGTTGGTCCTGGTGAGGACGTTTACACAGGTGTTGATTGAAATCATTGAATAAAAAGAAATGAGATATAATCAAAGGTTGTTTATTTGATATACGAATGCAAATACCCTCCAAATTATGATCTAGCATATTTGCATGTCCTTTAATACCAATTTTTTTTAAGTGTTACATGTGTAATTCTATACTTCTGTGACTAATTATTTTTCTTCATTACTTCCTCTTGTCAATATGTGAAGGTGTGGACTTTGCCAGACAAATTCTGCAGTGTCTGTAACATTACACAACCTGAGTAATACATCAGCAAATATAAACATTACATTACTTTTTAATTATTTATAAATTCTGCATATCCTGTGGACATGATCAACAGGCTGCAGTTTTGTGCAGCCTGTTGCATGCTGTAGTGTCCATAACAGTAAATGACACACATCTGATGCTTATTTGGCTTAAATGAAAAACAACAGCATAAATGACAAATAGTTTTATATTTAATGCGCAATCATGTCAGATTTAAAAATATTTAATATTTTTATTAGAGTTTAATTGTTTTTAATGAAACTGCACACACTTGATGTGAACCATCTAAACCGTGTGAATCATCTTTTTAAGTATCCCAACAGTCTATTTTCCTTTGTTTTATCTGTAAGTAGTAGATATTTACATTCTTTCATCCTTCATGAAATCCCAGTGTTTACTATTACCTGCCAATTAATTACTGGCACAAATAATAAGCATATTAAGCAAGAATTTAGGCATCTGCCGTCATATTGGCAGTTTTGTCAGAAATAAGAAGCAGGACTTTGTTTTTGTGCTTCCACCTCACAACCTGAAGATGCACCATAAAAACTTTTCAGGTATCACACTTTCAAGACCAAATGTCGCGTAACCGTGAAACGTCAAGAAATTCAATTATATTACACATGATAAAGCAAGTAAGCGACTGCTCTTGAAACCTCTATCACGCTCTAAGTACTTACTGCGACTTAAGGAGCTGTTTTCGCTGCTATTATCGTCCAGTTCATGTGAATCATCTTCAATCACGCCATTACTCTCTGAATTTCGGCTCTCTTCGCTTTCCGAATAACATCTTTTTATGTCAAAGTGCCCGGTGAAGGACGCTGTGTGATGCGAGTGTTGACATGAGGTCAGATTTGCTGTAAAATGTTGAGGCACAGACAGGCTAATGCACCGAGCTTTGGAGAATGAACAAATGCTTCCAAAAGCCTCTGCTGGCTTTAGTAAAACACTACTTCTCAACACGGAGGACAGCACTTTCCGCGAGTGACACAGTAAATTCATGGTCTTCACCTGCATAACATTACAGCATTACGGAAACAGCTATCCACGAGTTTACAGCGCTAAAAACAGGAAGTGTTTCATGTCCTCGGTTTTGATTGGCTTTTAATGCATTTTTGTTGGCTTTAAGGTCGTGATTGTGGGGGGAAAATATAGAGCTCCCCCTATCGGGGGCTGTGGATTTTCTTTGTACTCTGATTTCCACATGTAAGGTTAGTCCATTGCCCTGTGATTTACTTTGACTTGACTGATGAACCCACTTTAAACATGTGAAACATGTTTGGAAATTACATTTTAATGATGTAATTAATTTGCACATGCACACACAGGTGTTAAGTGAAGGCCTGTGAGAGCACGATTGAGTCTGGGTTTCTTTTTGGTTTTTTTGTTGTTTTTTTTATGTACTTGACCTCAGGTCAGCAGGTAGCTTGTTCCAAAGAATGGGACTACTGTAATTGAAAGCACTTTCAGCACACTTGGATCTAATTCTGGGACTAGTTACAAGATCTACATCTGATGACCCGAGCGCAATATAAACTATAAGAGGGATTTTAAAGGTAATTCTGTATTGAACTGGAGCCAATGGAGTGACTCCAACACTTGGATATGCTCAAGTTTCCAAATGAAACAAACAAGATGTACTTTAACTGCAGGCTGTCAGCTTTTATTTGAGGCTATTTACATCCAAATCAGGTGAACAGTGTAGGAATTACAACAGTTTCCATATGTGCCTCCCACTTGTTAAGGGACCAAAAGTAATGGGATAGAATAAGAACCATAAATCAAACTTTCACTTTTTAATACTTGGTTGCAAATCCTTTGCAGTCAATCACAGCCTGAAGTCTGGAACACAGACATCACTAGACGCTGGGTTTCATCCCTGGTGATGCTCTGCCAGGCCTCTACTGCAACCATCTTCAGTTCCTGCTTGTTCTTGGGGCATTTTCCCTTCAGTTTCATCTTCAGCAAGTGAAAGACATGCTCAATCAGATTCAGGTCAGGTGATTGACTTAGCTATTGCAAAAAAAGTCCACTTCTTTCCCTTCAAAAACTCTTTGGTTGCTTTTGCAGTATGCTTTGGGTCATTGTCCATCTGCACTGTGAAGTGCTGTCCAGTGACTTCAGAATTCATCGTGCAGCTTTTGTCAGCAGTCACATCACCAATAAACACAAAAGAACCAGTTCCACTGGCAGGCATACATGCCTACGCATGACACTTCCACCACCATGCTTCACTGATAAGGTGCTTAGGATCATGAGCAGTTCCTTTCCTTCTCCATACTCTTTTCTTCCCATCACTCTGGTACAAGTTGATCTTGGTCTCATCTGTCCACAGGATGTTGTTCCAGAACTGTAAAGGCTTTTTTTTTTTTGATGTTGTTTGGCAAACTCTCATCTGGCCTTCCTGTTTTTGGGGCTCACATCTTGCGGTGAACCCTCTGTATTCACACTGGTGGAGTCTTCTCTTGATTGTTGACTTTGACACACATACACCTACCTCATGGAGAGTGTTCTTGATCTGGCCAACTGTTGTGAAGGGTGTTTTCTTCACCAGGGGAAGGACTCTTCGGTCATCCACCACAGTTGTTGTCCGTGGTCTTCCTAGTCTTTTGGTGTTGCTGAGCTCACCGGCGTGTTCCTTCTTTTTGAAAATGTTCCAAACAGTTGTTTTGGCCACGCCTAATGTTTTTGCTATCTCTCTGATGGGTTTGTTTTGTTTTTTCAGCCTAATTATCGCTTGCTTCACTGATAGTGACAGCTCTTTGGATATCATCTTGACAGTTGACAACAGGTTCCAAATGCAAATAGCACACTTGAAATGAACTCTGGACCTTTTATCTGCTCATTGTAATTGGGATAACAGGATAATGAGCGAATAACACACCTGGCCATGGAACAGCTGAGAAGCCAATAGTCCCATTACTTTTGGTCCCTTAACAAGTGGGAGGCACATATGCAAGCTGTTGTAATTCCTACACCGTTCACCTGATTTGGATATAAATAGCCTCAAATAAAAGCTGACAGTCTGCAGTTAAAGCACATATTGTTTGTTTCATTTGGAATCCATTGTGGTTGTGTATAGAGCCAAAAATGTTAGAAATGTGTCGATGTCCCAATATTTATGGACCTGACTGTATGCATAAGGACTCTGCCTGTTGCTTTCTGAATAAGCGGAAGTTGTCCCACTGATGCAAATTGAGCATTCAAATAGTCTAACCTGCGTGATATGAATGCATGGACCAATTTCTCACAGTCAGGTTGAGGTAAAACATTCCTCATTTTGAATATGCACTTTAAAGTGATAGAAAGCCCATCTAGTGAACAAACCAGTTATCAAACCAGACTTGCTCATTGCATTTCCGAGAAATGAATGATAAATATGAACAAATGTTCTCCGACCTTTTTGAGCAACAACAAATATTTGCCTCGTCTCTGTTCAGTTCTAAAATAATGTTGAAAATGATGACAGCAGATACTATGATCATTTATTGCTCCATTAATTTGCAAACAAGGGTTAGATCATTGGAGGAAAATGATGACTACAACTGTGTATCATCTGAATAGGATATTTTATGCTGGAACATGTAAAAGCTAAAGAGTAATAGTCCAAGAACAGACAACTGAGGAACCCCTGATTTAATTTGTTACATTTGTCCAGATCTAAAAACCACTAACTGAAGCATATACACTTCCTTCTTTAAGATATGATGAAAACCTGACCCATTAAACCAGCTGACCCATTCGGGGAATGGACATAGGAACTCTCGGGATGTCTTGTGATGTTTGGCTGTTCCTTTATATCCAGTGGACATGCAATTGCATTTAGATCTGCAGACTTTGTAGGTGGGATCAACAGCTTGGTCTATTCTTCTGAGCAAGTCTCAAATGAAGTGTATTGTCCTGCCCCGCCGTCTGGAGGTGCCTTTGAAGTGAATGTGAGCATCACTGTTTTGGTGAGTGGTGTGCGTCACAATCACATCCACATGAATGCCAGGACTCAAGGTTTTCCAGAAGAACATCTAATTGTACATATCAATTCACCTGCCATATTTTATTGTTGCATCTCATCAAATGTTGCAGCTCTTAAATTGGGGTTGAGGTTATATTCATTATTTCCTTAATTTCAATTTCAAGTTCAGTTTCCAGCAACATTTAAATCACTCTGGCTTTTTATTTCGTATTTACTTTCGTCAAAGCCTCTGCTACTTTGATGAACTGTAAGACTGGCATGGTTGTGTATATAAGAAAACAAAACTGCTACTTACTAATGAACTGTTTGTTGAAACTTTTGTTCATTATAATCATAATTGTGTGCTGTCAACATTTTGTCTAGCAGCTGGATGACAGTCACAACAGTACTATTGTCTGCTGTGTCAGAAGGACAAGTAAAAAAATGCACCTCTTAAATGTTGTCAGAAAGAAAGGTATAAAATTCATTATTTGCATTTATTTTGGTAGGAAACTATGACAGGAGAATGCTACTGTTTTATAAAATCAACACCTCTGGCCTGAACAACCCCTGATATATAAAATGCATCGATTATAAAACCTTTATGCTATAAAAATGTATAAAGTTCACCTGAGGTATAATCTCCTTGGTCATTAAAATTACAAATTCAAGTATATAGTCAAAACACTCTTGTACCTGTACAGAGTAAAGCAGTGCACTTTTTTTGTGCATTTTGTACTGTTGTTTGAATGAGTCCTCATTCATCAGCAGAGTCTGAGTCCATAACCACATTCAGTTTCAGTCCCACAGAAATATGGTCCGTAAGTCCAGCCAGCTGAGTTATAAAGGTCACCTCTTCAATTTCCTAAATGGAAAAAAAGATTTTATGCATTTTCTAATGATAAATTATTCTTCTAAATGAGGAGGCTGTCAGTAGTTCTGCAATTTGCAAATATTTTCTGAATGATCTACAGATATAAACATTTCAAACACAAATGAGCAAATGAAAAGACTGGGGACTGAACACAGGGAAATAAGAGAGGCACATACTGTTCGGCACTGCTTCGAAATGGAGCTTTCGCGGTACAGGATATAGTCGATCCGTCGTCCGATCCACGGCTGGTCAGTTTCAGGGTACACCAACGGAAAGTCCGCCTTAGGTACAGGAGGAGCGATAAACCTCTTTCTCAGATCCTCACTCTCCAAAGTCCTACAAGAGCATGAAAAAGACAGAGAAGGTTGCTGTAACCATAAACAGTGTGTAAGGATTTCTTATCAGAAATGTAGTTTTCCTGAAAACAACAAAAGTGGCAAAAGTACCTCTGTAGATTTTCTGGGGTGTTTACATCTTCTTCATACAATGTGGGCTGTTCCAGCAGAGTACCTTCAAAAACAAACCATAAAAATTCTCTAATCTTTGTTGAAATTTGTCATATAGTCAAACTATGAAGTGCTACAGGGAATAAATAGTACAAACCGGTGACCCAGGGCTTCTCCTTTCCAGGTCCGGCCCTGCAAGGGTCTTTGTATTCCTCAAAAACAGAGTGACTCTGTTCCTGACGATCATCTAGATGAATACATTTTTAAAACTGGTTAAAAACAAAATATTAACAAAAAGGAAAAATATTAACAGAATAAAGTCTTGCATGAGACAGCAACACACCAGGTGAGCAGTTGTCAAAGTTGAAATCTCCACAGAGCACATCAAAAACAACATCCTCATCAGGTTGTTTGTTGGCAGCTTGAAATTCCGCGATCCACTTAGTTACCATTTCTAACTGGATACAACGAATTTCCCCTTCACCTGAAATAGGATTACACAGAGGGTCTCCTAAACACAACTTAAAATTAAAAAATAAAAAAATTTAAATATGAAAAGATTTTATAATTTGTTTAATTAAGCCAAATCAGAAATTGGGACCTACCCTCTGGTGCATGAAGGTGTGTGCAGTTAAAATAGCCAACCACTCTCTTCTGTTTCTGGTTCTTCCCGATAAGCACCTGGAAATTAAAACAAAAACAAAAAAAACAATCATGGCATCATATTTTCTGTTTATTCAAACTGATACAAAAGCCCAAGTATTAATTCTATTTTACATAAAAGCAACAAAGTCCAATGAAATCAACACTCAATACCTTACTAAAAATGTCTGTAACTTCATAAGATGACCCTCCTTATTATGCATGCATCCACTACTTTATATCACATATTTCCACATCATAAAGTTAACTAATGGACCTAAACTGACTTCTAAACTTTTTGAGGTGTCACGAATTTTGCTCACAGTTTCAGTTCTTTATCTCAGATCAGCTAAGCTCTGATGAAATTTCCACTTCCTGTCCATAAATATGAAAGCATACTTCTAAAATGAAACGTTGAACACAATTTATCCCTATACGATGACGTGCAAGCATCCAAAACTAGCAGATCTGAAGATTTCAAAACAAAAACAAAAAAAAAGGGAAAAAAAGAAAAGACAGATTAAAGAGGGGGACGTTAAGCAATGCACCTTAACAGAAAGCAGACCCTTGGCAGCCAGTGCATCCTCTCCTCGGCTGTTTGGAAAGCAGTGGTACTGGGCCTCGAGGACAGGGAATCGGCTGGCGAGGAAGAGCCCACTGTTGAAGAACTTAAAAGAAGAACATCTGCATGGTGGCTGGCATGCATACACACCTATATCATACAGTATGTGTCCAAATTCAAGCTTCAATATATTGGTGAGCTTCCGTGCAGCCCTCTTATCAAACACTTCTTCAAGGCACAGTATGTCGACGTTGGCTGGAAACAGTGGCGATATCTCCCAGGGTACATCACTCTGCTGGCGGAGTCCCTGAGAGCTCAAAGCTCGGGGATTTTGCTGACTTGATTGGTCCTGTTGGTTAGAGTTACGGTTGGAATTGAGGAGGGGAAAGGTGGACTCATTCAAAGGCTCTTCTGTATCATCATTGGGTACACAATCTATGTTAGAATTTAGATTTAGATCATGCATTTCAGCTGGGTCAGGATGTTGACTTACTGTAGCCCCGTATGTAGGTGAGTTCACTGTGGGAAGAATGCTGCTGGAGGGGCTGAGAGTACCACAGCTGCTGGGGGAATCAACTAATATCCGGATATTAGGGCGAGATATGCCCTGCACAATGCATTGGCCAATAGCAGTTGCCCTACGTTGAGTGTTAGCCAAGTTGTTAAAGCGAGCCAGGCTGTCAGGCAGCAGACAAAGGTTGGCTGAAGCAAAGACAAATGACGCCTTACCAGTCAGCTCAAAGCCCTTGTTTGTTGCCTTCTCTGGTAAGGATGGTATCTCTCTGTGGTAGCTAAATGGCCTGCGGCAGGCCTGAAGAGGTGCCCAAAGCAGAAAGCCAAGAAAAGCCAAAGGGGCAGTAGCGAGAAAAAGAATAAAGAAGGTAATGGAGCCAAAAAAGACCTCGAGGGGGCGAAGATAGCATTCCTGTTCCAGCCGCTGACTTTGCTCCAGAGTGGTGGACTTGCACACAGCAATGAGGCGATCAAGAAACCAGAAACATGGCACGATAAAAGCCCATCCCACAGCATGGATGCCTGCAACAAAGCCATTAGGAAAGGCAGAAGCCTGCAGGGCCATGTTGATTTACAGTCTCTAAACAACAATCAACAACGTCAGAGCTTCTCGGCCTGGCCTCATTCCTGTGCAGCGTCTCCTCTTCATGGGATCCACTGGACACTGAAACAAGAAAAAGGAAATAATCGTTCTCATGGAATAACCTGCTTTACGACTTCATGCCCGTACATGCATTTCTGGAAAGCATGAAGCAACTGGCATCTGCACAGAACTGAAGGCAGTATAATCAAATGCACAGGAAACAACAGACAGCTTACTCATTGTTTACACAATGCATAATGATTGCTTTTAAAAGAAGAGGGAAAAAAACATGCTTGAAACAGCCTTGACATTATCCAGCTGTCACCATCTGTAGAGTTTTTATTTAACTAAAGGCAGAGTAAGGCTTCAGTGAAAATTTGCCTTGAGCACCACACCTTTGTGTCTTTACAGATCTAACACACCATCTAAGGCCCATGAGTTTATGTAAAGTAAAACAGTACAAATGTTTATCTTGTTCAAACCTTGTACTGCTGCTTTTTGTCGTTTGAAAAGCACATACATACAATTATATCGATCCAAGGCGAGCATATTCTCTATCAGGGCGTTAACTGTAGCAATATGAACTGGTGATGCATTTAATTCACAGTGAAAATCCAGATCATACTACAAACACTGCTTAACAATGGACCCCCAGGGTGGTGCGTTCAAAGGTTGAGGACCATTTCTGACTTTCGATTAACATTCCTAACTATTAAAAAAAATCACGGAATAAAACTAGGTTACACAAACACAGGCTAACGTAACTTAAATCATCATCTAGCCTCTTAATCAGCAAGAGATCTCTGTGCCACTGCTCGCAACATACTTGTACAGGTAAATGTAGCTGAATAACACGTTCTCTCTTCATCGGCCATCTGCAAGTAAGCTTAAGCTAACCGTTTCACTTCTCAAATTCATACTTTTGAATTCCCACAATCTTTTTCTCAGTAAATGCTAACACTTCTCTTTACATGTCGTTTATCATTATACACCCTTGATGTTGCATTGCTAGCTTAAAACACCAGCTAACGTGGAAGTCACACGTCTACTTACCTTAGCATGTAAACTGGCATAGTCCGTCTGATGAACCCACACAACGAGCAGCCGGTTGAAATGTTTATTTTATTTCATTTCTTTGTATTGTTCGCACATGCTCGGTAGAAAACACGTACGGTCTAGCTTGAAAGCAGATAATAACATTAGTAAAGCAGTCCTTTTGAACATACATAAAACCATATTGCTCTTATTGCTCGGTGTGTGTCACGTTATTAAGCCACACCCCTACAGAGTTGTCATGGTGTCTGCCCCGTATGGCACGTGACCTCACCTGGGGCGACCTACAGCATCAGCTGCTGTTGTTCGCCAAATGAAAAACTGCATTGAATTTGATATTTCTAAGTCACTGTGCTGTTTATTTTCCATACATGTGTTTTTTTCTTGAATTGTTTTAAGTATATTTACTTATTGTTAGTGACGTAAATATGACTTAACGTAACAAATGAAACTTTCCGATAATAACAGTAAAATAATAAAGTCCTACTTGACGACAAACTAAACTACATACTGCGGAGCCAGCAACTGTCCTGCTTCAATTTCAGTTTTTAAAAATGCATAGCATATACAGTACTGTGCAAAAGTCTTGTGTCAACCCTAACGTAACTTTTAGATACTGTTCATCTGCTGTAGATAGATTTTAGACTCCCTTCTCCCTTTGTCCTAAACTTATCCAATTTCCTCTTATTTATTCATTCATTTATGTATTTATTAGGGACGAACTGCACAACATGGTAACAACAGCTCTTTGTAAATCACCTTTTAGGTGCAGAAACAGTATTTTATGTCAAACTGTGTCGTCTCACGTGGTTTAACAGACAAGCAAACAAACAAATTCGTCTGACTTAATCAGGCTGAGGAAGCAGCCAATGTGCAAAGAAAAACTTTGATAGATCCTCAGAAATCCCGAAAAGTTATTTTTCAGGACTATTTAAAAATGACAAGAACGTCACTGCAAGCAAAAATGAGGGGTGCCTTGAGATTTTAGAAAGTACTGTAGAATAACAGATTACTTCACATGTGAAACAAAGCGAGGAAACAGAACTCCAGATTGCATTAGACCTATATCGGCCATTTTGTAGTATCACCTCTTTAAAGTTAGGTCCACGAAAACTTCCTGATGCTGTATCTCATGATCCCCAATGTTGGGGATACCATAGCAGTCCACACTGCACTGAATATTGGCTGAAATCAAATTACTGTTAAGACATCTGTCATCAAGCTGTGCTTCTTATTTGTGTGTGACAGTTTTAAACCCCCTGGATACTTCATTGTTTTTCTGGTTAAATAAAGCTGGCTGATTGGTGTTGTTGAAATGACTAAACACATGTGCAATTGTGAGTTTCATTTTTGGGTTTCTCTATCAAATAGCAGACATTTTTCATTAAGCACAAAATCATAGACACACATTATTTGCTATGTCGAATCATTTATTCCAGCTTCAGGATGGTGCAAAGCCAAATTTGGATCTGGAGCTACCAAAAAAGAAGTGGCTTTCTGTCCATTTCTGCCATCATGCAGAGGCAAGTGAGCACAACCAGCAGGTCCTTGTGAAGCTTTCTAGGTGCAGTGGTCATTATCACCTTCTTCAGGAAGTCTGGATTATTGTAGTCCATTTCCTGTGTGCTGTGTTCACTTGGCCTTTCCGTTAGGATCCCGTAGGTGTTCACAATGAACTCAGTAAAAGGAGGGTGAAGTGCTTCTTTATACCCACGCTGGCTCAGCCTTTCCACGAGCTCTGCATGCCTCTGAGTGAGATGAAGCTGATAGCCTTGGTCCACCTTCCCTGTCAGTGGATGTGTGCTAACCTGTAATGAGTAAATAAAAGGTGAATATGAGCACTGCCATATTAAACAGGAAACTCCTCAACAGACACATTTGTACTAATTAAATTGAGCTCCTCATTATATCATTGTGATAATTCTTACCTCTATGATCTTGCTTGGTATATTGGCCATTATGAAACCGTAGAGCCTCGTGTGACCCTGGAAGATGTAGGAGAGAATTCTCCTATCCAGCTGATAGCAAATCTCTCCAAGAAGCCTGTTTGGGGCTGAAGATAGAAAATAAAAATGAATTATTTCTTTCTTAGAGTGTCAACAGTGCAATTACAGCTCAAACATTTTCTGCATTTGAAGTAACAATCACCCTTGCTGTCAAGAAGAACATCAGTTCTGCGGCTGTGACGCTCAGCTGTCTCATCTGCGTCTGTGTGCAGAGAGCTTTGGATGAAAGACTTGAAGTCGATGGGAGACGAAGATCGATGTTCCCATTTGGGTTTGGTTTGTTGCAAGTCTTTTCTGAATTGTTTCTCATCAAAGGTGTGCTGCCACTGAGTTAATGGTTCTGTTCCTGAGATGGAGCAAACTGATAAAAAACAACGGCCTTGTTATTCGTCATTAATAACAAGCAGAAAATCAGAGGTATGTGCACAGTGAAAGTTGTCTAATAAACCAGTGATTATTGCAAAAGCTTTTCTTTGATTGTAACTCCAGAGTGGAGGCGTAACCCCATCACACTTGTTTCAGTCCTTCTGAGCTGGTTGACCCCATGGCATAGACCTGATTTTAAAGTATGGATTAACCGAAGGATTAGAGAGTGTGTGTCTGTAATGACATTACCCCCAAAATGTCCCATTTTATAACCCAATTTGACTTAAATTACCCCTTTTATCTCTCTAGTACTTTATATTATCGTACTGTATTTGAACCACTCTTTTTTTAACCACAGATGCCTGAAAAGCATGTTGCTCGTAATATGCAGGATAACAAATACGCCTCTATAAATTAAATTAAATAAAAGCAATTGTCATTATGCTGCACATGCATTTACCAAGGATCTATTGTTGCCCTCGCTAGCCTTTGTACGCTTCAAAGAACGGGGCAATGCCATTCAAACAATTAACTTGAAAATACTTTAATGTACACTGAAAATAATATTTATTAGTCATTAATACAGAGAGATTGAGGACAAAGTGATTGGACCCAGGCTATTTTTCTTTAAAATAGCCTGGGTCCATTTATTCTACTACGAAGTGTTGTTTTTTAAAATGCTGGATCTACATATTAAGGACGATTAATAAAATACAGAAAAAAGATATTTATAAATGCTTACACTTTACTATACATCACGTAGACATAACATTACTTGTTTAAAGAAGTAAAAAATATAGATTTCTAAGCAAAGCCAGTCAGAAGTCAACACTGATGCCACCACCTGGTGGCAAAGAAAACCACAATACCTGTTAATTCCTCCAGAGTGTCTTTGTTGAAGCTCTCCATCCTAGCTCTGAGGTCTATGTTTTCTTTGACCACACTTAATATCGACTTCAGCTGATCATTGTCCTGCCTGAGCTGGTCATTTTTTAACCGCAAGGCCACAGCAGTTTGCTCCAGATTCATTGGAGGGTCTCAGTTTCACAGCTAAGCCGCAAAATGCCCTCAAAACAAAACTGTATCAATTCAAATGACAACAGAACTCTGGCAGCAGTTGACTTTGACAGGATTCTTTTAGTTCAATGAAAACAGAGAAAGAGAGAGAGAGAGAGAGAGAGAAAGAGAGAGAGAGAAAGAGAGAGCGCATCAAGATTTTAAGTTTCCTCGATACATGAAGGAATGACCATTAATTCATCACTTTTTAAAAGGTTTCATCATTGGATTAATCTTGCCTAGCTGTCATGGAGTCGCATACATTTATATTTAGGTTTGGCTGCAGTTACGGTTTCATCTACTGCACATTTTAGCCCTTCTTATTTCTGCTGTTTTTTTTAGGTTAAGCATTAAAGATTCACTTTTGATCCCAGCAAACAAAAATTTGACAAAACAATCCCAAAGTCCACATGCTAATGAGACTAGATATCAACAAAGCATTCTTCTGGCTAATTAAAACTCCTCCTGGTAAAAAAAACAAACAAAAAAAACCACCAAAACAAAAAGAAAAAACCTTGGGATCATTTTGGCAAACCTTTGTCCTTTTTAATGGTTTTGTTTGGCATAGGATACAATTTTCTAAACCAAAATACAAGTTTTGTACATATACTGCAGAAAACTAGCAATCTCTAAGCTGGAGGCTATGTGGTCCTATTTGCACTACATAGCATCATACAAAAACTACATTTACTGGGTGAGGCAAAAGCAATCTTCAACTATGTAACGAATACACACTACAAAGCAAAGCAAAAATCAACATTATCAGAATTCGCTTCTGTGTTTGAACAGAAAACAGTTTTGATTGTCGCTCCCTTTGCTCAGCCTCCTCTGGCTCTGCCAATGATGGCGAGAATGTAGAGGAAGATGTTGATGATGTCTGTGTACAGGTTTAGAGCAGCAAAGACGTATTCCTCGGGACTCAGGGCCAGTTCCTTGTTGCCAAGAAGCATCTGAGTGTCCACAGCCAAGAACTGCAACACACAAATTTAATACAGTCAAAGATTTTCAGCAATAAATAACAGGAAAAAAAAAAAAAGAAGTAAAATTTATATATAAAGATCTGACTTCTGTTCATGTGTGGTGCAACATTAGTTCCAGTTTCCATTATCCAAATTACAGTTAGCGCCACTATCAAGCTACGGAGATAGGTTGGTTTCATTTTGCTTGTCCAGATGAACATTCAAATAACCTTTAAAGCTTCAATAATGTGTCTCTGCGAAACCACCACTCTGTTATTCACTTTCACTTTATTCCCTTTCCGACCAGACTCAACATGCCATTCGTTTAAATGTACACTCACCGGTCACTTCACTGGGTACACTGGTTTAACTGCTTGTTAAAGCAAATATCTAATTAGCCAATAACAAGGCAGGAATATGTAGCTACAGCTAAAATGAGCACCAGAATGGGTGGAACCTTGGCAGATAGGCTACAGCAGCAGAAAACCACACCGGGTGCAAGGTCAGAATTTGGTGTAAATTATAAAAAAGCATGGATCCATCCTGCCATGTAGAATTAGAGTTCTGAGAGCAAAACGGGATCTAGCCTGGTACAGCTAACAGTGTCTGGTGAGTGTAGTCCTTTAATTATTAAAAAGCTGTTCTGTGATGGTAATGTTTCTGAAAACAAACACTGCTGTCACACCGAATGTTTACATCTTTAATGCTGCCTGGGGTGCTGTGGCAAGTCTGGGTTGAAGACAGGTGTTTCGTAAAGTCTGTCTTGTTCATTTCTTTCTTCCTTATTTTCTGTGACTGTCTGCTCCTTCTTATAACCACTGACCAGACTTCTGTGAAAAGCATCTGTATGAAATTCAGCCACAAGGTACATGAATAAACCCTGAACTCTAAAGAAAGACCCTAAACAAATGTCAGCTGATTACTGTTGTTTTGATGTGTGACCAATTTAGATTAGGTTACAGCATCACAAAATAAAAGCACCAACACAAAATTTCGCACAAATCCGACCTAGCAGTAGTGACAAGTTTGTTTAAGGACTTACACAGGTGAAGAGTAATGCTCCCAGTCCAGCATAGACAATATGCAGGATTTTGTCACGGATGAAGATGCAGAGGAAGCCAAAGACGATCAAGACAATTAAACAGACGAAAAGTACCCCGTAACAGGAAGTAAAGTCATACTTGGTCTGTTGGAAGAAGAAAAACCTATGATTATTTACATATTGAAGAATGATTAACGCACTCGACATGTAGACCAGAGGCAGAGATCTACAGGTACAAACCTGCAGAGAGAAGATGACCACCGTGAAGCACACAATTGCTGTGATGCCCACAGCCATGATCACCGAATCGGTTTCATGGAAGCTGGCGATCATTCCCACCATGTAGGACATACTTAGAGTCAAAATGGACTGTAAAGAAGACAAGCACAGTACATCAGCGGGCAGATAAATCACAGATGATTTTAAAGTTACACAACTTTTTACTGTAAACCTCAAGTACAAAATGTCAACACTTTAGGACAAAAGCTGCCCGACCCCTCGACTTCTTATAAATTAACCAACTCAGTTTTTGAAAGAAGGAGTTACATAAGTGCAAGTAGGATTTCCTTCCCCAAAATCTACACAGTGATGAAAACACCCCCTGGCTTACCAGTGCAACCAGGTTCCAAGGGTGTCTACGACGAACATTTCCACAGCAGCTGATCACGCAAATGGACACAAAGAACACAATGTAGGACACCAAATATGTCCACATGTTCGCCGCTACAAACACCTTGACCTGTTCCACAAAGGTGAAAACAGCCACGAATGCGAATGTCACCATGAGCTGAGCGGTTAACACCAAGAATACCTGTAGGGAAAAGTGAACACACATTTGTAAATAATAAACAAGGTAAATATCTTGTTTGTACTGAAGGATCTGTTTGACCCTACCAAGTAGGAAATATTAGTTTTAGTCATTTGTTTCAGCTTTAAGTAACATAACCCTGCTGATTATTTCAAAGATACTTGATGAAAATATTACAAATATATGTGGCTCAAAATAACCGAAGCATCTTCTTACCTTTCGTATAAACGCTCGTCGTATGGTCTTGTTATCCAATCCAAAATCAAACTCTTGATTCTCATGAAAAGCTGGTGGATCCTCATTATGGAAAACTTCTCCTGCAATGGCAATGACAAACTGAGAACAAAGTTAAAAGAAAAAAAAAAGTGGCAGTGTTTCAAACACCCACCTGCGATATTTTCATTAAAGCCATATGCTGGTGGAGGATATGCAGGATATGATGGGTTGGCGAATCCTGACTGTCCTTGGTTGGGGTTCACGGCCATTCCGAAATCTCCCGGGACACCGGGTGCAAACGCAGTCGGTGGAGGGAAGGGATGGACACCAGCACCAGGTACGTGGCCCTCGAGCGTACTTGGACCCGGCACGTTCGTGCCAAAGGCAACGGGAAATGCTGGCTGCCCGGGGAGAGGTGGCTGAGATGCTCCCACCACCACGGGAGTGTATTCAGTCTTCTCGGTAGTCATCTCCGCCTTAGATCAGGAGCAGATACCGTCCGGTGCGCAGGGATACGAGATAACCTCTGAAAAGCATAAAATACAAAGAAGAACAACAAATATGCTACTTGACAGATAATGTTGGCGGCGAGTATACACATACACACGCAGCGATACAGAAGTCACGTGGAAGCGGTTACTTCCGGTACCTATTGTTTTCCCACAAACACCGATATCTCAATTAAAACAAGCGTTTTGTAACCACTGTACATATTGTCAGTGCTTCTGCCGCTAGCACGAGTCCACATGTGCAGCTCACTTGACACCAGGGTCGAAAAAAAAAGAATCGGCACCGTTTGAAACATCCCGAGAATCGCGAGGTTTACAGGATAAAAGAAATAGGCCACAAATCTGACTTTCATCCACGAAACGACCCTTTAGCTCACGTATTCTGCCCTCTGAATTAAAATAAGACATGGGAATACATGTCATATTTCTGACAAAGAACGAATTAGCATGTGAGTTTTTTCTGTTAAATTGATTAACATAATATAGACATGTTTTTCTTTAATAAAAAAAAAGGCAGGCTAGGAAGCAGAGATCAACAGTTATGATAGCTGAAGTCTCTAAATGCTACTCACAGTGCTGGGAAGAAACGTTTCAGTTCCAAATGGCTTCCCTTTGAATCATTTGTGGCTGTCGTTTTGCAGGTTTTTTGAATTTTAAGGCACTGTGATTGCTAAAGAACGACTTCCTCTTAACGCGCTCGACAGACGGAATGCGTTCACGAAACATGGGAGAAATGGGACAGGTGATTCCGATGTTCTCACCGCAATGATTTGCGAGCTTTTTCTTTCCGTAAAGATAGAAAGATAAAGATAGAAAGTTTTCTGATAGGACACTGGCTATATATATATATATATATATATATATATACATATATTATATATGAAATTAATATATATATATATATATATATATATATATATATATATATATAAAAAATATATTATATATATAGTTGTTTTTTTTTAAATACGTCACATAAACACCAAAACTCGATATCAACTAACCATGTTTAAATTTATTTTAAATTAGTTACTTTGACCGACGTCAGGTCATGTTCGCTTAACTTTCACGTGATTAACCAGCATTTTTGTAAGAGAAGATTTCGCCCCCTATGTCATTGGTATTCAACGTATAGTGTGTGCATAAATGCTTTAGCAAATCTTAAAATTAAAAACAAATCAAAGAACCTCCTTAAGTAATTTTGATATGGCTTGAATGCGTCAGGCCTGGCAGTGCCGCTGGCCTTCAGCTCCGCCCAACGTGTGAGTAAAATTGAAAGTAATGTGCTCGATGTGAGACAGGCGTTCGTGGGAAAACATAACCACAGAGCTCAAGGTGTCACGACTCAATGGTGTGCAATACTCACATTAACCAGCAGGTGTCAGGAGGCAGCAGCTTTGGTAAGAAAAACCGAGAGATATTAGAGAAAAATCGTTTATTAGACCTGACACAGAACCTGACCTATAAGCGGTTCCATCTGCTGTTCACTGAAGCCTCATCAAAAATGGTCTCAGAGGAAGGTGGCTGTCAAGACGCCATTCTCAAGGATTGTCAGCCCTGAACATGAGTGAGGACACATTTTATGGAGTGATGAATCCAAAGGTGAAGGTTTTGGGTTCAAATCATCATCGGTATGAATGGAAGAGGTCAGGAGAGATATAGAACAGCGAGTGTTTACAGCTATCCCTAAAACACAGTCATCTTGATGGAGAACAGAGCAAAAGGCAGCCAACATCCAAAGAACAGCTTTAAACGTCCTTTTAGAAACCTGGAGAATCTTCTTTCATACTGCCAAACAATTAAACAAGAACACAGAAACAGTTGAAGGTAAATTTCGATTTATTTCCCAAATAAAATATCTGTATAGTTGAGTCATGCATTACAAGGTCAACAGCTGTCGCTCTTGCATCAGAAAACCTTTAATGTCAAAAGACATAAAATGTGATCAATTTTAAAAACAGCCTCTCAGTTATCAAATTAGTCAAGTATCAAAAGTGACATTAAAGAGCTATTAATCTATTAGACAACATAAAAACAACAGAACAGTATAGAAAAAAAGAAACACTTTAAAGTTACTGCTACCTTTCCACTCATCATTTGTTCTTTATACAGACGACAGCTTTGCAAAGCCGAGCGTTCACATCCATCATATGCTCTTGATCATGAGAAATGCAGCAGCACACATGGACATGTTCCACAGTAGACTTTTATACTAACATATGAAAACAAAGGGTTTATTGCTGTAAGGCTCCATAATAAATACATAAATAGCATAATTTAAACACACGATGAAACATTTTATGAAAATGAAAGATTCACATTCAACAGCGTTTCTTCCCTTTAGCTGAACATACTTGAGTGATTAAAAGGGAAGACGCGCGAGTGCTTTTACCAGCTTCAGCTGTCACCAGAGCATTTTGTCTTATGTACCGCAGAAAAAAAAAACTTTTTAAAAGGGATTTCTTTTCCCAAGGGTCTCTAATCTACCTCACTCCAAACAATAATATATATGTGTGTGTATATATATATATATATATAAAGTCTTAATAAACACTGACGTTTCCATCAGTGCCTGGATAGCTTTGTGAAACAAAAAGAAAAAAAATGGTCCTAAACTATTTCAATACTGAGAACTGCATGAAGGTGTAACATACTGTCGCCAGGTGTTATCGCTGATTTTTAAATTAGCGTGGAAGAAATCTGATCATAAGACATGAATGCACTTTGGACTTACCCCTGCAACATATATACAAAACTCAGCAACAGCTGTCTTGATGTCCAGTGAGTCAACTTCAGTTAACCTGACAAATTTTTTACTACTGAATAAATATTAAATATTCATTTATATCCAATACTGATCTCACTTGAATAAAATATACATTCCTCACTTGTCTCAACGTTGTCTTCTCGCTCTTTGGTAGAGGTTCTGCTTAGTTAAAACCTGGAAGTGACAACCTTTCTTTTCTTTTTAAATCAGCCTCAATCTGTCTGCATCTCCTCCCTTCACCCTCTTCGTGGAAAGAGCTCACCTCCCCTTCTTTTCTTTCTGTAAGGTAGTCTTAAAGGTTTTACTGCATGCGATCTGTCTGGAGCTGCTGAGGCTGATACTGACTGAAGGCCGCAGCAGCTGCTGCTGCTCCTGGGGTGGCAGCAGTGGCAAGCGGCTGCTGGACAGCGTACCCATACCCCGCTGTAGTCATGTAGCTCGTCGGTGCTGGTGAAGCTGCGTACGGATACTGCTCATAGGCAGCAGCTGCAGCAGCAGCAGTCGCAGCAGCTGCAGAGTACTGGGCATAAGCTGCTCCAGTATAGTCAAGGTATGGGGAAGTGGCAGCGGCAGCTGTTGCTGTAGCCGCAGACGGTTGTACATGAGGGATCACCACGCTGGGTTGGACAAAGGCTTGAGGGAAGACATAATGAGCTGGGATCCTGTAGGACACAAAGATGCACAGGGTCAGAACAGAGCCACAGTCAGTCATCTTTCCAACGCTGGAAAACTGAAAAGCAGGTGCCAAATATGTCAGTCCAGTCCTCAGAACACAGCAAATCCATTCATTAACGGAAAAAATAAAAACCCTACCTAGAAATGAAACGTTAAAAAGCAGCAAAAACCACAAAGAAACACAAGCGTAGCTTTAAATTTCAAAAAGCACCCGAATCTGAAACACAGTGAGGCATTAAAAGAAGACATAGCCAAGCTCTGCACCCCAACGCTTCACTGAAAACCGTATTTGACAAAATGCGAGCTTATCGCAAAAACACAACATATCAGTTCGAGAAATGGACATGGTTCTGCCCACATACTGCAACACCAACACCACACATACAAGCATGCCCACACATGTTAATAGGTCCTTAAACGCAAAAGAAAAAGAAAAAGAGAAAAATGACTGTTTTGCACGTAGCTGTTAAAGTAACCATACAGCATCTTATCAAAAGTAGGTGCTTAGCTGTATCATGTTGTGCAGATGGCTGTTTGAAAAAGAAATAAACAAGACTGTGTAATAAAGGGACATCTCCATTTGATGATGATGGAAACATACAACCTTTGTATCTGGGTAAACTTGCCTCCACTTTAAACTTCTGTCAGAGTCACGCTAACCAAATACACCGAGGAGCAGGTGTAAAGTATATTTATCCACTGACACGTGCACCTCTTCTACCCTTCCAGACATACCACCACCCCGCGCAAATACACACGCACGGCCAACTTGAGTGACAAGGGAGGCTGGCTGCATGCTATTTTTGCTCCTCTTGTCATCGCAAAAGGACAAGCTGATCTTCTCCTTCAGTGACACATGGCAGAGCTCTCCTCAACAACTGCCTACACCTCACTACGATCAGACTGAAGGTGTCCCCACTGATAAGTGAAAATGGGAGGCGAAACAAAGGCTAACTCTTTTGTCTTATAGAGGCACATCGATTCCAGAAAACTCCCAATGCTTATTTTTGAGCGTGACCCGTCTAATTACTTTAACAGCTTTCAACTTGACAAGACAGAAACCATCACGCTGGTATCCTCGCTTTGTGACGCAACTTGGTTTTACTACAAAGTGTTTAAATGCTGTAAAGGTCACAGCTGACTTTAAGTGTGACTACTGAAAGGAGGGCATGGAGGTTTTGTCGTCCTGCAAGTGGAGAGCTAAATAAAGGTGCATTGTAAATCACCAGGGCACATGGGTAATCCCCAGCACATAACCAAAACGCCTCATGGGCGCATGGCTCGTCCCACCTGTCGTCCGCAGCCGAGCGGCTCCGTCTCTGCCATACATTATTAACAGCGCTGCTGAGTGACTCCCTTTTTTCCATCTGAATTTGAGAGGCCATGCGGATCACTGTAGCCAACAGCTGCTGCCTAAGAGACGAGCTAAGAGCTCTTGTCTTCACCCTATATTGCAGGGACTATATGAGCACACCTAAACTCATGTGTCACAGCTAAAATAATGAATTCATAACACTAAAATTTCAGCAGAGTGATCCAGCTTTAATTTGAAACCTTTTTGTTAAAAAAATAACTTACTTCACCAAAGCACAGCCTTTCTGCAAAGAGGGAGGCAATCGAACACACTCATACACACCACTTGAGTGATGGCAAAAAAAACCCACTGAATATTTGTGACTGATCAGAAAGAAAATGTTCAGTATATGTACCTGTAGATGTAAGCTACAAATGAAAGCAGTAGGTTAATTGAGAAAAAAAAAAAACAATAAAAAAAAACAAAACAAAACACAGCATCATGGGTAAGGAAACAGAAAATGAACTCCCACATGCAAGCCAGTGTTTGTTTTGTTGCCGGGGATTGAATTTGAAATTAACACACTGAGTGATCGTCAACCCCAACCCCTTTTGACAACAAAACACAGTGAACTTCATGTTAACCAGAAACCAGGAATAAATAAATAAAAACACAGGCTAAAGCACAATCATTAAAACGGGAAAAAGAATCAACACCCCATCGCAGAGTTATAACTCCCTATGATGACTGGAAAAGTCTGTATGAAAAAATCCCCTTCTGAACGCCCCACATCCCCCACTGCAAGTAGAAGTAAGCACACAGTTAAGCTGAACGCCACATCATACTGAAAACAAGGCACACACCAATCTATGTACTATGGAAAACTGAAAAAAAAAAAATCATCAAAGAAAACAACAACAGCAGAAGATTTCCATGCATCTAGTCACCATTTCTGTTCGTTTGTGTATGTCAGAGTATACAGGTAACACTTTAGCGCTCTGCCCAATGCAGACTCAGCTATTCCTCAAATCATCATGTCACTTCATCAGCTATTTTAACCGTTACCGACCCTGTCAGATCAGAGAGAAATAGACAACATGAAGACAAGTCCTGCAGTGGCTGGGGACAAACGCTCACTTCCTTCACAATCAACCTCAAGCAGAGGGGCACACATGTACACTCACATGTCATCAGTCAGGGTGAAACAGATGGAGGCAATAATAAATACACGTTTAAAACAATAATAATGAAAATAATATAGTCAAGGGCATTTCTAATAGAGACAGATTTTTGTGACAGAAACAAAATGTAGCTTCACATACCCGTAAGGTCTCTGGATGAATGCTGGATGGATCTGAGGCACACCAAATGCAAAGCCTGGAGTTGATACAGACCATTGTGAAACATTTGTTTAAAATCTTTAAAAAAAAAAAAAAAAAACCAGGAAGAAAAATACCTACAAGTTTTCTTAGATTTGTTTCCATAAACTTTAATTAGCTTAATTTAGTTTAGTTCTTTTTATATTCGATTGTAAAAGAAAATAAAAACAAAACTGAGGTCCAGTCCCTCACCTGGCTGAATGACCCTGGGTTTGGCCCCAAGATACGCCAGGTTCACATTGGCTTTCCTTCCATCTATTATGGGGTTGGGGTCCTTGCAGGCTCGGTCGGCAGAGGCCCGGTCTGCCATGGTCACCTAAATTAGGACAACGCGTTTTCCATGAGATGATACTCCTGCACGCGAAACAGCGCATTCTACTTGACTTGTTCAGCTGACCGGATCGTTATATAATTACAAGATTTACTTACGAATCCATAACCTCTGGATTTGCCCGTCTGCCGGTCAGTGATAACAACGGCCTCTTCGATTTCTCCAAACACCTCGAAGTATTTTCTCAGACTTGAGTCGGTTGTGTGATAAGGAAGACCTCCCACAAAGATCTTGGTGAAGGTGGTGTCTTTCTGTGCCGCGTGCATTGTGTGAAAGCTGTGTTTCGAAATGATTTCCGGGGAGTTTTAAAAGTTAGATAAAGGAAAGAGGAGCGTTCAGTGTGCGGACAGGAGGCCCCCCGAAAGTGTGACTGTGCGTCTGAAAGAGGAGGAAGACACCTGTTTGTTGTGTGTGTGCTTCCCAGTTGTCAGTGTGCGTGACACGGATCCTTAACTCCACCCAGATCCAGACCACCACACCGTGTTCAGGCTCCCTACTGTCGCACAACTGCTGAAACTGTCACAAGGGCACGCAGCGTAGAGCTGAATAAAGTTACTCAGTTACTTCGACCATGTATGTTCATATATAAGTTAGGGTTGACTGGGAAATAATAGCATGTTGGGAATGTCAGTTCTCCCCGGAAACTCGTGCAGTCCGTGGGTGCACAGCACAAGCTGGGGTGTAATTTAATAAGTTCATAATGAAAGTGCAAAAAAAAAAAAGCTGAAAATCTTGCTCAAATAATGTATTCTTTACTATCGTCTTAGTTTACTGTAGTATAAGCTGTTTTTTTGTGTGTTTTTTTTCCCTATAGCACCTCCTCCTATTGGAAATAAACAGAATCAATCATCAATATCCGGATATAATAGACACTTTTAAAAATAGTTTGTTTTTTGTTTGTTTGGGGAACAATTTGAGGAAGTTACTTTACAGTTGTGGTTAGAAGTGAGCATGACCCGTCGTAATTTGGGGCTTTTAATAACTTTCATGAACTTTTTTTTTTTCCAGGGTGGAGTTATTGCACAGCATACATCTTTAATGAAGAAAACAAGAATTGGGTGCACAAGTTTGAACTTCTTTTATATATATACAATATATATATATATACACAAACATATATATATATATACACACATATATATATATATCACACACATATATATATATATATATATATACACACACATATATATATATATATATACAATATATATATATATATACACACACACACACACACATATATATAATAATATACACACACACACACATATATATATATATATGTACACACACACACCAGATATATATATATACATACACACACTCAAATAATTACATATGCTTACTTAAATCTTTTAATAACTTTTGTCTTTTAACTTTGCCAAGGCCCATGAAGTTTCAGATTTGAGAGAATCAAAAATAAATTCAAACTTGTGCGTCCAGTTTAAAATAGTTAAATATGTATGCTGTAAAAATCATTCCACCCTGGAAAAAGAACAGTTTAAACAAATCCTTAAAAGCTCCAAATTACCATGACACTCATGCCTGTGATGAGTGTATGTAAACAGACTACCATAACTGTAGGTTAAAAGCACCTCAAACATGACACCACTGGTTACAGACAGGCTGGAAAGATTTAAAACTATTAAAGGGCTTCATCATTTTAAGGGGGCAACGTACTTATTATTCCTGTTTCCAGGATGTTTATATTGTCCCTGGCGATATTTCACACATGCTGCACATCTTAAAGTAAAATGTGTTCTATTATAACATCATTTGAAAGTTTTTTTTTAAAAAACATGAGATTATTGTAAATTCATTACCCGTATGCTATCTTCTCCTGTACACCTTAGACATAGCATTCTTATTTAGATCTCAAAACAGTGCAGTTATATGAAAAAGAAAGTTTTCAAACAAAGTACACCCTCACTGCTTCCATAGTGATTAAGAGGGTAATTGATTAACTTGATTAACAGATCATTCACAGGTGTGTGTGAACAATCAGATGTGTGTTGACACAACGCCACGGTCTTAACCAGAGAGTGAGCAAATTCACCCCAAGGTCAGACCATGCAACACTCTGGGAAACTGCAAAAAACCAAAGAGCTACATCTCAGACTCTATAGGCCTCAGTTAGGATGTTAAAGGTTAAAATTCATGGCAGTAAAATTAGAAATTAGGAAGAAGAATTCGGAAGGGTTGCCAGGAGAAAGCATCTTCTCTCTAAAAAGAACATGGCAGCACAGCTTATGTTTACAAAGTTGTAACTAAAGATACAACAAGACTTCTGGACGCTAGTGTGTTCTTTTGAATAATGCTGTGTTTGGTCAAAATCAGTCACAGACTATTGGCGCAAACACATCATTCCAACCGTGAAAAAGGGTGGTGGAGGAACGGTTATTTGGGTTTGTTTACAGCCACAGGACTTGGGCATCTTGCAGTCATTGAGTTGGCCATGAACTCCTTCTCATTACCAAAGTAATGTAGAGTCAATGTAGGTAGTTCTAAGAGCTACTGAATCATAGGGTGCACTTAGATTTTCACTGAACTGCATAGAGTCCTGTGAAAACTTTCTTTTTGCAAGGACGTAAATTGCTGTATACTGTTGCTGTTTCCTATTCCAAATATTAAAACTGCACTACATCCCAGCATAGGATGGAACTAAAAACACAAACTGCTGGCTAATCCTACATTATCACCAGACTTTTTTTAATTGAAAAAAAAAAAAGAAGTTAATATTAGACTACATTTTAATATATGTATATATACACATCCAGGAAACAGGTTTGTCAGCCTGAAGGTATCGCTACATTAGATAAATGCAGTGGTTAAAAGTAACTTCTTGTTTTTTCTTTTTTCCTGCATCTGAATCCTGAATTTCAAATTTACTTGCATATACTAGTTAGGTAAATACACTAGGTTAGCATGCATGAGCAGAATGAAGAGTCAACACATACACTGATTGTAAATGTTCTATTCTAGAACATTTTGTACCAATTAAACAATTCAAGATACATTATAAATACAATTCTGTACATTATAATAGTGTATGTTCAAATACATTTCTATTTACAACTCCTTTTTAGGGAGAGCAGCTTTGTTCTCTTCTTTAAAGTAAGGTTCTTGGGTTTCTTTCTTTTACTTGCAATTACAGCTTGAATATTAACCTATTTCTAGTCAGTTCCACAGTTCACCGCTTTGATAAAACACACGTTTGTAGGAAACTCTTCTTCATACCTAAGCTAATTTTCTCTAACCCGATGCTGTCCATCGCCCCTTTATTCAATCCTCCATGTGAAAAACTGAGTTATTGAGTACCTTTTAACGTGTAGCATCACTCATCAGTCTGTTAGCATGTAAAATGGAGATGGACATCTGCTAAAAAGGCATTCAATCAGTCAGTCAGCAAGGCAGGATGGCATTTTGAATACTTGTGGGTTTCAAAATATACATACAGGTTCTGATCCATACAGCTATGGTTATAACTACTGAGTATTTTGGGACTTATGTGCCTCTTTTTATAGAAACAGGGCAATAAGGCATCAGTATAACCAGCCTCAGACAAAACCTAGCTGCTTTGTACATCTAGTGTTGACACACAGTTCATCGGTTGCAAATATTTCATCAGTCCATCGTGGAAGACAGTCAACAAACTCTCCAAGAATCCTTTCCAGTGCAAGCATTCGAACACCAACAGTTTCGTGCTGGATGGATGGGGATTATTTCCTCCACAGTGTTACAGTACGTCAACAGCAACATTTCTAACTGCAACTAGGGTTTGCAGATTCGTCTTATGCTCAGGGTATGTGGCATTACTCCTAGAGATATGGCACTAAGCTTTAATTGGACACATCGATTTGTAGCAAATACGTCCACATACGCACATTAGAAAAATAACATGTAACTCATAACAGCAGATATGGAACCGAAGTTCTTTGGTTAGCCCTGATATTTCATATTGATGTAAATATCAATGTTTATTAACAGTAGTACATTCTTAATCTTCATATCCCAGATTACTCCATTATGAGCCTAGGGGGAGCGGGGGGGTGGGGG
>NW_024582481.1:1316159-1372096 GCF_018398535.1 Haplochromis burtoni
GGGGGGTGGCTGGAGTGCATTGCCTTACAAAAATACGGTAGTGTTCAGAACCAATGTAACAAAAAGTATGTGGGTAATATTGTATAAAGACTCCCAGATTAAAGTTTTCTATAAAAATATCACCATATAGAAAACTAAGATATGTGCATAGTGATTTTTGTTGTTGTTGTCAGTGAACAATAATTAGGATATACCTTCATTAAATGCACAGGTAAGATATGCTTTCAGACAGCACAGACTCCTTCAGCTCAGAGAATTGAGTGGTCAAAAAGATAATACGAAGGGAGGCCGAAGAGGATCTGAGGACCACGCTCAGATCCCTGCAACTCCCCAGAAAATGCGTCCTTCTTTGGGTCCTATCTGATCAGAGTCTGCGGTTCTGTGTCCATGGAGGGTGGTCCTCTGGTGAGACGAGAGGGCTTGACAAACACGCCGTGGCCTGGGGGACAGCGGAAGTACACCCTGCCCTGGACTGTCCCATTGTGCTTACCTATAGGATGAGGCATAACTTATTAGAGGACTTATGGCTCACTTCTAATCACTTTTAATGTAGGCTTCTCTTACAAACACGTTTTACAAAACAAGTAAAATGTAAATAAAATCAGAATAAAAAAGACTTTTTAAGCCTTTCAGAAAAAAAAGTCATTTTAAACTTGATGCCAACAAAACATTTCCAGAAAGCTGTCTTTCAGGAAAAAAAAAAAAAAATGTGGATTAGGATCCGAAAGAAGAAGAAGATGAAGAAGAATCTGCACATGCAACTGCAGGGATCCTTAATAAAAAAAAAAGTGCAAAGTAGCACCTCTGCAGTCCAGACCTGCTACTCTCTCAGAGCATTTGACACATTGTGAAATGATGGCTGGACTGTTGAGCAGCTGAAATCTTATATCAAGTATGGACATAAAACACATTTTGATGTCATGACTTTTTAAAAATGCGTTCCTGAGCTTTGTATTAAATGCTTCGTTCTACACGTCTGTCTGCTGCTGGCACTGTCGCTGTGTCCAGCAGGTTTGGATCACAATTGTTCAACAGTTTAATGTAATGGCCTATTTTCACTACAGAGACCTTTTGGCACGTTCTGCTCCGCTGTGCTTGGAAATCTATCTTGGTCTAGTGGATCACTGACAGGTGTCCTACTCTTTCTATCTGAAGCTCTTCTGCACCATTAAAGGATAAACCCTTTTTATTCTACCGGACCTGGGACCCATTTCTTCATTACCTAATCGCCTCTGCATTTTCCGGGATGATATATGAGTCAACAGTATGTATTGTGTTGCCTTTACTGGAATGTGATGTTTGTTTAGCTTCCTTTTTATTTTTTTTCTTCCTCTCTCAGTCAGGTTTAGTTCCCTGTAATTTATACACAGTTTGTATTACTACAGTATTTGCCTGCTTTGCAAAAAAAAAAAAACCCACAAAACTTTGCCTTTTTTTTTTTTTTACTGGCATCAAAAGCAAAATGTGCAATTTTTATAGAATTTTATAGAATATAGAATGTATTTGTGCTTTTTTCTTTTAAATATAGGGATTTACTAATTTCTGTGTTCTGTTTTACTAACATTCACGCTGTGTTTCAGCTTTATTAGTAACAGGGTAGCACACAGAAAACCCCCCCACATGTCATATGATACGTACAGTATATTAAGTGGAAACTGCCCTGGGGTCACAGGTTTATTGCTGTTTGTCACAGTCTGACTCATTTTCTAGACTGTGAGTCAGTTTGTGATGACTACAACATATCAAAACTAGGACACCTTTTTTCCCCCCCTGCTTTTCCTCTTGTATACCACTTGGGGGCAGCAGAAACCCCCTCAAAAGTATGAGATCCCTTATGAGATTGATATGGAAAACTACGAAAGCTTGTTTCTGCTATTTAAAAAGAAATATTTTTTGCCATCCTCAAGGCAAACTTTTCAGGTTATTATCTCAAAATTTTGACGTATCTATCTAATGTACTAACTCGTTAGTTTTGACTTATCTCAGCCAATCAATACATTTTTAAGCACAACGTATAAACTGGATGCACAGACAGTTTCCTGTTTTGTACAGCCAGAAAACCCAAATCATCATTAGCATTCATGTGAAGTTTGTGTTCACCTGTTTGTTGTCTCCAAAACAGACCAAAGAGAAATACCAGTTGCTAAATGCTCCACTATGTTTATCCATTAGCCTTTAACAGAGCCTTTGAGATCTTTCCTGCTTGGCACTGAGTGCACAGGCCTTAAGTGTTTGGTTTTTTTTGCTTTTGTTTTCTTGTTTTGTTTCCTAGAAACAACAGCCTGCTGACACTAATGGACCAGTCAGAGTGGATTAACAATCCCACCACTAAAAGCAAACCTCGCTCTCCTGTAAGTCGCTCTTCTAATCCTCTAATAGAGAGTCAACAGGGGGTTACAGCGATTTTGTTTCACCACATAGCCCCACATGTGCGTTAGCCGTGACTGACACCAGTATTTAAGGGATTAATAAATACTATATTTATATTGCTGTTAATAACTGCATAGCCTTAAAGACAACATATATAAATTAATCATTAAGTTTTTGACTAAGGAATACAGGACATCAGATATATGGAACATTCAGACTGTTTAAACGAATCATTCTTTCCTGTAATAATTACTTTTCTTGGGGGTCTACAAACAGAAGTTTTAAATGGACTCACCCACTGCCATGTCCAGCTTCACACCAATCCAGATCCCCTTGGCAAACTCCACCCCTCCCACATAGTGGACCGTTCCTCTCCTCTTCCCCACCCACACCTGCTCACCAGGTGCCATCCAGTCAGGAAGCTGAGCAACAGGAGTGCTCTCATCCCCACTGGAGTCTCCAGAGGGCTCGGCGCTGCTGGGATTTGGACTGGGACAGGGACTTCCATGGGGCAGATCCCCTTGGGCTGGCTCCTGAATGGGAGGTTCTCCTCCTGCTCGCAGAGCTGGAGCTGAAGACGTGGCTGTAGGTAACGATGTGAGTAGAGATGGCGATTGTGGAGGTGGGACCGATGCAGCAGGATTTATTTGGGCTGGAGAGGCGGAGACTGGGGCTCTGACTGAAGTGCAAAACACTGTTGTGTTAGGGCAGGACACACCTACACTAACTGCGTTTTCATAATTAGGATATTTGCATATTGTCTTTTCGGGAAGAGATGTCTTAAGAATACCAGAGACATCAGAGGTGAGCTGATTGTCAGTGTCACGTGTTTCTACGTCGACTGTTTTCTTCTGCTCGTTTGTACAAACCTCCAACCCCTCCTCCCCCCATCCCTGTGTAAAATGTTCCAAATCAGCTACACCAACGCTGTCATCAGCCCCTTTAAAGTCAGTAAACTCCTGGCTGGTACTGAGTACACAGTTGTTTGGTGAAGGGAATGACTGTGGCTTATCAGTGCAATTAGGAATACTGATAGGTGAGGAGGCTGAATGGATGAGCAGGTCCTGAACCCCATCTGCCGAAAGAGGTCGTGGCTGAGCATCACTCCCCGCAGAAACACTTTTGGTTCGGGTGCCGCCTCTTCCAACAGGGCAGCCAAGAGGGTCATGGGAATCTCTGGAGGTGCAGCTGATATGGTCAGAGCTCTCACTGGCACTGAAAGGCATGTCAGACAGCGTGGCATTGGAGGCACTGTGTGAAAAGTAACCACTAGTGCAACTGCTGTTTGTGGGGCTTCGCGACACCTCTCTCTCGCTGCTCCCACCTCCACAACGGCTCCCCTTCAAGTCAGAGCGAAACCCTTCCTGGCTCTCCAGAGTGGCGTTGTAGATCTCAAAGTTTGCAAAGTCCTCTGGGATGTAAGGCTGTAAGGTGCTTTGGTCCTGAGAGCCACGATTTAGACTTAGAGCCATCCGCACATCCGTCTCCTCGTCTTCAGAGTCCTGCCGATCAAAAGAAGAGCAGCGGGACAAAAGACACACCAGGTCTGATGTTAGTTACAGCACGTATAGCCTATGTGAAGACTATTTACAGAAAGAGACTGGAGACAATGAAAATGGTTGAATGTAATGATGGAACAGAGCATAATGTATGAATATTGTGACACTCTTTTCTTTGATCTTTGATAACTTTACTGGTGTTTGCTGCTTTAAATTTGCATTCACATGCTGCATGTCCTTTAACGTGACCCATCAAGTTAAACACCTATCAAACCACTCATTCTACACTTAGGTCCACGATTTGTTGGGCAAAGACATATATTGTGTATTTCTGCCTCTGTAGACCGCCATTTAAATGAAACAATTAATATATGACTGAAGTGCCTGCTTCCAGCTTTAATTCAAGAGGTTTAACAAACGTCGGAATTACAGTTATTTGTATATACAGTCCTCTAAATCTTAAAATTATAAGAATTAAGCGGACAAACCAACATAATTTTAAATATGAGGATTCTTTTGAATACTTTTGCAGTCATTGAGGTTTGAAACCCATGGACAGCACAAAATGCTTTCTCCCTTGAAATGCGCTGCTCGGTCTTTACTGCAGCCACCTCAGCTGCTGCTTGTTTGTGGGTCTCTCTGCCTTCTTTTTTGTATTTATTAATTGTAAAGCATGCTTTGTTTGGTTGAGATCAGGTGACTGATTTCATCATTAAAGAAACTCTTTCTTATGATCCATAAAGTCAGTTCATCTTGACATTTCTTCAGGGGAAGAAACGTTTTGTCACTCATCCAAGCTAGACTGGGATTGGATGACTGAGGATGCATCTTATACTTTCACCCTCCCATCATTCTGGTAAAAGTTTATTGTAGTTTCTTCAGACCAGAGGAATTTTTCAGATCTGCACAGGCTCTTTTAGATGTTAGACATGTCTGATCTGACCTTCTGGTTCTTTGCTGTTTTGCTGTTTTGCAAACCCTTTGTATATACATTTATGAAGGTGTCTCCTGATTAGAGACTTTGACAACAATAATCCTGTGGTCTTGCACTTTAGCTGTCTTCCGTGGTCTCCCAGGTATTTAGATCCTGTTGAGATCTTTTTTAACAATGGTAATCATTTGGTCATTCCAAAAGTTTTTCTCTCTGATAAGTTTATTTAGTTTGTAAGCCTAATGATGACCTCCCTGAATTACACTGACGTTTCTTTGGGGATGATGACAATGAAAAGCTATAAAATCCAGTTTCAACAACTGATATTATGTCTGCTCAGTTTGTGTTGAAATCACACAATCACCCTCCTTTAAACATGAAACTACTTTTCAGTCAATTAACAAACTAATTTTGAGGAAATAGATGTATATGAAAATGGCTGTAATTCCTAAATGGTTAGTTAAAATTTATTTTTAATTTAAATTAAAGCTGAAAGCCTGCATTGCAGTTTTCTCTTGGTTGTTTGATTTTAAATCCATTTTCCTGGTTTACACAGGCAAAACCAAAAAAATGTACAGTATAATAGTATATTTTAGCATTTCACTGAATATTTGAATGAGGCTGTTTAGAAATTATACTATACTATATCATAATATTTTCTCCAAAAACATATATTTGTGCCAACCCATAAAACCCATGAAGCTCTGCTTTTTCAGCTACCTAAGTATTAAAATTTGGTCATAACTTATTTCAGCTTGTGATTTTGATGGTAATCTGGGGCTCATAGTAGCATTTAAACTGCTACTATGCTTTTAATCTTAATATTTTCTATGCATGTATTAGATGTGTTGCATGTATTGCATTATAATCAAAAGTATTACCACATTAATATCACATTATTACATATTTTAACCAAAGTATTGAACTGATATAAACACTTTTTTTTTCTACCAGGTTAGTAGCAACCTAAATACTATTATTTCTAACTAGCTTTCCTGACTAATGCTATGTTATTACTGAGCAAATGAAGATGACTCTTGTTGTAAATGCTGTCAGTTCACGGATTATCTGCCCAGCAAAAGGACAAGTGTATAGTTGTGAGTGCGATACTTACAGCACACCGACTACTTGTTACGTCAGCACGTGTTATGTCTGTGCAAAACTCCTAGAGTAACCCTCAGTGGAGAGAGTGTAACACTTACAGCAGTGTGTGGCAGTGTGTGGCTGAGCTGTCTGCTGGTGGGAGTGGAGGTGGGGGTGGAGGTGGAGGTGGAAGGCTTGCAGTGGCCCTCGCTGCCTGCCCTGGGTCGGCGCCAGGGGCAGGGAGGGGGGAGCAGTGCAGGGCTGTCCACACATGAGCGCATGCTCTGCAGATGGGTCAGAACAACAGCACACACTTCACACTCACACACACAGCATGCATGGAGCTGGGCAGGCCAGTTATATCATTAGTGCCATGCAGTTTAACATTTCACAAAAACACTGCTTGAAGTGCACTAAGGACGAGGGACGGTACTTTTTATTAGAGAACACTGGTGAGCAGTTAGCCTGTGTAGTTTCTTGCACTCGTTTTCTCATGCCCCGTGAACAAGTATAATCTTAAGCACTTGCTCACACTTAATACATGCATAAGACCATTTTAAACAGACTACTGCTATTTATGTACTCCTGCATTTATGCATTCAGAACTTTTATGCTGATTGTTAAAAACCTAATTCTGAAAAAGTTGGAACTGAAAAATGTAAATAAAAACAGATTCCAATGATTTACAAATCTCCTTAAACTCATATTTTATTCATAGTAGAACAAAAAAAAAAAACCAACCCATGTCAAATGTTTAATCTGAGGGATTTTACTATTGCATGACAAAAATTAGCTCATTTTAAATTTAAAGGCAGCAACTTTAAATATTTCTTCATCTACAGTACACAATACAACCAAAGGATTCAGAGAATCTGGAAAAATCTCTATGCAAAAAAGACAAGGTTGAAAATCAGCATTGGATGCTCTCTAAGGCAGCACTGCTTTAAAAACAGGCATGTCACAGAAATCACTGCATGGGCTGAGGAACACAGCTCCCTGTGCCATCCACAAATGGATGTTAAAGCTCTATCTTGCAAAAAGAAGCCATATGTGAACATGGTCCAGAAACGCTGCTGTCTCTCTGGGACAAAGATCACTTAAAATAGACCATGTTTGGAAAACATGGACTCTGCATCCTCTGGATTAAAAAGGAACGGCAACAGCTGACTTGTTTTCAGTGCTGAGTTCATAAGCCAGCGTGTCTCGTGGTATGGGGGTGAATCAGCGCCTATGGGATTGGCACCTTTAAAGGGACTATCAGCGCTGAAGGTTATATACAGTCCTCTCCACAGAAGTCCAACAACTGGTCTCTCTGGTTCCCAGCCATTTACTTATTGTAGCTAAGCAAAGAGGAGATACCCATCCCAACTTATTTTTTCTGAAAATGGTGAATTTCTTAGTTTAAATACTTGATGTTTTTTTTTTTTGCTATTGTGAATAAATATGGTCTTATAAGATTTGCAAATCATCACATTCTGCTTGTATTTGCATTTTACACAGCGTCCAAAAATCTTTGTAACTGGGTTTGTAGAAACTTCTATCTGCGAACCACAGTATTCCTGATATAACCTCAGTCCTTACACCTGTCTTAGTCCACTTCAAGAAAACAAATGTGGAGTGTTAGTTTAAATGATCGAAACAGTGACGGAAATATCCGGAAATTCAACTTCCACAAATAAAATGAGACATAACACAGCACAGCTTAGTCAAGTTGAAGTCATGCTCCTATGTGTCACGCATCTTCTGCTCAATAAAGTGACAACAACAAAGTGAATGATGTCATCACGCAGCTTCGGCCAATTTGTGTTTTTTGTCAGGTGGTTATACTAAACATGTTTTGAAAGTGTAACTTGATGTGGTGAAATTCCGACAGTGATCTGACAAAATGGAAATGTGGAACTGGAAGAAAAGTGCAATGGCAAAAGGAGCAACATGCAAAAAAAACCCCACAGAAATGAACACCACCCATTTAGAGTGATTTCAGCTCCATCCTCCTTACCTCGTGTCCCAGCAGCGGCCGGGCCTCAAGAACTTTCTTGGCCTTGTTTTCCTCTTTGACAGGAAGAAGAGACTTGAGGAATTTAGGAGGTTGTGGGGAGAGGACTTTAAAGGGGCTGGCAATAAAAAAGGTCGAACTGTCTGGAACCAACCCTGTATGGGAACATTCGGTGTTAACTAAGTCAGAACGGAACGCTTCCACACACGTGCTTTTTCTGAGGTTACCTGAACTCTCCTTTTTAATGGGTGTGGTACAAAGGGAGCCGTCCTGTGGATTACAGTTGGTGCTGTCCACACGGTCACAGTGATCCTGTGATTACAGTCACAACAGACCACAGTCATCACACAAATGTACTCTTGCATGACAGTTACAGAAAACGTTGAACAAGAAGCCCGACGCACCTTACAGTCTTCATCTTCACAACCAGTCAGGTCTGTTTTACTACATAAAGACTGGAGAACAAGAAATAGGACAGTAAAATTATGTGTATAATTTTATAGTCAAGTTATTTCCATATGGCCAGCAGGACATGCAGTGAGTGATTTCTTTAATTACTTGCTGTACATTTGGTGTGCTGATACTCCTCCTTAAGTGTCTCCCCTTGGCAGCGAGTGCTTCCTTCACTGTCACAGCCTGCAGAGACCATTAAACAAAGGCAAGTTTATCTCTATACATCATCCCTAAATAATTAATGATTATGATGTACACTAAATTACATTTTTTACCAAATTAGATTGTGTTACTGCATAGGTTACCTGTCGTAGCCTCTCCAGGCTAAGGATGTTCTCCACCTCCAGAACTCCCCGGGTGTATTTTTCTATGTAAGTTTCTCCATCCTGAGTCTCCTCGCTGTCCCCACGAGCAGCCATGAGAGCCAAGGTTTCCCTCTCCTCTGGCTCCTCCGAAGCCTGGAAGAAAAAAAAGGAAGGAAGCTTAGAAAGAGAAGTTAAACTCCAAACACTGATAAAACAGAAGCAGAGTTTCCAACATACCTTTGGTATGTTGGAAACTATCTCATAAGTCACACTGCAGGAGTAAAGCATGTTCTTTAGTGACATTCTTCTCTTGAGGCTCTGAGTGAAACTCTGTAAGAAAAAAAATATTCAAATTATGTTGATCATTAAAACATGACAGGCATCTGTAAGCCTAATATGTTCTTTGGGCTAACCTCCTTTGGTTACATCTAGAGTTTCAAGTATTAACCTGTTTGTTGTAGATGTTGACAGCAATCCTCTTGCGGAGCACCAGCTCCATGGAGGCAGGGTGGCTGAGCTGCACCGTGGCTTTAATGATCAGGTAGATGCGTTCATTTGGCGACGTGACCCGGTTGAGGTGAACAGAATCATGAATGGATGAATCCCAGGAGCACACTGCTGACACCTAATGAAATTTCAAACTTGTGTTTAATTTATTTAATTTCACATTTATCTATAGAAAGAATGTGTGGCAGTGGTTTTGTGACAGCACAGGGAGACACATGGATTACGATGGCATACGTGGACCGTAGCTCTGGGTTTGTCTAATTACCATTTAGACAGCATTTAGCGCAACGATTACTGTAGGGTTAGTCCTGCTCAACATCACACAAAAAGGAATAAAGATTAATTTCATTTAATTACTTCCTACCACACATGCTGCAACCCATCCAATTAGGCACACATAATTGTAGGAAAAAAGTTGCCCTAAAACCCTTTTATGTGTCAATTTGTGCAATTATGTGAGGAGAAAAACTTTATAGCAGCAATTTAGCAAATGAAGATAATTTAACATGGAGCCATAGTAAAACCAAAGACACACAAATACATATGTTTAACAAAAATACTCTACAGAGTTGACTTACTTACAGTACATTCATTACACTATTGGATATCTGTGAGCTTCTCTAAGTAAGTAAAGGGAAAAGGCAAAAGAATAATAACGCATCATTATTATTATTATTTTTATTTTTTGGCAGTTTTGGGCCTCCATAGAGTCTCAGAGTTGCCAAGAGAAACCAAATTGGAAACACTTTAATCTTTTTTTTTGTCTATGATTCAACTCAATTCAATTAAAAAATAATAATGTTAAAGTATTTTTGACCAGGAGAGGGCAGTAAAGTAACCGTTGTTACTTACCTCCTCATCACTGTGCCTAATGATAGGTAGATAGAAGAACTGGCTGCCGTGCTCTTTGGGCAGTATAGAGTTAACGCCTGCAGCATGTGGGCCGGTCAGCTGCTCGTTCACTGTCAGATTATCCGCTGGTGGCGTACAAAAAGAAGGCCGTTTGCATTTGTGAAGCCAGCGAGGAGTCTGTGAAGTAAAGTATGTGTCTGCCTTACCATTTAAATCCAGGAAGAGTACAGGAATGTGAGCTTCCATTCCTGCAGGTGGAGTCCTACAAGCAGTTGAACAACAGGGTATTGGTTCAAAAATAAAATTAAATAAAAGGCAACAAGAAGTTTTCATTTCTGAATGTTTTGTTTTGCTTGTTTTCACCAGTCTGCAGGAGCTCCCGGGATGCCACTACCAGGTGCAGGTACCAGCACTGCATTTCTCTCTTCAGTCAGCCCGACCCACTGCTCCACCAGCCGAGCTTCACGCTCAATGTCCTCCTCTGACTTCTCTACATGCAGTGAGAAGGATAGAAGTTAAAAAAGAAATGTTTAAAAAAAAAAAGAGCAATCTTGTGATCAGGGCCTAAAACCCACCCTGTTTGTTGATGATTTTCTTGATTTGTTCGTCAAGATACTCCCGACGTTTGATTAGTGCATCTGACCAGCGCTCTCTAACACAGTTGAGATCCTCTTCCTGGAACCAAACAAAGAGCTGAATTAATGCCAGCTGGCTCAGTGAAGCAAAGGTTCTGCTACAGGGCAGAGTGAATTGTTACCAGTGGATGATGAGCGTGCACTGGGCTGATTTCTCTGAGGGAATACTGTAACTGCTCCCAAACACCCCCAGCTAATACTTTGGAAAAGTAACAGCTTTACCAAACCCAAGATGTTAAAAAGTAAAAGTCTTAAGCTCTCCAATTCTGGCTATAAAACAAATGTGATTTCACTAAATAAACACATACACAAAAGCTCTCCTTATCCCCCTTTTGCAATCGCACTCATCATTCACACTCGTTTGCATGCACCTCCTCGCACGCAGCCAAAGGTCCCCAAAGTCCTACCTGAATACATGGGAAGTATTTCTCTGACAGAGCAGCAGAGAGTAGATTCCCCTCTGCATCATCCCCAATCCCCAAAATACCTCAGAGCCAATCATGTTACGCTTCTGCAATCAGCACACTCTCACAATGCAAAGTACTGTAAATCATGCAGCCATGCAATGCCCAAGTGATTAATTGAGGCGTATTACTTCTGCAGCTCTTCAGTAGTGACAAGCAAACAGTAGCATTAGTGCGCAAAACCTGAGGGGAAAGGCAAGAGAAGGCGGGACAAGATTCTGGCAGACATGCTGCTCCCGGAAGCTCAGGGTGAACCTGTAATTTGTTCGTTTTTATTCTAGGAGATGCCAAAGAGTTGTTGGTGCGACTGGTAATCACAACACATCAGAATACATCCACGTGTGCAGCTGAGGCAGATGCTGTTTAATAAAGCGCTTCTTTAGTCGGCAGGGACCTCCTGCCTCTCATGCCCTCAGCACAAGGCCTAGTCACAAACACGTGATCACATCGGTTGGTGTCCTTCATGCTGCAATGTGAACTAAAGGGTGAGCAGCAGCAGCAGGAGACTCGAAGGGTACCTGATAACTATCCATATCGTCTTCCACCTCTCTCTGGCAGGAGAGAACACACTGAGTCAGATGTGGAGAAGCAGTAAAGGCCTTCACTTGACACGTCAGATGAAACCAGTTGTTTCCCATCTAGCTTACTGTGAATTTCAGTGACGTTTACATCCATGCTCACATACTTTTTTGAATAAATAGTTATATTTATAACAAGAATTGTCAATTTCATAGTTAATTTGAAAAAAAAAAAAAAAAGGGATTCTGTGACTACTGAATTAACAAGCAGCCCCTTTCTATACCCCACAACAGAACTGCGACACTAACAAGTCTTTATTTTCTTGACCAACTCTATGCTGGCTGCCAGCTACCAGGATGGACCAGTCTAGGCATGAAAGCTGAGAAAGACTAAACATAGTTTGGCTGAATTGGTGTAATATTGTGTCTTTGTGGTATGAAACAAGTAGAATGTTCCCCAGAACATCTTCCTGTTTTGATACAGAAACACCTAAAGACAAATTACCATCCTAATGAAGCCAGCACAATAGGCTCATAGTCAAAGTCCATTTGTGTGTATGTGGAAAAACGCAAACATGTGCATTTTGCAGACCTGGTAGCTGTCGAGTGGTCTCTGTAGTTTGGTGGAGCGAGCCGACACACACCCAATAGAGACAGACAGAACAGCCTCCACCAGCAAGGGCAGAGTGCCTGAGTTCTGGACCGGTTTCACAGACACCTGCAGTCTCCTGGAGTGACCCTGTTTGAAAGAAATCATAATCACATAATTAATTTTTATCCTCTTAAATGTGTGTTTAATCTAAAGCAGCCAGCCCGACCTGAAGGAAACCTCCTTCATAGTTTTTCTCTGACCTGTCGGAGTTGGAAGACTCCTCCTGTGCTGATGTCTTTCCCAGGTTGCAGCTCCACAGATGCATACTCTCCCTGCTCATTAAGCTCTTGGATGGCGATCCACAGCTCGATCCGGCGAGACACGTCGCTCCACCTTGAACATGTAACAGCTGGGATTAGAATCAATTTTATAGAAGTGCAAAAATGTCAGTGCAACATGTGATGCATCCGACCTGTCCCGGAGCGTCTGGGTCTTGGCTTCCAGTGCATCCAACTCCCAGAGAGAACGACCATTCCCAGCACAGCGATGACCCCACACTTCTATGGCCAGCGCTCCATCTGATATAAACTCTAAAAACTCATCTGTCACGTGCACAACGTAGTCCTGGGAAAAGAGTTTGGGGTAGAGAAGATGAAAGTTACTAACAAAAGTTGCAAGAATGTAAAATGTCTCCGAAACAAGGCATTAAAAAAAAACCTCGAATGAAACAACAAGCAGCTCATTTTTCCAACCTTGCAGTGATCAAACTGGACCGTGAACTGAGCATCTGGGCTTCGAGGGGATGGTCTATCTGGGCTGACCATGGGAGGAGCCACAGTGGGCTCACCATGCTCCCAGAACATGTACTGACAGAAGACAAAGTTGGACAGGTTGAGCGGCAGTCCTGTGGCATCCCTGATCCGCACCTACAGCAGCGAAGACAGGATGAAGATTGAAGACTTTGATGTTTTTTTAGACCTGAAATCTCGCCGTGCACCGCCTGCACAGATCCGTTTTGAAATCTTTGGTTAAAATCCACTGATGGTTCACTCGTACCCTGCAGGTGAGCCTTTTGGCCATGTGGACGATCTCTCCGTTGGTGTCCATGACCTCGTAGCAACTATTTTCACTGGAGTTCTCCGAAGAGTCGTCCCCGCTACACAGGCGCTCCGGTACAGCTCCACTCACTCGCATCAGCTCAACGTGCAGCCTGCCTGCTACCTGTACATACAAGCAGAAGGAGTGGGACAAAACCTAAACCGTTTGAGAACTAATCCATGTATCCAGAGAAAATTGGCCATTTTTTATTCATTTTAACCAGTATGCTGATTTTTGTTGGTCTGTATCTTTTCATATGGACATAAAAGTACTGTGAATTATGAAAAGCTTTTAAATATATAAGGACTAAAAGAATAAGACTAATTGTACTAACAGCCCACATGAGAAGTGTGTGATCTAGTACCATATCTTCATTTTATTAAGCATTAACTAGTAAAATAATAAAAATCAGGGCTTCAAAAGGGGAATTCACGAACACAATGACTGACGTCACAGACAGCAAGTCTACAGTGTGCCCTTACCTCTCCCTGCTGGCTGATGATGGGGACAGCGTACTGCAGCTTGACATCATGGAAAAGGCACTCGAGAAAAATGTTGGCCACCCCAATCAGGTTGTGGTTCTCTTGCGCCTCGTAGAAAGGATCACAGTGCTTACTGCTTGCTTTGTTATACTATACAAAGGAAAACAAAAGAACATACTTTTAATTACTTTCCCGCTTCCTTACTCATTTTTTCCTGTCTCTGGTCCTTTGTTACTCACCGTTTCCTCTGTGCCCTCTTTCCAGTCTCTGTAGTGGTCTCTCATGTCTACAAGTTTGTTCTCCAGCTTTTCAATGGTCCAAACCTGGGTCCCCTTCCCTTTCCTCCGCACCTGAATGGCTGGCTCGCTCACGATAGCGCCACGCTACATTAAAGTGTCACATTTTAGATCAGAATACAAGATATTCACATCCTCCCTAACCCTAAGCTTAACCGACCAAAACACTGAAATAACCGAATGAAGTGTAATCGTTTCAAAAAGGTTCAGCAGACTGACCTTACGGTTGGCGCTGAGGTTGGCTGCAGGAATCTGAAGGGTGACCTGATAATCGGTGAGTTTGTTCATCTCCTCTGCCAAAAAGTTGGCTTCTCGCACCAAAGTGTTGGCTTTGACAACCTGCTCTCTGAGTCGGGAAAGGCTCTGGCGAAAAAGCTCATCCCTGTCACAAAGAAACAAATACACAGAGACGCATTTTATAGAGTTTGATCTTCTCATGTCCTGAGTGAGTAAAAGAATCATTAATTCCTTCCACTCAGATTTGACTTCTTTTGGCATTTTTATGATAGAGAAAATTGTGCACTATAGTTTGTATTTGTGTGGGCAACAAGTATGTAAAAGCAGAAAAAATATACATCTAAATTATTATATACTAGTTTCATCTGTGGCTACGCATTTATAATTTTGATGTCAACATCTTAAATAGCACGCCTATATATTTTATATGTATGAGGCATCATATGTGTGTGCGAGCTACACTAACCGCTCCTCCGTCCACAGTCGCAGCTTGCCGTGCGGCGCGTGCGTTGAGAACGTGAGGCGGTCGCTGCTGCTGCGGTGATGCTGTGAGGTTTTCTCTGGAGACAGCTGTTGCCGCAGCGACTCCAGCTCTCTTTCGTACATCATCCTTTGCTCCTCCAGGGCCGTACGCTTCTCCTCCAGATACTGCTTCTCCAACACCTGGACCACATTCTGCATGGGGTCTACATACAATTAAAAACAATTAATTGTATGTATTGCAATTAAAAACTTATTAAAAAAATACACTCACTGTCTGTTGTTAGCTACACCGCTCTGTTTCAGCTGCTTGTTAACATAAATATCCAATCAATCAATCACACAGCAGCAGCTCAGTGCATTTAGGCATGTAGCCATGATCAAGACAAAGAACAACTGCAATGTGAAGTTACTCAACAGAAATGCAAATATTAGTTATTATCAGTATCATCACAGATTAAACTACTGTTCTACTCATGAACACTCACTGAATTAATATTCATGAGCTGCTAGAAACTGTTTTTCTTCTAAGAATAACTTCATTATTTGTGGCATTACACATGGATACTGTAAGTCAAATAGAGAAATACTTTTTTTCCCTTTATTCAGAGGATTAAACCCAGTAATACAGGAATGGTATTTTTAAAAGGATGTTAGGATACAGTCAGAGTTTCTGGAATGAGCTGGCAGTTCATAAAATATGTACATGGTCCCAATCATACCATTGTTTCCAAGAGTCTTCATTATGACCTCCATCTGGGCAAACTCATAAGTGTAGTCTTGCTCAGAAGAGGCCTCGCTGGCTGTCTCGATGTCTGCCTCGACAAAGCTCTCTCTGGGAGATGCTCTCTCCAGCTCCTTCAAACGGTCCCGCCGCTTTCGTTTAGGCAGATTGATCCTGGAAAGCAGCGCAAATATCCAGTCAGTGACTTCATAGCTGTTCACACGCTTGAATGTGGCAACAAAAACAAAGGACTCATACCTGAAGAAGTGATTATTTCCCCATAAGATACGGTCTCCATGCCACAAGTGTACTAATGAATCAATCATAGTTCCATTCACACAGGTCCTGCAGAGAACATACATTTATATTTTATTGTTGAAGAATTGTATTGTAACCTTCAGGTTTTCAAGGGGAAGAAGCAGGCTAATCGAGTAGGAACAATGGTTTTTTAGGGGGAGGGAGACATGCATCTGATATCAAAGTGAGGAGCTCAGATCATGAGATTCCTGTGCAGTGAGGTCATGTGAAACTCTGAGGTCCAGTCATCCAAGAGCGCAGATCACAGACAGAAACACAGACACTTAGTATGTTGGAATAAGTTGCACGACAGCTCACCTGGCATTCCCTACTGGCATCAGGGTGACATCACCATCTGGGCACACCTCCAGGACGCAGTGCTCTGGCTGTATCCCGATCCCAAAGAGCTGGATGTCCTGAGATGTGTCTGCACCCACACGCGTGTGCTCCTACACACAGGTGCAGGAAAGATTAGGGAAACTACATTGGCAGATCAGGATGTAATTACATCTCACCCTTCTTATCCAAATGTTCTGGCCATAACCACAAAAGGCTGCTACCTTTTATCTACTGAACTGATTTGAACTAAAGTAGTGAAAAAAACAATAAACACAAGAATACGAATTTGGGAAAATGACAACTAGACATAAAGAAAAATCAGGCCTAAGCAAAAAAACATGTGTACCGAGGCGGCGTTGTAAAACAAACATCCTAGCTTCTAAAGGATGTCGTACCCTGCAGCGAACGAACCGATTTCACATTACCATAGTCATTCCACACTGATATGCCAGGCTGGCCTGCAGGAACTAGACAAAGGCCTGTTGTTCTGTAAGCTGTGCAGATTGCTGTCTCACATGCCTCAGCGCTCACACATCCAACTAGACGGCTGGCTGTTCCACTTCAAAGTCCAGACCTGCTCTTACTGAACTTCTCTCACTACAACATGTGTGCTTCAGTGTGTGTTTCAGGGCCTCTGTCAGTGCTAAATATTACTGCTGTGGTATGTGGCGCATGAAGAGACTCACTGTGAGTGCTTAAATAGTAAACTGCAGTATTAGCGAGTGACTGAATAAGTGACTAACTGGGTCTTTGTGGCAACTAATGAAGAATACAAGGGGATCTTTTTGGCTTGTTTTCCACCATATAGGCGTTCTGGTCTTTTGCAGTCACTATGAGCAAAATGCTACAGTGATTATAATAAACATCATAGGAACATCTTGCTCTATAATTCTGAAAGTTAATTCACAGAGAATTAATAAAGGACAAGTGATTAGGTTTCACTATAGGACATAAGATGACATGAAAACACAGTAACCAGCTGTGTCCCCAGCTCTGGTCTGGGAGCATTTCATCAATGCTAACCATGATATTAGCCACATTAGCTCATTAGCTATCAAAATGCTAACACTGACATCACAAATAAAAGAACCAGTCCATTTACCAACTGTATACTTAAGTCTCACTTTAACATTAGGCACTCGATTTTCTAAACCCCCCCCAAAAAAAATCATACAAATATATGTCTGTAAAACTTTATTTTTTTTATTAAAAATGTCCTCTTGGAACTTTAGAAATTTAAATCAGTTTAAATTTAATATTTAAAATCACTGGGATAATCAGAGAAATGCAATACGGCAATGCAGTGTGAATAATCTCTGTATCTTTTTTTTCTAAGAGACTCTTAAACTTAAGTAACAGGGCAGATCCAGGCTATGTGTTTAAACTAATTAGACTCACTGTTAAAAACAAGCTGTATGCTATATTTGCATTAAGCAAAGAAATTGTTGAGTAGTATATAATCCAGTGTGATAATATCAACAGATACTTTGGGTCTTGGACCTCTAGCATCATATTGTAAACCTGCTGTAAAGAACCTCGGTGCTTTCATTGATTCCTTTCTGAAATTAGATTTGCAGATTAAATCTGTGCCCTTTTAGCTTTTAGTTTCTTTTTTTAAACAACCTTGGCAAGGATATCCATGCTTTTATCACGCCCAGACTGGATTCCTGCAGTTTGTTTTTTATGTCAGATTTTGCAAGGCACTATTATCATGAATGCAGTTGGTCTAAAATGCAGCTGCTCGACCCCTGACTGGTAGACAGACACATGAATGCATTTCATCTATCTTAGCATTGATTAGGATTCATTTTTAAATTTTGTTCACTTATAAGTGCTTGCATCAGCATATCTCTAAGTAACTATTCGTCATGTTACAATTTTACATGCTCAGTGAAAGACCAGGTGACTCGACTGGTGACTTAACTCTAAACACCAAACTAGCTCTTACAGCTAACTGATCTTTTGCAGTTGCCTAACTCTCAGACTTAAACTTAAAAACTTATCTTGTCTTATGAACCTTTTTACTTTAGGTCTAATTTACGACTGTGTGTTTCTGTAAACACTAGAGATTGATTTTAATTATGTTAATTACATTCCTTATTGTTTTTAAATTACTGCCTCCTAATTGTTTTATTGATTTCTGTGCATCACCTCGGATAGTGCCTGTTGTGCTTAAATTTGCTTTATTAAAAAAACCGGCTTGACTGAGGAGCTGAGCTTGGAAAAAAATGACATTGCAAAAACAGCATTACCTTCAGGTAGTAGACCAGCAGCTCATTTAGGGCAGGATCAGCATTCAGATTGACCAGGAAACACTTGTCTTCACCCACTTTAATCCCAGACGTTTCCAAGGAGATCCCCATGCTTTCCAACTGCTTCTGACGCTCCTGAGAACATGGATAATAACAATGTAGCTGTTCATATAAACACACTAAATTAGAGTTGAGGTTTCACAGTTTTCATGAGTAAGGAGTTTACAGTGGCAATCTCCTCTGTCTTTCTTAGCTTCTCCTCCCAGGTGACTGTCATCTCTTGGATGAGTTTCTCAGACTCCTGCAGTTTCTCCTTCAGCTCAGGAGCCTTCATGGACTGATGGGAATAAAAAAAAATGTAAAAAAAAAGGAGAATAAGTCAGAGTCAGATGTCTGGCATAATTTATTCCTAATTGAACAGCATCTGTGGTTCAACCTCTCTTCTCACCTCGGCCTGAGAGAGCTGAACTTTCAGCTTCTCCACCTCTTCCCTGAGCTCTCTGATGATCCGAGCGTTGGGGTCTTCATTCACAACGGCATGGTTGACGATTCTCTTGGCCCTGTCGGCGTAACGTAGAGTGGACAAAGTCTCCTCATAATTATCAGCAGCTGGACTCACCGTTGCTATCATGGCGGTCTTGCTGTTTCCGCCAAGGTTGTCCTGAGTTTAAAAAAAAAAAAAAAAATCACAAGCTGTTAAAATAGACTTTCATGACAAGTTACAAAAGAACAACCCAAACAGAACGTGGGTCAAACCTTCAGTAGCCAGGTGAGCACTGAGTCTCTGTAAGGCACAAACTTGGCCTTCCCCTTTCCTGCAGACTGATCAGCCAAAGCAGAAATCACACATCCTAATGTGGTGAGAGACCTAAAAACCAAACAAAGATATATTTAACCTGATAAATGATTGGACTTTATATACAGCTCATATACAAAATAAAAAATGTTCTCACTTGTTTATATTGCTTCCTTCTTTGAGTCTCTCCCCAGCAGCTCCAGTCTTCGACACACGTTCACTTCCTGCCAGGTCAACCAGACTCATTTTGCTCACTTTCTCCCCTGAATTCTGTTGACAGTCACAGTGTGCCCAGACAAATATATTTAATTAATAAACAAATGTTTGTCCTTGTGAAAAAATGATTGTAAATGTGTGTGAAATAAGAAAAAACAAAAAGACTTACTCCAGACTGTAGATCATAGAGCGTTTGCGTGACAATGATACTGAAGACGGCGTGTGATCGGCTGCTCTCCTCATTCATGTTGGTGGCTGCAACTGTGCGAGATTTGTTCCCCTCTGACATCAACACCTCAATGTCCTAAAAAAAAACAAAAAAGAGGAAGTTTAGGACAGCAGAACTATTTAAAGTGTTTTTCTTGCTCAGGCTTTGAGCACATTTCGGTGGCTAAAACTTTAAAATGATAGTTGTGATAGATGTGCACATCTGGCTGTATGCCACTTTATTTAATTGGGTCACAACTGAGAGAGGGCCAAAGCTGTGGGAAATCCATTGGACTAATATCAGGCAGAGCAGAGCGCAGAGGAGCAGGGCGGAGGTGTTTAAACGTAATTATGGAAGGGCCTGCCAAGGCTTGGCATACGCACTACACAAAACCCCATGACTACATCCCACATCAGGAATATGTGTCACTGGAGTCTCTGCGCTTGGGAAGGTTTTACACAGCGAGGTTATTCCAAATCTAAATCAGTGGTTTGGCGACTGAAGATACAAAGTAATTTCTTCTGGATGTTATAAATCATGTTTATGTGGCTCTGATAGAGGGTGGATATCGCGTCATTTCTGGTCGCGGCATGATGAGAGACGGGTGAAAGACTCACCTCAAAGCTGGTCACAGCCAGCTGAGACAGACCGTCCACATACGGACCAAAGACTTTGTGTTCCCGAACTTTCAGGGACTGTCGGCTCCTTCAAAAAATAGAGAAGGCAACACAATGAGTAAAAGAGAACAAAGAAGCACTCTGAAGAAACTTAAAATCTTTTATTAAATGCATACAAGCTGTAGTATGGAACTGTAACATATACATGAACATTTATAAGAACCAAAGCTTTTTCAAAGGGAATAATACGTCATTTTGATTAAGCTTATCAGCACCAAATAGATTTCCTGTGATTCACAATGCAGCAGTGCTTTAAATCTGGTGTTTGTGGTAACATTCCCACATTGGCACACCAGTAGAGATGGGTTCACAACAGGTTGAGAGCAAGGCCAAACAAAAATACACACAGGTGTGGATTTTTCTTGTTTAAGGCATACACCATGAGCAATCATCAGCAGTGTAAACTCACTGGACACTTTATTAAGAACTTGCTTGCTGGACCCCCTCTTATCTATGCTTAATGGCATAGATTCAACAATCTACCTATGATTCAACTTCAGGGATGTTCAGCCCACATTGACTTTAAATGCGGGATTTGAATCTCCCGTTCCACCGCATCCCAAAGGTGCTCTACTGAATTGAGATCTGGTGACTATGGAGGTTATATGAGTAAAGTGAAGTCATGTTCACAAAACCAGTTTGAGATGATCTGAATTCTGTGTGGTCTTTTGCGTTTGTGGGCCATCTGCTTCAAGGTTTGACGTGCTGTGTGTTCAGAGATGCTCTTCTTTTGTGGCAGGCACCTTACTGTAAATTGCGCTACATTTAACACCAAAAAGCATGCCCTATGTTGCACCCAGTGTGTGTGTGATAGTTGCTAGGATGGTTTATTTATCTGGAAAGAGAAGGGGAGATGTTATCAGAACAAGTGCATAATTGGCAGGGGTGGAGAGCTTAAAGATAGGAGCTAAAACTTTGTTTCTATCCTGTTGTTCTTTACTCTGAGGACTACTCTGAGTGTTTAGAGCTGAGCCCCACATACTCCTGCTGCACAATAATACTGGTATTTTAGCGAAACACAGCTGAACTGAAATTCACAGCGCGTCACATGGAAGATCCCAACAGGAGACAGATACAAGGATAGGTCTTGTTTTCCTTTTTACAGTGAGCAGAGTGGGCTCCAGTGTTTCAGGCTTTTTAGCTATATTTCTACACAAAGACCAGTACACAATGAAAACATCTCTGCATGTCTGTTTTTAGCAGTGAGAACATGCAAGGCAAACTCTGTAGTCACTACTGCATAACATTTGTCCATTAACATGTGCGTAACAATATCTTAGGATTAAGGCTAGTCAAATTAGTATGTGCAATATTCACTTTCTTCTTCAGACACACAACCAAATCACGTCCACCCTTGACTCCTGTATAGCTCCGCACCTTTGATGGAGATGGCAACCGGTTTAATCACATTTATTATTGTAAACAGATTGCTTGGAAGATTTCAGCTTTGTCTTAGTGCCATTTTCTCACCATCTTGATACATCAGACTTGGTTTGAAGATGTCTGTCTGTCAGTGGTCTAACCCACCCCTGCTTTATACAGTACTACAGCTAACGTTTATTCCTATAACTGACAGAGTAAATTAGGATGCAAGATCAAGAGCATCTGGAGGTTACTATATACGTGACAGGAAGCTGCATCTTTTGACATCTGCAACTCACAGAGCGCTGCACTGTAGTCTGTTTCTGGCGCTCGGCTCGCAGCAGCTCTGACCGCTCTCTCGCTCACGGCTTTACTACCAGATCTCCCTGAAACATCCCCATTCACAGCTCACCCTTCTTAGCAGTCTGTCTGCCAACCCACATCACACCGCAGAGGCGAAGAAAGCAGCACTGTCAGAGGACGACACTGGCTGCTGTTCTGCAGGAAATAACTGGGTTGAGCTTCCTACTCACATCATTCTATCGCCATCCCCCCATCCTGGGTACTAGACACAACAGAGCTATAAAAAGAGACACAAACCAGAAGACAAGGCGAGCTAACGGACAGATCACTCTCTGCTTGAGCTGGAGAGACTGAAGAGAACGAGAAAACAACTCCATAGTTTGTGAAAACAGCTGCGTCTTGTCGCCCCCAGGTCCGAAAGCTGCTTCGGTGAGCTGGAACATGTGCATTTTTAAAAGCAAACATCAAACTCACCCTTTGGGATCCAGAAGGTCACGGACTTTCTCATTGTAGATCTCCATGTAGGAAACTTCCACCTTAAAAGAATGGCCTTCGTTTGCCTCCCTGTGGACCCTCTCAAACAACGAGCAGCAGAGTCGAGGAATTAAGCCTGGCTGCTCTCCATTGCCCATCATGGAAAAGGACTTGCCTGAGCCTGGATGCACAACAGAGTCACACATAAGTTGCCAACTTCAGAAAGCGAGTTAGTTAAGTGTAGTTAAGTGTAGTCTCTGCTATGGCCACAAGTACATCTGGAGAATAATTGCCATCATCATCGTGTTGCAAAAAACGAACATGTAAAGAATGAGTCTCCAGCTGTGCCAGCAGCTGTGTCAGGCCACATTTGTGCTTGCACATTAGCATATACTGGGTGTACAATCGATTTCCTTTAGCATGTTAGCATGCTAACATTTGCTTATTAGCACTAAAAATTAAAGGTGATGGGAGCACGTTAAAAGTGAAACTTCTTGATTCATTTCAAATCACTTCACATCATTATTTACGATTTGTGATCTAAGTTAAACTAAGACTGTCCAGAAGTGTCGTCATCACTCATGTGCTGCTTGCAGGATGTTGCTTCAACCAGATGATTATATCGGATTTGTTTTCTTTCTTTCTTCTAACTGATGAGCGTGCAGGTGTGTCCCTCTAAGACAGGAAGCAGGAAAAAATAGCTAATGTGCTTTCAGGGCGAGGGAGGAAATGAAGTCATTCAGTTACCTGTTTGTCCGTAAGCAAATATGCAGGCGTTATATCCCTGGAATGCATTTTCAAGTATCCCCTCTCCAAGGCACTTGAACACCACCTCTTGACCTTTCAGAGAAAGACACGGTCACCATGGAGATCATGGTAAACAGAGGAATAATTGTGTCACACAGGGTCAGAGGCCACGTCCTTTTAAGGATCCAGCCTCTGAGTTAATACACAGTTATACTGTATAAGCACTATGATCACACATACTGTTTGGCTGTCTTAGTACTAAAAAAAAACTCTATAAATGGAGTGACAAGGGGCACAAAGGGCCACGAAACAGTGAATAAGATTCATGAAAGGTGGCAGATTCCTGTCTGGTCATGTGGAAAATGCAGAGCTGTGTAGAGAAAACTCTTGTCTTGCTCACTGTCATGCCCCTGCTCAATGGCCCAGCTGTTTAATGAGCTAAATAAAGCCTTGGCTCGGGCCCTTGAGGCAGCCCTTAACTGAACAGATTGCCTTGTCGGTTCAGCACAAAGGAGATGTAAGCTTAACATTTCCATCGGCTAAACAAGAGTTATTTGACAAACACAAAGTATCCTCAATTATTATGTAAATCCGCCTCACACTGGCAGTAATAACCTCTTTTATGAAGATGTTACAGAAACTGCAGCTGAGGAGAAAGAAGAAAGCGACTTTACCGGGTTAGCCGGTGCACGGCAGTGTAACAGTGGTGGATAAATACATAAACACAATGATAAATGTGTGTGAACAACTGTGATGCCACTATAGCAGACATACGAGTCCAGACAATACAAACACAACTGCCTTGTGGATTTTAATTCATTCACTCAAAATGCCAATTTTCATATACACCTGTACTATACTCTGATTTGCATGATGCAAAAACAGCCTGCCATCATGCAGCGAGCTTCTTTGCCCTTGCAATGGTAACATAAAGCTCTGCAGCAGGTCTTTGCATGGCACATAATTTGAGCTCTCTGGTTGAGTAAAGGATTGTTTTTCTGTTTTTTTTCTAGCCTTCACATTTGTGACTCACCGGCATATTTGGGAACGTTGGACTCATCCATGGACCAGAAACAGTGGTCAAATGCGAACACCTGCAGAGGCGACAGCACAGGGAGTGTAAACACACACTTGCCCAAGCATGTATAGTACAACATAAGCCAGTCTCTCTTAGTGGTGGTCGTCTTCTAAGGTTCACAGGATTGATGTGCAGTACCATGTAAATCAGCAGGACTGAGCTTGTCTGAGTGAGTAAGAGGAATCCTAACTGAGCATTGTTCAAAGTAATGTTAGTTAAGACCGCATCATGTCTGTCTGTACAAATTCACTCTCAGCTGTTTTGTCATAGTGGCTGGAGTTAAACGAATTCATAAATCAGGGTCAGCGCTCCCCAGAAGAAATTCCAGCACTCAGTGACCCTCATCTCCAAGGAGACAGGGGCATAGCTGTTCCACTTGGTGCGGGCTGGGTCTTAGCCCTCTAAGTCCCACAACACAGACTTCTGCAGCAGCATGCCCTTCTATCACCCAGGCACCTGCAAGCGCTCTGGATACATAACACACAGAGAGGATACTCTTTCTGGGGAAAGAGCATTAGTCAACAGCCCCTCACAGACAGAACAGCTCCTCTTACAATGTATCTGTTTATGCACTTGACTCCATATTTATCTGCTGTATCGTTCTTAAATGTATCCTTTAAGCAACTGCAATGCAAGTCACCCATTACATATTTTTGTTTGCTGTTGCAACACCTCATTTGCCTAATTTCTAGAAATGCATTACCTGTGCCAGCGCTCAATCCAGAACCATTCCCACACATTTCCAACAAAAAAACAACCCCCCCCAAAAAAAAGACTGCAGTTGTCATGGCACCATGTACTCACTGGACCCAAGAGTTGGAAAGACTGAAATCAGCGAATATAGGAGGGGCTACTGCAGGAACTTCACTGATGTTTGGGAGATGCAGCCCACAGATATTGTATTGCCAAAGGAAATTACCCTGAGATTTGTGATAATGTAATGCTAAATAATATCGTAACATTTTCTCCATCGATGGAAAAGAGGTTATTTGTGTTGATTCAAGAAAGAAGCACTAGGACAAAAAGTGTGGCCTGAACTCGGTAATGGGAGCTTTATGTATGCTTCTCCCTCCATTTGCCTTAAACCTTTAAAATCAGATTAACATTTCAGTCTTGATCTGATTTTTGAAGTTTTTAGGCAGATTTTTGGTTGCTTAAGCAGTCATCTAGCTTGTATTTAGGATAAAAAGCTTAAAATTATAATCATTATATTCAGGATTTTAAAAATGCATTGCAGATTTTTTTCGGATTATCGTTCATATGTTTTTTTCCACATCTGGAATAATGCAGCCTATCTTGGTCAGGACCAAAAAGTCCACATATTTTGTTCGCTTGTGTTTTTCTGATGTTAGAAGAGTAGCTGCCGTCCTGTCAGTGGTACAATTCCTGGCTTTAGTGCTCTGCCAAAACACTTTTCTCTACACAAATACCCCATAATAATTGACCTTTAATCATAATAAGGGCCACTGGCCAGGGAAGCAGTGGTTGCACAGTCAGCATGGGAAGCACTGAGATCACTGAATGCTTTGAAAGCAAGACCTCCTCTTGTGACTTCAGACAAGTGAGTGGGTGCCATTCAAAGGAACAAAAGTGCCATCATTCTCAATTAAGGCTGGTTTGGTAACTAGGGCTTCAGCCTCCTTTGGCCTGTCTCTGTCGGGCCTGAGGGTGTGACTGCACCACAAATTGTTTTAGACTGGACAATTACTATTAATCAGCAGTGCAAATAATGATGCAGCTGAGGCGCACAAAGCCCTTTTTGTCATTTCTAGTATGAAAACTGTCCGAATTTGATTGGACTGCAGTGTCTGTTTCCCCAGTAGATGGCAGGGAGAATTTGAGTGGCACTATAGCTCAGCAGACAACCACGTGCTTGTCTAGCTGAAAGGTATTATAGAGTAGCTCGGGTTCACAGGCCCCAGAGACCATGCACACCCGTGGCCCGGACTAGTGCTCCCCTTGGTCCAGCCAGGGGCTGACTGTACTGAGCACAAAGCCCGTCCCTGGTGTGTGAAACATCTCTGAGCTAGTCACCAGCGTGTTGTCAAGGGGGGGGAAGTGGGGGTGCACTCCAACAATGCAGCTTTGAATGTGCGCACACACTGCCCCAGTGTCCGCGCTCATCCCTCTCTCATTGTAGCGCCTTTGTGGGTGTTCACGAGATCTTAGAGCGCTGACACATTCACACGGACATCTATCCGGCTCCTGCTGACCAACCAAACTACTAAAACACCCTCAGTCATGTCCCTAGAAACAGCAGTGGACTGAACTGTGCAGGATGTCTCTCAGCTCCTCGGGGGAGAAGCGCTGCTTGTCCCGCATCCTGCTACTGAATGATCTGTGAAGTCACTATAAATGGAATTCAGCTCTGTTGATGTCAGCAGGTTGTTTTGTAGAAAAAGAAACAGATAAAACATACATACCTTAGGTTGTTTCCTGGTGAGATTGAGGGGAAATAGTAGGAACCCAGCAGATGAACCAAAAACAGAGAAAAACACAGAGAAATGAACATAGTTAGCAAACAATTTCACAGTCAGAACTTGATATCCACAGTGCTCTGAAAAAAAAGAAACGTGTAACCTCAGTTCTTTCTTTGAAATTCCTTCTTTGACTTCTTTCACTCCTTCTATCATTTTCTCACTCACTCATTCATTTCCACATTGTTGCTTTTCCTGGTGGGAGCTGGTGCTGTGATTGGGTTCATAATTGGGCCAGTGGAGTGTGAGGAAGGGAAGAGATTTAGGATTCAATGTCCCACTGACTCTGCTGAATAAATAGCTCTTATGCCTGTGGACTTAACACAGAGGCCAGCTTGGGGAAGCTGCACTGTGCATTACAAGCTCCCGGAACTAAGGACAAAAGTGTAGCATATATGGTTCTAACATATGCAGGATTATTCTCTTAATTGGACCAGTCCTCATCTTACAGTAAGGTACAGCCTCTACGGTGTGTGGTTAATTAAGAAATGCATGCTCCACAATCCAGTCCTTCAAGATTCAGCAGATAACTCCTGCAGAAGTCTTCTGGCACAGACACAAAGGTGGGCATCACCTTCACACAGTAACCAATACAGAGCAGAAGCTTTGAGAAGACTGAAACACTGCACCAATGTTTCTCACACAAACTAAGCTGAGTCACTGACAACGGCAGGGCCATGGAGTGCTCAGCATCCATTTAAAAATAGAAACTAAAAAAACAAAGGCTAAGTTTCAGAATAATAGAAAATCAAGGGGAATAGATAAAGAATTAACTGTGTTTTAGCTCTTTCGACAGAAGAGTGTGGTTGAAGAACAAAAAGCAAGAGGGCCTCATCTGGGTTCATACCCTGTATCTAAATCTGGGCCACTTACAACACTGAGACTTGGTCTTAATCAAAGCACACAGAGACTGCAGCAGGCAGTTCCCCTCCACCGGCCAGTCGCTCCATACTGCAGCGCAAAGAGGGGACGCCCAGGAAGCGCTACAGTATGACATATGCAGGCTATGTGGGTCTCCAGACTAGAGGGACTACAGATAAGGTCTTCATGCATGCTAAACTGAAAGGCAAAATTTAAATTAAAAAACATGGCAGAGATATGAAGATGGAGTACTGATGAAGAACAAAAGGAGAAAATTGAGGAGGAGTAGAAAGAGAGAGCCAGAGACACACACTTGATGATGAAAAGATGAAAGACTCGCTGTTTTTGAATGAGTGCACTCCACAGCAGAATCTCCACATCTGCAGCATAAACTAAGCAGCAGTAACAGGGGCTGCTGCAGTGGTTTGGCGGCTCATGCTCACTGTGTCATCTACTGTATGTACAGTTAATGTATCCAGTTACGGCATGCTGGGAATGCTGAACAAGACAATAGGAGGAACTGTTCCTAACTGGCTATATTTAGGATTTCATAGAGTTCCTACTTCCTTGTCAAAATCTCACAAGACATTCATTTAATTCCAAACAGCTGACTTCATTTTAGCCTCCTATTCAAAACGAGTCCCTAACCTCCTACCCTATCACAGCCAAGAACTCCTTCTCAGTAAGTTAAAACACACTATCCTCCAGTTCTCCCCCTTTGCTTGGGACATACTCTCTAACTGAAAGCTGTCTTCCCTGACATTGATCTCACAACATATGAAGTCACATTTGGATGTGTAAATACTTCTAATGATGCTTCCTACACAGAAAAAAAAATATTTTTCAGGCTATAGTTGTCAAATGTAGTAGTTTATATTACAACACTCAAGCATGAAGCCCACAGGCAGTCTGCTAAATAATCAGCATGGATGTCAAGTTATGTCTTGAGGGCTTATTAAAGACTATGCTGTGGTTGGACAGTACAAATGTGCGACACGCATGTATGGCACAGAAGTGCCAGGTGGTATCAGGTTATTATCCCCTCAGAGGCAGATGCACTAAGCCACTGCAGCCTCAGCAGGGCATGAATGAAATCTAAAGCCCTTTTCAGACATGGCAAATATAACATTTCTGCCTTCGTCAGTTTGACTTAGTGCATTCTGTCTTTCAGATATAGTCCACTTTTGCATCATCCAGACACACCCATGGCAGTGTGCACACAATATTTGCAATCAAAGCAAAAAGACTTTTTTGCACTTGTGTCAACAAGCAGTAACTGTGGTGATGCGCAACCACACTTTTGAATATTAAGATCTCTCCACCATTAAGAGCAGGGTCTCTCCCTGCACGCATGCTGCATGGTGGTGCTGCGCAGGCTGACCGCACCCTTCACACACAGGCTTGGCAAGAGAGAGAGAGAGAAAATGAATCATAAAGAACTCTATTAACCTTAATGCAAACATGAGGTAGTTAGATGAAATTATTATTGTGTGCATGCTTTTGCTGTTTAGGTCACTCTCTTATGAGCCGAGCAACTCACAAAATGAGCGACAATGTGACGTGTTGTGTATTAGAGGCCAAACAATTCAAAGGCCTGACCAGCCGTTGTTGTGAGCAGGGTGCTCAATCCGACATACTGCAAAGCTATCATCCTCATGTACCACAGCACGTAAATTAGGGACTTAAAAATCCTGTCAGGATGGGTAAAGTGTGTCTCTGTGCTTCCTTTTAGGGGAACGCTTAGGTTCCTGCAACTCCAGCTACCTGATGCCAAAGCACCCATGTATGACTAACTTGGCCAAAGGGAGGAAACTGGCCTCTCACACTGCTATGACTCTCCTCCTGCACGTGGTGTGAGATAGATTAGAGGAGAAAATATCCTCGTTTCTTGTTAAACGATAAGAAATATCACTTCAATACCAGACCGTGACCAGTTTCAAAGATAGTCTGGAAAGGGTCTGACAGATTTTTGTGGCCCTTTCAGCTTAAATCCATGGGTGTGGCAAAAACGAAGGTATAAAAAGTGGGAAATCAGCACTGGAATTCGCCCCCCCCCCCTGTGGTTATGGAGCAAGATTAAGGCCACTGGGTTATCGTGCCACTGAAAAATGCACTCTTCTAAACCAGCAGACAACACATCAGATTAATGTACTGTATTATCCACCCACTGAAGCAGAGATCTACTCTAAAAAATTACATTCTATGCCCACAAGCTCACACAATTATTAGACAAAATAATGAGTTTTTATTGTATCATTTAATACAGTAGTTTCTAACAGTATATATACTACTTGCCATTATTTACTGAGATTCCTCAGTAGCCTTTCAAAGACTTTATGATGACATAATCCTGCTCAACAAATGGAGTATGGAAGAGGTCCCCCCATTAAGACTCCACAGCATTCATCCTCTCTGCACATACACATAACATATTTTGCTGCCGCTCCCACACGCATATTCGAATTCCTCCTCTTGATCTATGGTTGAAACATCACTCCCCCATAACACACACACACACACACACACACACATACAATCTTTTCACCTTAATTTAACCACACATATGACTTTTCCCCCGGTAAGCTTCTGACATGCTTCAAGACAATTAGATTTCAGCAAGCTCTAGAGCCAAACACAATTTTCAGACTGTGTGCGTTTAAGTGTTAGGTTAACATTTCAAATTGCCTGCCAGTAAGTTTAGAACCAGACATGCCTGTCCCCGCTCAAAGCAGAGGTCATCTTGCTGCATAGACACCAAGCAGAGTTACAGTAGAGGGGTGCTGGGGATGGGTGCTGGGGGGGGGGAGGTTCCCATGTAGCACCCAGCCTTCATGCATAACTGACCACACTGTCAAGAAAAATGAGTACAATCCCAAAATAAAACATGACAAATAACTGTTAAGAGCTTTACATGCTGGACAAAAACATTTCCAACGCAGCACTGAAGGAAGATAATTTGTTAATGAGAAAACCAGATTTAGGCTACTGAGACAACTAATTCATATCATACAAGCTCAGATTTTGTCAGCTAAATATGCAACATCTTGGTTAGTGTTGGACCCTTTAACAGGACCGCAACTCAAATTCTCTACTGCAAACGAAAGCCTTGCATTTAAAATGCTTCCTAAGAAAAGCATAGACTTATCAGCTATGTGCACATTAATGTTTTGTCATGTATGTGAAAGCAGCTTTTTGCCGTTTTAGCAGCTGAGGTAAAGCGACTATTACAGTTTGACACTGTAGTGCACTGGTCCCCACAGCATAAAGTTTATAAGGTACAGACTGAAAAACTAGAGATTTTGGTCCATATTTACATGACAGCATCTCACAGATTTGTCAGCTGCACATTCACAATGCAAGTCTTTGGTTCCACCAGATCACAAAGGTGCTGTATTGCACTGAGATCTGGTGACTGTGGAAACAATATGAATAGAGTGAAGTGTCATGTTCAAGAAACTAATCTAGCATTAACAAGATATTTTCATTTTTTTGGACCACTCTCTAAACCCTAGAAATGGTTGTGTGAGGAAAATCCCAGTAGGGCAACCGTTTCTGAAATATTCAGACCAGTCTGTCTAGCACTGGCAGCAAGGCCATATTCAATGTCACGAAGTCCCCTTCCTACCCCATTTTGATGCCCAGGTTGAACTTCAGCATGTCGTCTTGACCGTATGTATGACCCTAAATGCACAGAGCTTCTGCTGTCTGATTGGCTGATTACGTGAGGCTTTTTTGTGAAATAGTGTTACTTAAGTATTCACAGCCATTTAAATTACACCATTAAAGCTCTAAGGGCCAAAAAAGGGGTGACAATTCTGTTAATGTAAACTGCAAATTGATCAGTAACACCTGCACACAGTTTTGTAAAGCAGTGATATTGACAGGTATTAAAAAAATCAAAATACTGAATGCACTAAATGATCATTTTTTAAAAAGCCTAAAACAAAGGAGTCTTTGCATCATTGTTCTAAAAGCTAAAATTAGTCTGAAAATATTTGGAATGAGCGGCTGGAGAATATCATATCACTCATGAAGTCATCAACATAACTTCAGGACTTTTTCTGTATCTTGAAACTGCTGTTGCTAAGTGACGGTGGTAAACATGGAGGGCGAGTCAACCAACCAGCCTCATGAGTCAAAGTTGGAGTATGAAAGGAGAATTTACGATCTCCAAAACAACCCTTAATGAAGAGCACTGTCACCAGCAGCACACGTGATGCTCATACCAACTGCTGTGTGGTACCTCGAGGTTTCCATAACAAATGTTAACAGCAACATATGATGCAGGCAGGGTCTAATTTGATCCTCTCTGGCATTTCTGACAACAATGTGACAAGGTGGGTCACCAGGCTACGTGTGTGTATGCTAAAACACAGACCACATCTACTCTTAAATCCAGTAAGTTCCAAACAAGCCAGAAAAGAAGTGCAATTCATCAATTAGTTCGGTACAGTACTGAGCAAATGAAGAGAAAAGGAAGTGACACATTTACTACCGGGACACACCGCTCATGAACCCCATCTGCCTGCTGGATGTCACTTAGCTGAATAGATCTGGCATATGCCGGGCGAGGATAATAACAAAAGCCAGAGTGAGAATGTTTAAGAAGTACAAATCACATCATTAATGTCATTAATTGGAGGCAGAAATGTAATTTTAACAGAGGTATGGGCTTGAATGGCTCCACTTCCACAGAACGAGACCAAAAGCAAGTCCACAATAAAACACTACCTCATTATGAAAGCAAACAGAATATAACAAGCAGGCTCAAAAACTTCAAAAAGGCCTCATCTCAGAGAATCAAGCCAGGAACAAAAACCAGAATAATTACAGAAGAAAAAGTGTTTGAGAGTGAATTTTCACAAATACTGCCTGTAGAATTAGAGGCCACATGTGAGATTAATGAGGCACAGGCCCGACAAAGAGGGAAGGCACCATCTTTTCTCAATTCCGGATCAAGATGTAAACAATGTCCCACCCTCTAAACAAACAGGGAACAGTCCTCAAGGGAATGTAATTGTTATATCAGCGTGCTGCTAGCACTTTCTCCTAATAGCAAAGAAAGCAGCCTTAAAGTGAAAATCTGTGCTGATAGTGTGCAACTAACTGTGAGAACAAGATTTTAGTGTTGATTATTGGCACATGAGAAGCACCAGTGAAAAAACAAAGAGAGCATTCCTGAGGCCGGCCAGTGGACAAAGCAGCATTGTCATTTAGTAAAGGCTTGTTTTGGAAATCTGGATGACACTTGTTGATGTGCAACGAAGAGAAAATGTGACCAAGGCTCTAAAAAAAACAGTGCACTGTCATGTCTACCCAACACCTTAGTGCAGAAAGCTAGGTGTCTTTATTAGCTGTGTTTTAGTGAGGGTTAGCAAACAAATAAAGTTCTTGGATGCTAAAAAGCATTAGTAAAACATAGGATGATTACATTTAAAGGAGACATTTGAGATTCTGGAAAAGTTTGATGAGATTTTGATGAAAAGACTGCTAGTAAACTTCACGTCTATATGGTAAATATTAAAAAAATATGTTAAGCCTAGCTTAGCATGAAGGCTAAAAGCAGCTAGCTAACGCCACATAAAGGTAAATTAGTTTTTAAATATATTATGTTTTGTTAATTACTGTGTGCAGCTTGTAATACAGGGTGTGATATGCTGGGAGGATGGAGAGGAATCCCTCACCTACTACATAAACTGCTTTTTGTTTTGTGTTTTATCTAAATAAAAATGTATTTCCCCCTCTGATTTTTAGCACTGCATCTTGAAACAGTCTATAAGGCAAACAACAATGAAATCAGAAACTGACTTTCACTTTCAGCACTCCTGATGGGAGATGACACTGCAAACATGGAGGCGATCTGGATCCCATTCTGTTTCAGCTTTTTATTCTTCCACCTTCACACCAATGCTGCTTCAACATGTAAACTGCAGCTAATTAAATAACAGAGAAATGAAACTGATTCAGAGTTGAATCTGAGGCCCATCAGGCGGCAAAACACATTACAGAGTATTTCATTATATTAATAAGAATTACATTTAATCCAGTTAAATTATTTATATGGAAGTATTACAGGTGTTGCTTGATTTGATTTTTAATTATTATTAATTGCAAAGACAGTAAGGGTTGCATAAATCTTCTCGGAACAACATTTTAAAGTTGAGTTCCTTATTTCAAAAAAACGAACATTTAGGAAAAATAGAGAAATCAGGACATTCGGGACCAAATTACTCATCTTTCTGAACATATTTAGAAGAATGTATTTGTTCATGAAATTTCAGAAGAAGCAGCGGGTTTTTTAACTGAAGCTGCACTCCACACAGCACAGATTACATATTCAAGTAAGCAAGATAACACTAGTAAGTGCAGATAAACCCAATTGAGCTCTTGTGACCATCGGAGATAAGAAGAGATTAGACGTGAAATTACAAGCTTGGGGACAGACATTATCAGATAAAGACATGCTTCCACTAATCATCTTGAAATGCAGGACTACAGAGCTAGAGTGACATGGGGGATGAGAAGCCCCAAAAAGTTGCATATTCGACAAGACAAAGACAAATGCCTTCTGAAAAAAAATGACCACATGGAAGACAAAAGGCAGCACCTCCATGTGACATAAAACAGACTCCATTGCGTCTGTCTAAAAAGTGATTGTGGTTAGCTCTTGTCTTTTCCAATAACTGCATCTGAACAAGACAAGCAAGAGATTTACATAAAACAGATTTTCCAACACAACATGACCTTGTATTCAGTTGTTGCACGTTGACGGACATGCTGGGACTTGATAGATGTAATATGGCTCTATTGTGTGAGTCGAAGGGAGGTTTTTTTGGTCATATTGCTCAGGCACTCATCCCCTGTGCAGACAGCAGCCTCAGGTATTTCTCTGCCTGTCCACCCCCACCCTGATTGTGACTGACTGTCACATGAAAACTAAACCTTTCCCAGATTCCTGTTTCAAATATGCCATTTGTGCCAGCTTAGCAAGCAGACGAAAGACGAACCTTAGGAAATTTAACCTCTAGCCCTGAAGTCATAGCCCACGTTTCATTTGCAAACCGCTGAGCTTACTCTTCAATTCTCAGGGAAACAGGAGAGTGGGGTGGGAGTCACGAGTGTAGCCATAATGTTCTGTGGTGCAGAGGCTTCAAACGAAATCCTTTCTTTAAATTCTTTACATGAGTCACGTTTTTAGAGGTGTTGTCCAACCTGATAAACTCATTCACTCGATTCCACCTCCCAAAAAGACATCATTTCTGTATTTCATCAGACTGAAGCAATATTTAAAAATTTTAGGCACTGAGCAAAACCGCTGAGGCAAAAAGAGTCTCACTGAGATCCAGATGTTGTCATTTTTTTCCATTTATAAATCCTGAATTTCAAAATATGCAGCCAAAGATATAAACAAAATACCTATTAAATTAAGATGTGTCTACATTAAAAATATCTGTTACTGCTTATCCCATTCTAGGGCTGTGCCTCATCATTCCCATGAGAGAGAAAAAGTTCCCAGGATCTTGGTCAGCCATATTTGGTATGCTAATACCCACTCAATCTGACACATTCCCAACACACAGGAACAGGTGTCTTCAAAACAAGGCAAAGTCTTAGCGATCAGGGTATCCTCTTTTGTGGCTCCACAAGCAGCAAAAGGGGAAAATTATATGGTTTGGGAAAACCGTGGCAGCCTGAGCACAGAGACCCAAAACACACACACAGCACTAGTGCTGAAATGTTAACAAGTAATTATATGCCTGGACTGCACTATAGAATAGCGATGAGACATAATAAAACCAACGCGAGTCAGAGCACAGAAGGTCATGGCTGATGTGCAGCTAGACAACAAACCATTCCAGGATCTAATAAGGTGAATTCAGGGGAAGCTGAAAACATTTAACTGAGCTTCCATGAAAGGAATCTCTGTATAACTGATACAGCATCTAATCAGATATGGAAACTCACGCTGGATGAAAATGTGAAATGTGTTTGTGTCTCACCCATCAACATGGCAACTGGGAGGAGTTGAAACATCCTGACTCTGAGACGAATATAATGCACGTATCTGCATCTCGGTTACTGTCGCTCCTCTGACCGCTCGCTCACAGCAGCTTTCTGTTCAGCTCTCCCGTTCCACATGTGTTAGCTGTGAGCGGGATTTGTTTAACTGTCTGGAAAGCAGCCACTGTATGGTCATTTCTGTTGTGATAATTGCCTTAAGTACAGGTTAATGTGCGTGTACCCGAGCTGCTGGGCGAGTGAGCTTAACGTTGTTTGACGCTGACTGCGAGTTACTTGAAAACTTTAACAAGGCTGGGTGCAGGCCACGAGAAAAGCCTTGACTGGAGGCAGTTGCCTCCTATGGCTTCATATTCAGCAGTCACACTGTGGCTCGAAGAGTTGTTTGTTCACTTTAACTAATCAGTAAGGACATTACGCAAATTATAAATATGCTGTGTGTGTGTGTGTGTGGGGGGGCAACAAAGAACCTTGGATTGTGTTCAGATTGAGCATCCTTTTAGCTTTATTTGCGCCTGCTGGTAATCAGGTCAGCTGTCTAACCATGTGTGACAAGAGAGAAAGCAAAACAAGCGCAAAAAAAACAAAAAAACAGCAGAAAATCCTCCAACCATGATGGGAGGAAATATTACATCTGTGACTATTGCTAACAGGCATGAAATTTATGAGCATACACTCATCGTTGGCCTATATTCTGTGTGGCTTCAGACTTGTCTTCAGTACAGTATGAAATCATGTCAGAACACAGCACAAAGTTTTAATGACCTTCAGAGTGCACAGATAGTGTGAAATGTTAAAGGATGCTTAGCTTTCTTAGAAGCTTTTCTTTACTCTTAGATAAAATGCGCAGCCCGTTGGGTCTTTAAAAACCATCAGTGTGATCCAACATGTCTTTGAACGCAACATGACAAATTACCTCTGACTTCGGAGATTTACAGTGGCACCCCGAGGCCAGACATTTATCTGCTCAGCCTTGTACATGTCTTCATATCAAAGAGGCTCAACCTCCTCTCGTGGCTTTGAAAACCCCAAATCAGCCATGCAAAATACCAAGGTGGTGTTATTATCCTGAGATGATTACTCTTGGAAAGTTCACATGAATTACATAACATAATATCATATTGCAAGCAGGTGGGTGACAGACACCATGTCCTTTGCTGCAGCAGCAGCAGCAGCGTTGCATTTGCACATATTTTATTTGACTAAATTCTCCTGAATTAAAGAGTGTTTATAAGTGCTCTTGCTTTAGTGTATTTTCAGACACTGCTACAGGAGGTCACTGTGTGTACAGTTATTTGCTCATTTTGAATGCTTTTGTCACCAGACATTTCCAAAACACTCATAACTACAGCAAAATCTTAAGGCGCCCTAACGCACAATAGTTCTGTAAATAACTTAGTGCACAAATATTCATTTAAACTCTTGACAGTATGTGAGTTTTGTTTACCTGTTCTCTCCTTTTGCATTGGAGGGCGGTGGGTGCAGAACAGTTTGGTTGTCCTCCATGTCCACGACACATTTTGTATTCAGTTCAATTTCTGCAGAGAAAAGTTTGTTTGGAAAGTGAAGCAGAATGCGGGGGTGTGAAGAATAAAATCGGAGTTACTTTGGCCTTCTTTAAACTATTCTCAAGTCTGACTTCAGGCTCACAACTCAAACTGAAAGCAGCAATGGCGAAGAAACCAAAAGTTTATGGTAATGTGGCACGAAGCCAAGGAGACAGAAAAGGAGTCTGCAAGCAGAAATCGTCGTTATAACACTTACCCCTGCGGTTCATGGGCCGAACTCTCACTGCAACTTTTACCTTTGTATCCGACATTTTCGTCCACTTTTCACTCCCACCCTGTCTATTCGCCCAGCTATCAACGCAGAGTCTCCGACAAGAAAGCCCGGCTTTTTGCCAGAAAACAGGGCAAAATAATCTAGCTAAACAATCCCAAAAGAGTCCGATCCTCGATGAGAAGTGATGGGAAAGCGTTCATTTTTGTCTTAGTATCCATCCGGGTTCGCTTCTTGTGCAAATCCAGCACTCAGCTCCAGCCCCAGACAGCATCCCCACCGCCATCTTCCACTGGGAGCACGACTGCTATCCTCTGGCAGACTGGAGAGGCTGTGCCAAAGAGGGGGAAAGGATTTACGCACCCCGCCGGCGCATCGGCGCATTGGGGGAAACCAATGAACGAGAAATGTGAGCGTGTGTGACAAGTTAGTTCACATGCATCAGTGAGCATTGAGAGGCAGTGCGGAGCTAGGAGTCAGCTTTAAACAGTTGTTATCAAATATGATTTTTGGCTACGACTTATTGGCGCTTAGTTCTCTCACACATACACACTGAATTGTTTAATTATTTGCATTTTTGGTAAGCAAGAAAAGGGGTCAAAAAATTTACAGTTATATAACTTTATTATAAGGTTTAGCAGAATCATTTTTTGACCCACCACCTCACTTCTGTTGACGTAAAGCCTAAAAATAATGTCTGTTTTTCACTCTTATATCCCCAAGCTGCCAAATCTAACCGTTACATTAGCATTTATTCTGGGCTTCTTTGAATTTCTTTTTAAAGTTTAAGTTTTGCCATTTGTCAATCACCTTAAAGTTTTGCATTAAAAAGCTCACACACACACACACACACACACACACACACACACACACACACACACATATATATATACACATAATTTGTAACTTCTGTTTTAACACATGTGATATAATCTAATTTAAAAAGTCTTCTGTTATACACGGAAAAAATAAACATATAATCTGTAGTTGTGTCATATAACGTTTATACTATCTATGTATGGTCTCACTGTCTGCTGTTAGCAGCTGGACCTTTATTTCTCAGATAGTTTCAATTGGCATCATTTTTCAAAAGCCTTGGATCAGTTCAGAGAATGAGAATCATCACATTGCTATATTACACGTCATTAAATAACACAACATCATTTTCAACAACTGCTACAACATTAACACAATAACAGACATAATTTCATACCTGACGTCCTGCTGAAAATGGTTTCACCATATACAACCTTTTGTTTTATTATTATTTTGACACTTTCAAAGTAACACAATGACATTTTTACACTCTATCTAAAGTAAAACTTGACTTGTAAACTAGTCACAGAAGGCAACTCAAACAACAAAAAAAAATAAATTAATACAACCTCTCATCACTTCATCCTGTGATAAGCTACATTTCACTTCACTTTATTTAATTTGTCTAACTTGAACAGCTACTTTGGGATTGTTCATACATAAACTATGTCACAGGTCCAGCATCAGATTTGGGAGAATAAATCTTCACTGTATGGTCGCCACTGTCCAGTGTAATGAGAAGGTTGTTCAGTAGCGTTAATCCAACAGGGCGAATAAGATGGTCTCCCACAAGAGGAGTACGGACTGGGCCACTCTGGAGCTTCCCTAGGCTCCAAATCATCCCCTGGTCTGAGTCAATCACAATTAGATCTCCATCTCTGTCGAACGCCACACCTGAGATGCTGAGCCTCACTGTGGACTGCAGGGTCAGGCTAAAAGTGTCTGTCTGGTAAAGGAGGTGGAACTCTTTTGTAAACACCCTGAGCCTTCTGTGTTGGTGTCTCTCCGTTGGATTGCTGACATCAGTTAGATGCTCCGTCACTGCAGTGTTTCCATTCACGCAACAATAGGCCACCGCTTTAGGGCACTGAAGGTCTGAAATGGTTGTTTGATGCTCTAGAACGACGCTGTGACTATAGTCCACCCTCACCTTGGAGAGAGTGCCGGCCTCAACATCAGAGACCAGGATGTGTCCACAACTGTCAGTGTCCACGCCCCAGGGCATCTGGAAGGAATCTTTGATTGTCAACATGTGATTCCCCCTGGATGTGAACACTTTTACAGCTTTATCACCTGCATCAGTCACAACCACGTGACCAGCTGGGGTCACTGCCACATCCACTGGGTAACAGATGTCCCCACTGGCTGCTCCTTTTCGCCCAAAGCTGTGCAGCTTCTTTCCCTGTAGATTGAACACCACCACTCTCTTTTCTCCATCATGGACCACAACTATTGTTCCTGAGGACCCCAAAACAGCTATTCCAGTTGGGTTGATAAGAGTCCCCCACCCACCAAATGCAGTACGCAGGAGAAGAGTTGTGCACGTCAGAGCTGCGGGAAAGATAAAACCAGCTTTTGCTCTACACGGAGGAGCAGACGGTGAGGGACTTTGAGACAACAGAAGATCCTTTAGGTCACTAAGAACCTGGCAGTGGGAGGTGCTGTCAACACTGCATAACTGTCGACAGAAAGGGCACTCCAGCTTCCTCAGGAGAGGGTGGGACAAAGCTGTGATGCATTCCAGACAGAGTACATGGCCACAGGAAAGGTTCTGCGGTCTGCGCTCCCTTTGCTGACAGCTAAACGTCTCGAAGCAGACTTTGCACTCCAGTAGGTTGATCTGTATCTCTCTGATGATCCCCTCTGGACTGAGGCAGCCACGATGTTGGAGACTCTTAGCCATGACTGAAATATCCTGTTCTTTAAACCCTGTGGGATGGTTCAGTCAGCTGATGCAGGCAGCAGCAAATTCAGGAAACCAAAATAGAACGCGTGCCAATTTACGTGGTGAAATAGAGAATCATGGAGAGAGGCATATGAAGCACAATTTTGTGTAAGCACTCGTGCCCTGGGCTTTTAGGCCTCAACTGTCACGTGGTATTTTGCACATAACTAAGGCTCTCTGCTGCCCTCCTTTGGAACAGTCACAGAACCCAAATTGCAGATATCACAGAGTAAATTCAGTGACAAAAAAGCCTGTATATTACTTTTAAAAAAGGAAAGAAAGAAATATGCCTGGCTGGAGTTCAGTGCACAATCTTAAATGTGCAACAGTGTGTCAGCCACAGCTCTGCTACTACTCATGTTTATTTCCAAAGGAACAGCAACCGTACCTTCAACTACATCTTGCTGTAGGTCAGCATGCGGCAGCTATTTCAGTCTGAGTTTCATGCTGTGCAGACGGAGTGAAATCTGATCTGTTATGGGCCGCGCTTGAATCAGCCAATCCAGCCCTCCTTTGCTGCAGCGGGACACCCCTCAGGGGTCAAACAATGTCATTTAAAATTTCTCTTGTTAAGTACGCAAACACAGAGGGGCTTCCTGCTAATAGGAATGTGACAGCAAGTAAAAACGACCAAACAAGATTAGGAGGAAATGAAAACACTTTTAATACATTTCACAGTGGAAAAGAACAGCACAGGTCGTTTTCAGCAGAATTGTTTTTGGCAAATGACATCTAAATCCACAGACGAGGTCCTATTTAGTGTCTACTTTATGTAGCACGGGAGCCAGGTCTGTTCCAGAGAGGTCAGTGTCTGGATTGTCAAGGATTATGAGGGATAGTATATCTGTACTGAGATGATACTGACACATGAAATGGAAATATAACCTTCAAATAAAATACTCAAGGCCAGAAGAATCAAAGACACACAAAAAAATCAGTCTTAATAGAAACTGAAAGAAGATAGGAGTTAAAAAAACAAAACAAACATGCAAACAGGCACAAGGGGTGAATTAAAATGTTACCACGACAGTGAAAAAGGTTCACATAACAATACTGGCATCTTGCTGTGTGGTGAATACAAAGACTCTTGTAACGGTTTCCTACTACAACACTTGTTTTGATTGGAGTCAGCCATGCAAATGCAATATACGCAACAAGGTCAATCCAGACACAGACAGAAAAACTGACAATACACATGCAGTAATTTGAATAATTAGCTTCTCTTATTAGTTAAAAAAAAAAAAAGAAGAAAAGAAAAGAAAAGAAAAGAAAAGAAAAAAAATTAGCAGCCACAGGAGGACAAGGAGAGTAAAATCACTCAAGGTCACAATGATTCACAAAATACTCGAACATTACTTAATGTACAGTATTTTCAATAAACTTTCTGCAAAGTGCTTAAACTGTGTGCTTTGCTTCATTACAGGCCAAACGCAGACCCAAGCCGGTGATCCTACCACGCTAAAGCTGTCTGGTATTGAACTCCTGCCCACATTCAAGTTAAAAAACATAAAATAGTGAACATCTATGATGTAAATAGATAATCAGTGACAGACATTTATATAAAAATGCTTTAGCTTCTTTTGTGCTATAAACATAGACGCTCCACTAAGTGATAAATTCTACATAATGGCTTTTAACATTGAAATGGGTTTGATACCAGAGTTGATATAAACCAGTCAATTGTACATTAGCCTTTAATGATACTGCTTCATAGGATAACTGAATTATAGCTCACTAGCTACAATGATCATGCAATTATATTTAGAAATGGCAGTTTTTGTTGCCACACCTTTCTCTCACACACTCGCACAAAATAAAATTCTCCCACTCTTTCATCCAAAAAGCAAACACAAAAAAAAGTGATCAGTGGTTTAGGAGCTTTTATGACTACAGCACACACCAACGTGTGTATCTCTGTAGTCTGAGCCACTGTGCACTCCTAATAACACTGCATGGACCTGTTTTTCCACTTCTGCTGTCTGCACTCCATCTACTGTAGGTGGGTGGCTTTCTAGGCTTCGGTTACATCAGGAAGTGGTCGTAGCTTTACCCTCTTCTCCATCTGTAATCTTTCACACTTTGGGTTACCCAACAGCCTCCGCCTCCAACTCCTACTGGCTGTCGAGGCCGTTGATGGATTTGGTCTTTCCTGAGTCCTTCTTTCTCTGTCTGGCTTTAGGGCTGTCACCGTCTACATCAGTTTCTCCTGAAACATGAAGCTCACATATTTCAAATGAACCCATAAAGAGATGTAACTGCACTGTGTTTCTTCTCATACATGTATGAGTATGCATATGTAAAGCACGATAATAAACACTAGAGGTCACCCATTTACAAGACAGCAACTGAATACTGGTATGCATTTTTTAATGTGGTGTGCTGGATGAATTACAGTGAAGTCAGTGTACCTTTAAATCCCTCATACACATGGTCAGCAAACTCTGCAAAATTACTGTCTTCACATTCTGAGAGGCTCTGAGGGGAGAAAAGGTTTAAGACACATGACACACACATACCTGTAACTGGACAGAGACCATACTGTACATGCATCACGGCTAACTGACTCCGTACAGCTTTCTCTGTAAACAACCCGATAACAACCCCTACAAGGAAAACCTTGAATGTTAATATTTACTAATGATCTTTGATGATTATTTAGCTACAGAGCATTAAGCATGGTTGGCTTCACCCAGGACATTTGGCCTTTTGCCATTCAGGCACAGATGTCAGTTTGTTGTAGCTTTATTTAGACGTAACAAGAGTTTACAGAAAGGCACTGAAGTGTGATGCCTGATGCTATTGCACTGATCTATATGTGAGTAAAGTTTTTTATATTGTTAATGATTGTGGGTGTGGGGTATGGCCAACCAAACCGTGTATTTGTTAGAAAGACTGAGAATAAAGAAACAAGTTGGGATTGAAATTAACTCCAATTTGCACGTTTTAAGTGCTTTTATGGATATTCACATTGTTTTTCCTAATTCCGATCATTCCTGTCCTCAACAGATCTGAAAAACTTCAGACTCCTGGCAACCACAGGTCACTAAGAAAACTATATTTTCTGTGAGACCGGTTGGCAAGGTGTTGCTAGTGGTCGCTGGTTGAAAATGGTCATATACGGTGCTGCACCGATAGCCTCTTAACACTTACTAGCTATCAGCTGAGCAGGGATACTTTTACTTTGAAAGTGTGACACCTTCAGAGTAAAAGTTGTCTCATTTGAAATGTTTTGGTTGCAGTGGTAAAGCACAGCTTTCACTTTGAGGGGGATTGTTCTCAGTTTCTTGTTGCACTGCTCTTCAAGTTCCACTACTGCTCTGTGAATAGTTCGTCTTGGTAAGTTTTTGGTGCAGGGACTACACTAGTTTCCAGAGGCTGCCAGGGGATTGTCGACTGGTCTGTAGGCCTGTGTGACTAAGGCCTTAAATTCTTTGTAAATGCTTCAAGGTCTAAAGCAGTTAAATGGAAAAACTCATGAAAGCTGAAGCAATAAACATACCTTTTCCCTTGGACCATATGTTTCTGCGTACCATACCATTCCATACAGGCACAGGAATGTAATGAAGGCCTAAAAACAGAATGAAGGGAACAGAAACTGTAAAATGATTCATGGAAAATGTGTAAAAAATTACTTGCAGCATTCATCATATGTTAGAATATTCATATTAAAAAACAAAGATATATGTATAAAATAAATTATACGCATTTCAGTGCACGATAGACCTTACCAAACACAACAGCCAGAGGATCACATAGAGGATCTGTGTTTTTGAGAACAAGTCCTGCCCAAACTTAATGCATGCCAAAGCCTCCAGAAAGGCTATTGCCCTGTGAATGAGAGGGAGGGGGCAAAACAAACACATAGTTCAGTAGTTTAACTCACTGGTAGCAAAAAGGAGAGAAATCCAAACCTAAAAATAACATCCAAATCAAACATGTCAGTTTTGGGCTTTTATCTGAGAGCAGTGCTTGGGTCACTGACCTACACATTTGAACTTTTTTGGATAAAAATATTCCTGATGTAGGTCAGCTGTTTGACAGCTTAGTCCTTGAGTGAGGCAGTGAAATGCCTGCATGAATACCACTGTTCATAATCTCTGGTAGCTCAGGTAACATCTCCTCCTTGAGCTGCTGTCACTGCCCATGGCTATGTGTACACAGCACTACATGTTCATAGGAATACAAGATGTTAAGCAGGCTTATTATTAACAATCTTTAAAATCAAGTTACTTACCCAAATACCCAACACTGGGTCCCAACTCTCTTGCACTGTGTGTCTGTTAGGTATGCATAATACTGCCTAAAGGAAAAAACAAAGCAAATTTTTAGCAAATTTCACTGGAACTTCTAGTCTGTGTCTCTGTTTCCTTTTACCCACCTGCCACATAATGAGGGTAAATGCATGAAATGATATACCTTACTGTTGGAGCTGTGATGATACCGATGAACAGGATTCGACACCAGCTAAGAGCATGGCTTGCAGGAAAGACGAAAATGTGCTTAAGGAAGAATGTGTTCAACTCAGTAAGCTGTGAAAAAAATGATAAAAAGAACTATAGTTAAAAACAAAAGCAAGTATAGCATTGTTTACAATTATTCAGACAGTAGGACATTTCTATTCATTTTACCATACTGAAACTTTAAACTTAAACTCACAAAACTCTATAATATACTCTAGCCGGCCACTTTGTTGGGTACACCTGTTGCACTTGTGCATAACGCAAGTATTTAATCAACCACCCGCTGAAGTTAGATGGAACCTTAAAGCAGATGTGCTACCTCAGCAGAAGACCACAGCGGGTGACACTCCTAACAGCTAAAAATAGGAAACTGAGGCTACAATTTGCATAAGTTCATCAATCTTGAAAAACAGAAGTTTGGAAAAACATAGCCTGGTCTGATGAAACATGATTTCTGACACCAAAGCATGGATCCAATCTCTCTTATATAAACAGCTCAGGTTGCTGGTGATGTAATGGTGTTGGGAATATTGACATAAGATAACTCACCATGTAGCACACCTCAGATAAACTTCACAAACTGGTTTCTTGAACTCGAAAATGAGTTCACTCATTCACTCACTGTAGGTCTGTGCGATATGACCAAAATCTCATATCCCGATATAAGAATTCTATCGTCCCGATAACGATATAAATCACAAAAATGTAACATTTTCTGTAAATTCTGTGAATCTCGGGCAGCTCGACTTGCGTGAAGTGTTTCCAGCTGCGCGTCCTTTACCCGGAGTCGAGTGTTTTAACCGATGCATGAAACTATACATTTTTAGACATAAGTTGTAAAGGCCGCCGTTTTCTTTGTATTTATTACACGGCGTGCTGCGGGGAAAAGCCTGTTCTAACGTTTGAGTCTAAGGTTTATTTTTTAGCACCTGGCGGCTCTTTTTTACTTCTCATCCGTAAACACTCTGCTCTTTCACGTGATTCAGTTTATTTTGAAAAGTCTCAACAGGATCTTGAGCTTTATTGTGAAAGGTGTATGTGGAACATAAACAAGCGGACATGCGAAGGTGTTACCGTCGCTGTTGCTAACGACAACGCATAAAAACAGGCGCTTGTCCGTCTGTAGTGTGGTTATATTAAATATAAGAGAAAGAGAGAACTTTAAGAAATTAATATAGCCACTACAGTGACCATCAGAACGATGAAAAAATATTGCCGTAAACAGTTTATTTTGCAACACCACGAAACAAGCGATAGCGTAAAGTGAAACTATAGACGTTTTTATATCATGATCCGATATATATCGTTATATCGAACAGCCCTAACTCACTGTGTACTCAAATGGCCTCCACTGCCACCAGATCTCAATCCAAGAGAGCGCCTTTGGGATGTGCTTAATGTAAGATTCACATCATGAATGTGCAGCTGATAAATCTGCATCAACTGTGTGAGGCTGTCATGTTGATATGGACCTAAATCTCAGGAATGTTTCAGCACCTTTTTGAATCTGTACATGAATAATTAAGGCACATCTGAAGGCAAATGTGGTCTTAAGACAAAAAAAATATATTAGCATGTACTACTAGTTATAAACAGAACTGCATTACCCTTTTTAATATTAACATACTGTATTATAAAATATAATTTAAAGGATGCAAAGGCAGCCAGGAAAACTTGCAGTTCAACTTTTCCCATCATATTTTAGCATTTTTAAAATCAAGCAGATAATATGAGAAGGACTTGGCTGTGAATACAGAAATGTTGCTGATATATGTTAATTAGATCTAATACAATTAGCCCTTTAGACCTCTGCAGTCTGTTCAGTGTCATCAAACTACATTTACTCTCATGAGGTTCACTTGTTGTTCCACCAGGTTTTTTAAGGATCTAACATTTCTCTCACATGTGTATGCCACATTAGAATAAGCACATAATTAAAATTTGTATTAATCAAATGTATGCTGTATTTGTTTATAGATCAGCTATGTACTGTTGTTAAGTTGACTGAATGGGTTCACATCCAGCCTGTACAACAACCGTGCAGGAAAAATATAGTAAGCTGTAAAGCTCTGATTTAATAAAATAGATCACTGTATATTTTATCATTGTTCAGGTAATTATTCAGACAAACAATATCATCCACGGTTTTTTGTTGTAGGTGGGAGGACCACATCACAACAAACTAAATGTGAGGCAAACACTGTGTCTGTGTGGGGAATAAAGTGGGAAAACAGCAACAGTACTGAGAGGTAATCTGAACACCTTCAATTTTATTTCTCTGTTAACTTTATTTCTCTTAACACTTTTTTTTTTTTATTTCGGGCTGTATGTGTCCATAAATTGGCATACTTTTTTGAGCCATATCTGACAATTTTGGCTATTTTTTAATCCAAAAATACCCATATATTGCCTCACTTCACTTTGTATTAAACCACCCACGCAAAACTGAAAAACATTTTTCAGCAAAACCCCCACAAAAACTAAATATATCTTGTGAATATAGTAAAAAGCCTTCCCTTTGTATCCACGGGGTAAAAACCAGACAATGGAAAAGTGCATGTCCTGCAGAAGTAGTCAAACTGTGGGACACTATCTGAAGATGTGGGACAAGTAATAAAAACGCTGCACAGTCCCACATCAAAACAGGAATCTGGTCACGCTGGTGGGAGAATATTTATAGCAATTGCACTGCTTACTCATTTCAGAAAAATGTAACATTTACTGAACTAATTTTGGGTTGAATTAAGGACACCATAAAAAAATTCTCTCCCAATGCAAGTCACACTTAAGAGTTTGGCAACAGTCACAGCAGTGCATTTAGAGGGCGCCTTTGTAAAAGCCCGCATTGGCAGATAATGAGGCGGAGGACCCGCAGCAATGTTTTTTCACTCATTTGGCCAGGAGCCTGTGTGGCTGAATTTAGTGAAGAGCAGCTCAACTGTCACCATGTGGAATACAGCTGTGCCATGCGCAAGCTCTTCAACTAATTCTAAAAGACTGCTAATTACTATTTAAGGCCTCAAGAGAGTTCTCAACTGGCTGAGAGAGAGAAAATGGAGGATGGTGCCGTTTCATCACCAAACACAAAAAGTGGAGGAACACCAGCCTTTAGCTTTCATCACCCTGGCAGCCTGTGGCTAGAAAATTTGGCAGCTGTACTCGACTTTCCAGTGGAGAGCAATGAAGCTAACTTAAATTCTCCATCGTTTTCTCATTTTCATAAAATGCTCCCAAGTAGTTCAGCCTGTCTCATTCTCATGGGATAAGCTTTTAACATGCAGCCAGCAGGACACTTGAGCATTATGTGGGTACATGTGGGACAGGTTTTAGATTGCAGCCAATTAGATTAGCCAGGACTTAGACGGCAGAGCACACAGGATGATCTCTGACTAGTCATCACTAAGTCACCATGAGACGACAAAAGCAGATTTCTCACGGACCCACCTGCCAAATGATCATGAACAGGTAGACGCCCGTCACTCGCTGCAGAGAAGACTTTGGGTCAAGCCAGCGTACATAGGTCCAGCTTGCAGGGGTGAACTGCAACACGGCTCGTTTGATCTTCCCTGTGGTGGTGTGGATGTCCCTGGATGGAAAGCATAGAAGGAGGGTTTCAAAGGCATGCAGATAGATTTTCAGTAAGTATTATGTTAATGTTAGCAGACAAAGCTACATGAAAGCAATACCATCACATGAATCATTCAAACCAATCCCCCGTGATAAAGATGTGGGGTTACTTTCAAAACAATTTATGAATCTTATCTACAATATAACTTAGTGCAAAAGAGGATAAAAGTTTAGACATAGCTGTAAACACATCCCACAACATAAACTCATACTTAATACTGGCCCAGTGGTAGGTCCTCATCTCCAAAAAGCGGCAGACAGTCATGCCAAGCCAGATTCCCCCTCCATTACACAGCAGAATATCAAGAATGACTTGGTCCCACCAGCATTCAGCAAAGTTAGGCAGCAGGTGCATGAAGAATAGCTATGGACACAGAAAAAGAACATTTAACAGAATAGTGTACAGAATACATGCACGTAGCCTGCAATATTTTGAAGGAATATGTAAAATCAAACGCCACAATTCTCCACAGGATAAACCACTGACATCCCCAGCTTAGATGACCTGAAAACTTCACCGTTATCAAAAGAAACAAAGAAAGAAAGGCCAGCGGGCAGAGAGAAAGTGACAGCTTGCGATGGCAACCTTATCTGCTGTGTGCATCTCTACCTCAGTAAGTTCCCACGTAATACTGATGGTCCAGCACAATCCATAACTTCGAATGAGAAGTGCCTTCATACCCCATCCCCAGAAATGGCTGAATGCAAAAATGTCAAAATGGCTCAGGATTCTCTCCCAGGTGATGACATGGCAGTTCACAGCGTATTCCTGCAAGCAGAAGTGCATGCAGCCTCATTAAAATGATTAATAATCCCTCGGATAGTGCCGCAAGTAGAGCATGTAAATCAACAGGAAAATGATTTTTGCTGCAAGCCTCCATCGCTCACCATTATGTCTGCCTCTCTTTTGGCATAGCGCAGGTTTGGATCCAGCCAATACATCAACTGCTTCACCTGCTGCCAGTTGAGGAAAATGATGAAAACCAGGAACAGGAAGTAGAGAACACTCAGACCTTGGCAACAGAAGGACACAATGTTAGTAGAGGAAAACCAAAGATCTGAATAAAGATAGATTGTGTGAAAAATACTCACCAAAGACTATTCGCCATATCGCTGGGTGTGGCCTGGTGAATGGACCTAAAGAGAGGTATATTAAGACGCTGCATGAAAGACATGTAGTAACAAAGTTCTCTTGACTTCTCAGATAGGGTAGAAAATAGCCATGTGGGTAGCAGTTCATTTTATTTCACTAATGGTAAGGTCTTTACTGAAGTTCCTCTTTCTTTCTAGCTACAGATCTTCTTGTGAGAAGCAGGGTGTTATTTACAGTTCTATAAAACACAAGTGTGTGTGAAGCTCCTTCTAAGCCACTGTAATTAAGGTCCTTTATGCAAACACACTTGACTGAGCTTCACAGAAATAATATTGTGCTGTCTTACCATTAGGAAATGCCAAAACACTGATGACAAGGAAGAAGGAGATGACCAGAATGACCCCCACCCAAAGATTATTGTCAGGGTTTCCATCATCTCTGCAGACAGGGAGGGGAAACAGAAAATTGAAATCTCAGCGACAGTCAGTTAACCTCAGTATCACTGCTTATATTAAGTTAAAAGGCACATTTTTACAAGTATGGTTAACATCCTACTTAAAACTAAAGTGATGTGGATGCTCTTTAAAATTGCTTTAAGCTTCTAAACAGCTGATAAAGAGATCCTATAAAGCAAAAAAAAAAAAAACTTTAAATCTAACATTATGAGTCATGCCCTTGCTAGTTACACTGTTGTAGCTAATGCCAACACAGGAAACAGAGTCCCCTATTTGGTGCCATTGTATAACTAATGGATTATTGCTATCTGACGAGGTTAAAGTCTAATTACCTCACAGATTAAGAATGTGACCCATTCCCAATTACTGTAAGTGCGCAAAGATAACGCTATAGTTAGCTAGCCTCCTAGTGTACCTGGCGCTCTCTGAGCATCACTGTTCCTGCTAGCACAGCTAAGCTAACCCATTAGCGAGCGTTAGCTGTGAGCGACTCACCTTGTGAACGCGAAGTACATCAAACTGAGCACGGTGCATGTCAGCAGCGTTATCGTGTGCGGCTTGTAGAAAAACTCGATTGTGATATCTTCGACCTGCTGCTCGTTTATCATTCGGAAATGCATCCTGTAATTCACATCATCCTTGCTTAAGGTATGGGATCCGCTATACACGGCCGCCATAGCTGGACGCAGCCAGGCAGGAGAGCAGCAGCAGCAGCTCCTCACGGCAGCATGAGAAAGTGAGCCACCTCGACCAGTGAAAAATACCAGGAAACACACCAGACACAGTGGAAATGGTTACATTACTAACGGTACAGCAAGCAAAGCAAGCGGCAGAATTAGAGATGAGGAAAGACTGTTAAGAGTCAAACTGTTCACTTCTGATGTTGATTGGTTTGCGTGCTTGCTGGGAGTGTCTCGAGGCGGAAGAGTTCACGTGCTCGTGTGCTGATTGTTTTTAGCATGGCTTCCAGGCAGGGACTTTATGGCATGAGTGACTGCGCACGTTCTTGACTTCAAAAATCTCTCAGTTAATTATGTGACTACACAAAAACGCCTTAATAAAGCAATGCATAGGTTTTGGTGTCTTGCACAAATTACAGGCGGACAACCGTTTGCATGTAAAATGAACGCGTTTCCTGAGTGTTTTCTCAGAATTGGATGCGTCACTTGTTTAAAGACTTAAGTTGGTGCGTGCTTGTCTCCCCCCTGTGGCCCCTTATGGTTTCACATGCCGTGTTAAACAAAGCTCTCCGCTCCCTGCAGGGGTCAGAGGCATCCTTTATACCAGCGGTCCCCAACCCTTTTTGCGCCACGGACCGGTTTATGCCCGACAATATTTTCACGGACCGGCCTTTAGGGTGCCGCGGATAAATACAACAAAATAAAACTAGTACCGGTACCGAAAAAAAGGAGATTTATTCATAACACACGTGAAAAGACCCAGGAAAACCGAGTTAACGATAAAAACGATAACAAAATAACGCTTAAAAACCCTGAAAACCATATTTTTCACACCTGAGCCTCAACTCTCGTGGCCCGGTACCAAACGACTCACGGGGCTTGGGGACCGCTGCTTTATACAGCCTTTCATCTGAGGTAAAAGAAGTACTCGCACTTAAAACAAATACTTTTCACATTTTACCTAAGTAAAAATATTTAAATGAAATGTGCAAAAAGTGCTTAAAGTATGAAAGTAAATCATTAGATATCAGGATATGTTTTTATTTACTTTATGGAAGATGAGCAGTCTAGACATGATTATATAAATTTTATATACTGCAGCCGCTAAATTAATCGTATAACAATCTCTTTCCTTCGACTGCTACCTTTAAAGGTCATCATCTACTGCCATCCAATTCTTCTTCGTCTGTCACGTCACAGCATGACCTCCTTCAGTACATCGATGAATCTTCTCTGTGGTCTTTATCCCATTTTTCTCCTGCCTGGAAGCTCCATGTTTCAGCATACTTTGCCCAGTATAGCTAATATCCCGGCTCTGCACATGTCCAAACTATCTCAGCCTTGGCTCTCTAATTTTTCTCCAAAGTGCTCAACCTCAGCTCTGAAGTACTCATTTTAAATCCTGCTCATTCTGGTCACTCCCTAAGCATCTTCAGCTCTGCCAACTCCAACTTGGCTTCATGACTGTTTTTAGTTGTTGTTCTTTTGTTTTCCAGCCTTTCCTGTCCAGCAGCTTTATAAGATTGAATCACGGTGTTGCATGCATTGTTGTGTCAAACACATTAGCTTTGCCACGAGAAGTTCTATAAACTCTCTATAGGCTTGTCTTGTTAGTCAGTTTCTTTGTGTTATTTTTATATTATTAATATATAGTGTAACTGTAACACTACCAAAGCTGACAGACAGGGAGGGCCTCATTTTTTTTGTCTGTATCCAAACCAGAGATCACACCCGATCTCACAAACATAAATTTACTAACAGTAAAATAAGCTATTATTATTCCATGGGCGGCTGTGATTAAGGTGGTAGAGCGGTCATCTACCAATCAGAACATCAGTGGATCACCATGTGTCAAAGTATCCCTGGGCAATGCTGAACACTGAGTTCCCCCAAATGCCTCCATCAAAATGTAAACGTTAGTCAAAGCACTTAGGCATACATAAAAGTGCTGTATGAATGCACTCTGTGTTTAAAACACACTTTTCTAAACTTGCATTGCAAAGTTCAATACATGGGAAAATACTATTGCGTCTAAACTTACTGTAAAGCAATACAGTGACTGATTATTATCTCAGTACACAAGCAGCAAAGCAAGTTTGTTGAAGAAAAAGGGGCCCGTGCAATAAAAGCAATTTAAAATAAAAGTGAAAATACGCAACAGTAGCAAAGATCAAGTGAAATCAAGTGAAACCAGGAAATGTTCTGATTGATGTGCATCTTAAGAAAACATTTAAAAGAGGTCGCCAACAGTGCTGACCTCATTTCAGGATCAGATAAGTGTCCTCTGCCCAAGGACCTCAACTACAAGCACGCCATTATATAGCTGTGTTATGTTACATATATACCAGATCTTAGAAGTCACTAAATCCTAAAATCAGTTCTAAAACAAGCTATTTGTCATATTCGGTGACCTTTGTTTCATCATTTTAGGTTTTTAAAGTAATAATTACCTGTGATCTGAGAAAGTGGGGCGGAAAATAAAACACATTATTTCCTTCTTAAATACGCGCAAGTCCAAAGCAGATATTGACACAAAATCAAGTAACACACAAAAATTTATTTATAAAGCACATTTAAAACCAAAGTGCTTTACAGTGAAAAGAAAGCGAAAAAAAAGAAAGACTTCCTCTCGAAACGTTCACACTATCTGCACAAAATAACAAAAAGCGCCCCTCCATCTGCGGCCCTAAAGATCAACAGTTACTGAATACGTGATGAAAGTACAAACACCTTAAAAGTAAATAAATCTGCTCAGTTGCTTTATTTTACTGACGAGTGTCTGTGTCATTTTTCATAAACAGCAGAAAACAGCTGCAAAGGCAGCTGATTTTTTTTACAAGATTTTAGGATCGCGCAGAACAATAAAAAGTTCTTTACACACAATATATCCAAATACCTTGTTCTTACTTTATGTTTCTTTATACACTATATATCTTTAAATTGCTATCAATAATCAGTTATTATAATTATATTTACACATATAAAGTATTTGTTCCCATTAAAACTATTACATCTTACAGACTGCATTGCATGCTTCACTTATTTTCTACTTTGTAGCAAACATAAAATAACCCTTGCTTCTCGGATTCTTTTGTGCATGTTGTATCGGGGTAGTAATACATTTACACAGGATACAGAGCAAAACACACAGAGAACTGTTTATTTAAAAGTATATGTGCTGATTCACAAACACCATAAAAAACACATAATGCTAAAATGCATTAAACAGCAAGCAGTTAAATCAGTGTTTACAAATGGCAAAAAATACAAATACTGAGATTTTTTGAAAGTTTAAATTTCAGGAAAGTTTGAGGAATTCTGTCAGCTTGTCTGCTCAAGGATCCGGGGAGCAAAAATCTCTGTGTTATCGTAAAAGTCAGAGACGTAAAATCAAACTAGGAGTTGATGACAAGCACTGGAGTCCAGCGGCACCGAGCTCACACCTGTATTATGTTTCTCCACAAATATTCTTGTTAAAAAATTATTAATGTTCAGAATTATGGTTTGCATCTCATTAAAAAAACAACTACTGTACGTTTACCTTTTTGCAAAAATCAAAGACAGCTTACAAACACACTTTTTCCTTTTTTTTACTCAATACAGATGTGGCCGCTGCTTTCATATGATCCAGAAGTAAACAGGGGTTGCAACTTGTGACTATTCAAAAAGAAAAATAATACATACAAGTTATACTTGAGCAGCAGTGCATGACAAATACAGGCTTTCACAGTCGTTGTTTGTTGCATGCTGAGGAGCATATGACACTGACAGGAAAGTTAAATGTAGGTCGTTCGCGGGTTTCCATCTGTCACTAAAATTCAGTCTCCCTGTTTCAGCAGTACGGTGGGCTGCAGAGAAAAACGATGAAGATCATTATTATTATTATTATTATTATTTATAAAATATCTTGTTTTTGCTACAACTGTCTTGGAGTATGTAAAAAAAAAAGACATACCAAAGTGTTGAAATGTTCTCTGCACACAGCTTTGCTCAACCAGTAGATCAAGAATATGGCTATCAAATTTTCAACAACCAGCAGGGTCATTATCAGCACGCTGATTCCTTGAGCCACCTGTAAAGCAAATCAAAAGCAGGTCGAAGTAGTTCAACTTAACTTGGAATTAAAAAGAAAAAGCAAACCAAACAAAACGAGAGTGACTGTAAGCCGCAGCTTACCTTGGCATCGGTAGGATGATAAGGAAAGAAGACCAAGGCGAGAGAAAATGCTGCAACTGACCAGAAGAAGCTGATAATGTTCAGAGAGAACGACAGCTTTGTCTGAAAGATTAGAAAACACATTTCATTAGAAGCATCAACCGCACCAGTGCTACCAATGTGGGTTTAGCGTGTTCCCCATTTAGGACAACAGTCTGAGTTCGAAAGAAGAACTTTTTAAAGAAGCTCTCCGTTCAGGTTCAAGTGAATGTTACATATCTATAACTGAACGCATCTGTGTAAAACCATAAAAACTGTTTCCTGACATAATGAAGTAATGATAATTAATACATGCATAATAATATATTTTTTTCCCCTGATCAAGGCAATAGTCACTGTTATGTCATAATTTTTATGCCAAATTGTATGTAATCAGCAGAAATTTTCTTTTCTATGAAAAGTAATTTCACATGAAAACAAAACCTTAATTTTAAATCAAATTACTCACCACATGCATGTTTGGAAATTTTCCTGCAGCAAAGGACAGCATACCACAGACCACAAACTGCAATAATAATACACATAAATTGTTGAAAGCATGAAAAAAATTCTTTCCAAATAACAAAAAGTTTTAGCAATTTGCTTAAATCCCCCCAAAACAAAGCATTTTTGTTTGTTTTTACCAGAATACTCGGTAGAGTGTAGAGGAGCACGCTTGGACTGTTTTTTTGAACCAGTCCAAGTGTGAAAAGAAACACACCAGCGATGGCTTGAGCTGCCTGATAAAAAAGAGAAATCATACTAATAAGCAGAAAATAGTGTGCATAATGTATAAACAAGCAGGGAATTATTTGGATGAAATGCAAATTATTTCTTTACACTTATTTAATGCACGGGCGCCTGCCTTTCCATCCGCTTAGAAGGAAGTTTAAACTTACTCCCATAGGTGTAGGTTTCCCCTTAATAACAAAGACCTTGTAGGAGTCTCTGAAGACACAGTGGAATTTCTCTGGCATCAGCTGACCATCTCGGAGATCCCTGAGACTTCCAATTGGAATGGTGATGATCATCGATTCATCACATACGAATGTCTTCCTCATTCTCCTGTGAACGAGATGAAAACTCTTTTAAGCACCTTGTAGCAGTTGCTGAGGTGATCTCTGCAAAACACGCAATACCTTTTTTCTTCTTCCCCTCTGAAGTTGATTCAGACTTGAATTTCGCTTCTTTGGCTCTTCTTTGAGTTTGACAAGGAAATGACCTGACGCATCAGTTGTCTTTGTTTCTGAAATCCCCCCC
>NW_024582481.1:1372116-1417562 GCF_018398535.1 Haplochromis burtoni
CCTTCTTTCACACCCACAAAAGGCTTGCATGCAAACTTCGGCCAAGATTTAAAACTGACCTAACGTAAAATCTAATATTTCAATGAGCATTGTTTTTAAAAAATCCTTCACAAATCATGTTTAGGAATAAGAATAAAACACTTGATAGAACATATGTTAGTGAGGCACGGAAACTTGAGGACATTATTATGGCAGATTTTTTTTTTTCAGAGGGAGGAAGTTGAAGGGCACGATGACCTCATCTGTGAGCTGCAGGGAAGTTGAATTCATGCCTAAAGAGAAAGACTCATGAGCGAGACAGATGCAGACTGTGAATTAGAGACTGCTCAAGCCAAACGGGGTAAGACTCTCGATCTTCTCTACTACACTGAAAAAAATCGTTGCTAAAATATATATATTTGCATTTGTGCACATCCATCTGTATATATTTGTAGATTTGATTTTTCATGTTAGAAAAAAATAATTTTAAAAATCATTAAAGCCTATGTGGATTACAGCTGCTGTCACAATCCACTTTTTGTCGTTTTTACTCTCACTCGGTTTGATGATAACTAACATTATTTTTTGTCGTTTTTTGGCCTGTAAATGTGTGGCTCTTTAAACGGCTATAAATCTAACACATAATATCTTTCACTTTTGAATTTTCTTGCTGTCTCTTGAAACAAATTCAGTAAAACAGTATCGTGTGTTGTATCCACCATATATGGCAAAGAAGTAGCAATAGTATATGCAACTGTCTCCTGAATGCAGCACAATAACCATAAATAATCACCTCACGGTGTTAGAAAAAGTTCAAGGAAACCTTCGTTCTTACTTTTTAAAATCCTGCTGAAAGATTTTTTTCAGATAATTTAAGTATTGTGGTTGAAGTAAACATTACGGCAACATTTCTTTCATATGTGTTATCATCCGTCCCTTGTAGTGGACATCAGGTCTTGTTTGCTCACAGGCTGATGTGATGTAATGATATTCGTCCATTTTTCTGTGCATTTCTTTTTATTTCATTAATATTAAAACTGTTAAATCCTGGAATACTGTTATTATAACAAAGAACTCCTCATAGTCAAACGTTTTTTCCATTCTGTGCATGTAAATACTCCCCTAAACCTGGGTTTAACAATGATCACGGGTGGCATTACAGAGGACTGAGCGAGAAAGGATCTTACTAGGACCTGTAGAAGGGGAGTCGGACTCAGTGCTGTCAGGAGATGAGGTGGAGGAGGCCAGATTGAAGGGTTTTGAGGGCCCTGAACAGGAGCAAAATGATGACACTCTATTATGGATAGGAAGCATTGTGTAAGTTAGGACTCGGAAGTTGTGGGATTGTGTTTCTCAGCGGCCGTACAGGACACCGACCTGTGAAGGGACTCATCCTTCGGTGGTCTCAGCGTTGTGGTCAGGACCTCAGGACCTAATTATTTTCTGTCACTTTGATGGAAGCCTAATCTGTCTTGACCTATATATACTACTAGGAATCACTAAATTTGAGTCATGCGTGAACACAGATATGTTGAAGAGTATTTTCGGTTTTAATGTTGCCTTTGGAGATGAGCACCTCCCTCTGGTCTGGTATGTGCTGACATTTTTTTTTCTAAAACCTAGTTACCTATTTTCCGTCTGATATAATCAGCGCCAGCTGTGGTTATGAGCAATGTTGTTCTGTTTTCATTTTTCATGTTAAAAATAATTCTCTGGTTGAAACTGAATTGATGAAGACAGGAGAGGTAAAGCTTAATGCACTTCTAGTATGAATTATATAAATCAAAAGCTGGTGTGTCTGTGTGAAACAAGGCTTTTCCTTCTCTAGAAATTGTAAGCCCTTTATCAAAGAATACTTCTAATGACATATCACCTCAAAACCTGGTATGTTCTCCGCCGAGCTTTCACCTTCATCCTTTAATGTCTGGCCTTCCCCCACGTCGTCTCCTGACAGCTCTTGATCCGACTCTACTTCCACAATATTGAGTAAAAATCTTTCTGCCTCACTCTGCCCTCTGCTTCTTGAAGTATTGACCCAGGTTGAAAATAAATAAGAGGTAGTAAGTCCTGCTGTCTAGCGCAGAGATAAATATTTTGTTTTCAAAGGGATTGAATTACTATACATTTCTAAAGTCCCACTAAATCAAAAGTAAGACTCTCAAATTTTATCGCTCAAACTCCTGTGTGGCTATAAAACGTGGAAGCTGCCATTCCTGTTATTTTGAAAAGAAAGTCCATGTGGTCTTGTTAGCCAGGCCCCACAAATGTGTTATCAATAGAAAGACCAGGATGTCTTCTTGACCACACAGTAGGGCTCATACAGAGTGCATAAAGTGTATTCTCATAGTTATGCCCTCTGCAGAGGACAAAAGGGATTGCTGGATCTTTTACATGCACAGTTACATTACAGTATTATATTTAAAAACAAATACCATGTAGCTGTTCTCAAGGCCTTTGCAGTAGTTGCGCCATATAAAAAAAGCACCACACAACATACACAAGTTAACAATTAGCTAACAATGATTTAATTATGCCCCGCGACCCTGAAAAGGATAAACGCAAGCGACTGGATGGATGGATGATTTAATTATGCATGATAATGAAAACAATTATCTCTCCAGACCAGAAGCACCATGGCCTGCGCTGATGTTGATATGGACATCCATGATGAGGACGATTGCCACAGAGGTGGACAGAGGGAGCAGCCAGTAGTGCGTTATTATCAGGCCTCTGAGATGATACCAGACAAGAAAGGGCCACTGCACGATCTGATGCAGAAACATCCAGCTGTGTTGGGGGTAAGAGGACTCAAACAACAGTCTTTGTGAAGTGTGAATTTGAGTGATGTGCCACAGAGCGATTGCACGCTGATGGTTGCTAATACCAGCAAAAGGAGACAATACAATAATACAAACTACTTTGTCAACAAAGATATGAGCAGTCATTAAACCCTATAAGCTCTCATAAATGCCCAAAATTTAATGACCTGCATAACCTCTCACATTGGATTTGTTTTGTTTTGTCTGCTATTTAAGAATATGCTTCACACTTTGTATGTTGCACATCGAGAAAAAAAAGCAAGTTTTATTTTCTCACACCTAAATGTATGAATCCTTTTTTCAAACGTTGCATAGACATCCACAGGGGAATTTTTATTTCTTACTTTTTAATTTCATGTTTAAAAACATTTATGAGTGTTCATGCAAAGCACATATGATGTGTAGACCTATCCAAAATAACAAGAGCACTCTGAGCAGATGTGGGCAGTAGCAACAGGAAATGCTCGGTGTTTTTGTTGCTTCATGTATAAAAACGGTTTCATATAACCCTTTATAATGTGCTAATTGGTAAAAAGTGTGCACAATTGCTTTTAAAACTAAAGGATAGATAATAAAGTTCACAAACTTACTTATTTAATATTAATACCATCGAACAATTGCTCATAATCAACTTTCCCTTCTTTGCCTTCATTTGCTTATGTAGGCATGTTTATTAGCTCTTTAGAGTAATGACCCACAGTAACTGATTATCATGCATAAGAACAGTTTTCCACATTAAAATTAATTAAGAATGTTCTCTTTAGGAATTCATGAATAAAAAAGGGTTATTGTAAGAGGATCTGAGATTGATCTGTCCTGTTGCTGTGTGAATGTGTCTAGGATTTATTAAGTTACCTGTATTTTACCAGCCACTGAGATACTGTCAATCCATCCAATTTACAAGAGAGATGGGATCATACAAAATGCTTGTATTTTATTGTATAAAATACAACATACGCATCATAAAATACAAAATCTACAGTATAACAAACAATATACTAATATCCACCACAACCACATTAAAAAAAGTTCATCCAGATCTCATTAACTGTTTCCTGTAATTCAACAATAGATATACGCGTCAAAGTTTAACCCTTTCTGCAAACTAGTCCATGCCACAGTACGTAGTACGAAAACACAGCTTTCACCAGGTCTGTCAAAACCCTCGGCACATCTAATAGCAACTGTTAGTGGCACATAGCTGGTAACTATTGGTACTTGGACAGAGATGGGTACAAAGTACAAACTGGGAGTTTACCCAGTATCGTTACCTACCATAGAGAATGCGATTCGGAGACTTTGCAATAAATTGTAGAGAAGTGTGGTACGCTGAAACAAGAATCTGTAAACCTGAGGAGGTGGCGAGCAGTACAGTACATCTATACTATACTATATCTATACTATCTATAAATCTATACTATAAAAAATAGTACATCTATACTATAATAAATCATAGAAAGAAAAGTTGTTTGCACCCATTTTTTCTTAGAAGAAACTGTAAAGTAATTTTGATTCATCAAATAAAAACCTTCACTCTGAGCTTCCTGGAAAGATTAGCAATGTGCACATTATAAAAAGCTTATCATTTACCCATACACCCAAACACTTGTATATGTCGAATATAACAGTGGTTAAAATCATCAAACCGCTGTTAGCGAGCTTTTCAGAAGACCATAAACAATGTTTTGTAAATGTTTCTCATAGCTGTCCACAGCACAATGCCGTTTTCTGTCCAGGGCACTTATCATGTGAGCACAATAGTTTTCATTTGTAAAGTAATATTGTTGCACCCAGGCGTGCATGGGATAATGATGTTTCTTTTCGTATATGGTCATGTGAAAATGAAACTTTTCATGGGACCTGAATAAAAGCTGACGTTTTGTCAGTTTGTTGGTGTGGAGCAGTCCGTAATCCTCCCCGGACTGGAGGTCTCAGCAAATTCACTCCTAGGTCAAACTGTGCAACGCTCAGAGAAATTGCAAAAAACCCAAGAGCCACATCTCAGGCTCTACAGGCCTCAGTTAGCGTGTTAAATGTTAAATGTTTATGACCGTACAGTTTTTAAAAAGCCTAAATTGAATAACTTGTTTGGAAAACGTGCCGAAAGAAAGAATCTTCTCCCTAGAAAGAACACGGCTGCACAGTTTAGGTTTGCAAAATTGGATCAGAAGCAAGCTACAAGACTTCTGGAATCTTTTGGGCATGTGAGACCAAAGCACAGATGTTTGACAAAATGCACAGCAGCATGTTTGGCAACCCCCCCCCCCAAAAAAAAACAAAAACAAAACAAAAACGCAGCATATTAGCAAAAACACCCCATACGAACTGTCAAACATAGAGGGTGGAGGTGTGATGATTTGTGCTTATTTATGCAGCTACAGGACCTGGGGACTTTACACTCATTGAGGTGACTGTAAACTCCTTTATATATCAAATTATTTTAGAGACAAACGTGAGGTCATCTGTCCAACAGCAACAGTTTTGCTGAAAAGCAGCTCATACAACAGGCCAGTAGAAAAGCTGAAAAAACAACCCCAAAAAGAAGATAATCAAGATGGTGCAATAGCCCAATGAAAATCCAGACCACAACTCTAATTGAAATGCCCTGGCTGTGGCAAGAGCTGTATATAAATGAATGCCCACAAACCTCAATGAACCTAAAGCTTTTGTAAAGAAGAGTGAGGCACAATTCTTCCCCACCAGTGTGAGAGACTGATAAACTATACATACATACAGGAACTTGAAGTTATTGCTGCTAAAAGTGGCTCTAGAAGCTGTTGAATCATGGGGTGTGAAAAAGAAACTGCTGTGAAAAATTAGCCGACTGTGAAAAATCTTTTTCAAATAACTGCATTTGTCATGAAGCGATCCTTATCTTTCTGAGCTTTATATAACAGGTGAATGCATCCCTCTTATGTTAGGCTCACAAGCCCCACACAGCACAGTGTAATCTCAAATAGGCCGACCAATAAAACCATGAACTCGCTCAATGCATGAATAAAAATAAGTCCAGGTTCTACAATATCTCTGTCTTTTCACATGCAGTCCATCTGATAAATAGAAATGTGTTACCACAGCTTGTTGGCTTAATCACTTTCCTCCACTACCTCCAGGCCACGGCCACAAGTCTGTGTCAATAAGAAGCCTTTAAAGGTGACAATGAAGAAATCAAGAATTCAGACTTCGTCTATGATGTGATCCATGCTTGAGAACTCACTACAGAATGCTTCCTAATGCGAAATACAGTTGACCTAAATGCTTCTGCAAGGGCCTCAATTCAATTAAACCCCAGGCCCTTTCACGCATTTCATTCCTTCTTAGAAAGGCCGAAAATAAATCTTAAAAAAAGACTGTTGATCTTAATGCCATGTAAATATTATGTTGCTCCTTCAGTCTTTGCAGATGGTGAGTGGCCTCCTCAGCATCGGAGTGGGAATAGTTTTTGCAGCAACCCAGGAGATCCATGAGTCGCTTTTCTCTCTGTTCAGAGTTTCCCAACTGAGCGGCTCGCTGGTACGTCTCTGCTCAAACAGAAAATTACGTACTAAGTAGAGAAGACTAATTTCTGGTACTTTCTAAACTCTATTTTCCTCCTTTGCAGTTCATAATCGCCGGAATTGTTTCCAACCTGTTGTTCAAATACCCAGCATTGCTTAGTGTGAGTAAAACCCAGCACAAGTCTGACAGATAATACAGCTACAGATGGTGAATGTGATCATTAGTTTAAAGAATACTGTGTTTTTGTTGTTGTTTTTTTACAGGTGTGCCTCACAGTAAACGGCGGCTGCATTATTGTGGCCTTTCTTGCAGTTCTTCTGATAAGCGTCGACCTGGCCAAGTGGGATCCACAAAATGAAGATCATCTGAGGGTAAGACACGTTATAAATATGACAAAACGAACTGTTCCTTTATAATTTTGTAAAAGAAATGTAATGTTTTTATTTGTTTCTAGCAGATGGAGATACTGGAGCTTTGTGTACTGGGGCTTGAAGTTTCCCTCTCTGCAGTCCTCTGCTTCTGGTTCTCCAAAGAGAAACGTGCAAAAAACAAATAATCAAACTGATGAAATTTACTGAGAAGAAAGTGAGGATAAATAATACTATTCTGTAAATAAAGTGTTTGAATGAAGAGGAATAGGGAACAATATATTTATGCTTAAAAGAAGTTAAGTGATGCAAACCTTTAGTGTTGTCTATAGTCTGAGTGTGGCTTTCAGTTTTGTCTCAATTGTCTATACTGGAGTACAAACCCCCGCTGCACAGCCTGGGCTGTGGTCTGTGTGTAAAGACTGACTCGGACTGAGAACACAGGACTTGTGGTAAACGAGTGTCAGCTTCTCTCATGTGCAGGAAAAACCACCTTTTTTCTACTCAGCCCCTGCATCTCTTTGTTTAACGGTAGTGCTGAGTCTCTTAGTTCACTTCTGTATATTTGCAAGGGTCCCTCTGTGTGTGGTTTTTACACTCATACTTTTTTATCAGTGGAAATATCGGTTGCATGTTTTTGCGTGCACTCACACTTTTGAGATGTTTTCACGCACTGAGCGTTTTGCTCAACTTTGAAGACTTTTGTATGTAAAAGAACAGCTTCCCCCAGTGTAACAACAAATACAACCACGTGTTTAAAACATTTTAATCTTCTGTACAAGGACTGACTGCAAGAGAAGTGCGACAGTACAACATTGTCGGGATTGGTCAGCTATGTTTTGTTTTGTAAAATACATCTACAGTATAAACACATGGCTAGCTTACAAAAAAAATGTACAGACCTCTGACGTACCATCACGACAGCGTATATTATGTGTCAGTTATACATTTACAGTATTGTAACGAAATGTCATGTAATAAGTTGCATTTTAGTCATTAAAGTTGTAGTGCTGTGAAGCTTTAATCCGCTTATTTTTTCCGTCTCCTCGCCGTGAAGTACAAGCTGCTGCCTCCTGCAGACCTCAAAGCTGCAAAGAAATGCAAAACGAAAAATGTTAAAAGACGTGTAAAAAATACTTTTTTTAATATGATGCAATCAGAAAGGTTTAAGTTGAGTAAACATGCAGCATTAAGCATGTCAGTTAAGAAAACACTCCCAATACACCTTTTAATAAAGCAAAACCACATCGCATGCTAGATGAACACCTGTCAACTGTAAAATGCTTAGTGATTTTAAGGCATCAGGGTTTCACACAACATCAGGAAGGTGAGCAAAACTGTGCACTGTCTAAAAAAACGACCAAAACAACACAACCTTCAGCAGTCGAAATAAAGATGCCAGCTTTTTCTTTACTAAATGTTTTATTTGTGTGGCAATTAAAGCAAAAACATTCTAATTTTTTTTTTAACCTGTAATGTTGATTAAATGTATTAAAGTTGGACAGAAAGTACATGAGTGATTTATTTATTTGTCACAACGCATACCTTTAATATGCTTAAAGGTAGAGGGATCATAAAAAGCTTTTACCTATCAGGACACCCAGTTCTTACCAGCTTTTAAAAGATATAAATAAATAAACTGTGTTATTATCTATGCAATCAAAATGCAGAAGCAGCGTGTAAAAAATGAAGTGCGGTGCACAATTCAGGAGGCTGTATAACCACTTTTAGCAACAGTAACTTGAAGTTATGGTTTTCTGTGTGACCTTATCATTTTCTCACACAACTGTGAAGAAACTTTGGTCTTTATTACTACAGTGCTTCACGTTACTGAGGTTTGTATTTGCTTATCTGCTGCGCTCTTAACTTCAAGAACTGGACGTTGACTGGACGGCAGAACCATGATTCTGCTGTACTCTGTAATTTGGGCCAAGCTTTAGCTGTTGGAGAGGTGGCCTCACATTTGATGCTAGAATACTTTTGTATAAAGAAAAGTTCACGGTCAACTCTGTGATTGCAAGGTGCCCAGGTTCTGTGTTTGAAAAACAGGCCCCAAATCATCACTCCTCCTCCGCGCTTGACAGTTTTGAGGTGTTTTGAGGTGTTTGTGGTGATATGCTGTGTTTGCTTTTTACCAAACATGGTGCTGTTCATAACTGCCAAACATCTCCAGTTTCACCCTCTTTCTAATTATACTGTCACACACTTAACATGTGAATTGACATGTGTAGCGTCTGAGATGTAGCTCTGCGTATCGAACGGTCCGACCGCAGCAATTTGCTGGGAACGTTTGGCAAATGTCTTGAGCGTTACATTTGAGAATAAAAGGTTCTCTAGTTTGTAAAGAATTACTTTAAATTGTTTGGAAAATGACCCTGAAACCCTTCCTACACCTGAATGCTCCAAACCTGCAGAATTCCCAGACTTTTTCTTTGATCGAGGTTCTCACGCTTGCTCAACAGCGCCTGGCTGTTACTTACGCTCTTCATACTTAATTCTTCACACGCTGCTTCTGCATTTTGCTTAGTTTGGTGTTACATAAACATCGATAGCGTGTCATTTAAATAACCTTTAGAGCCACTAAGGACAAGATTATCTTAGAATTTAAAGAGCCTGTGCTGTCTTTTTTTTTTTTACAAAAATATATTACGTCCACACGTTAATACTGCCAGCTGCACTGGCTATTTTATAAATGCCTTGTTTTTAAAAAAATAAAATTTCTTCCACTTTTTGAGCTAAAAAACAGCAAGATTCTTAAAAACGCAAAACTCACACAGATACTATACAAAAAAAATCACTCTTAAAACATAACATGCATGTGTTCAAGCATTTTTATTATGATACTCGCTTCACCCTCATGCCAAAAAAGGTAGAGAAACATGAAAAAGAGCCAAACCACCCATCAGAAGGACAGCCCACTAAACCCATCAGGACAAACTCCCACGCAGCACACAACACAAAAGATTTTTTTTTTTTCACACATATTAGTATTCAGGCCACGGCTACATCCTCACAGTTGTTAATGAGGTTGCGAAGGGAACATTACAGATGTCCACCCCTGTGACATCGTTTACTTACTGAGCTAAAACCCCTCAGCTCTGAGTCAGACCAATGTAGACAGGCCTACTGCTATATGAGAGGTCTTGCTCTGGTAAAAACAAAAGAGCAAAAAGTAGTGAGTGAAACTATAGAAGCAACTACAGTGGGGCAAAAAAGTATTTAGTCAGCCACCGATTGTGCAAGTTCCCCCACCTAAAATGATGACAGAGGTCAGTAATTTGCACCAGAGGTACACTTCAACTGTGAGAGACAGAATGTGAAAAAAAAATCCATGAATCCACATGGTAGGATTTGTAAAGAATTTATTCGTAAATCAGGGTGGAAAATAAGTATTTGGTCAATAACAAAAATACAACTCAATACTTTGTAACATAACCTTTGTTGGCAATAACAGAGGTCAAACGTTTACTATAGGTCTTTACCAGGTTTGCACACACAGTAGCTGGTATTTTGGCCCATTCCTCCATGCAGATCTTCTCGAGAGCAGTGATGTTTTGGGGCTGTCGCCGAGCAACACGGACTTTCAACTCCCGCCACAGATTTTCTATGGGGTTGAGGTCTGGAGACTGGCTAGGCCACTCCAGGACTTTCAAATGCTTCTTACGGAGCCACTCCTTTGTTGCCCGGGCGGTGTGTTTTGGATCATTGTCATGTTGGAAGACCCAGCCTCGTTTCATCTTCAAAGTTCTCACTGATGGAAGGAGGTTTTGGCTCAAAATCTCACGATACATGGCCCCATTCATTCTGTCCTTAACACGGATCAGTCGTCCTGTCCCCTTGGCAGAAAAACAGCCCCATAGCATGATGTTTCCACCCCCATGCTTCACAGTAGGTATGGTGTTCTTGGGATGCAACTCAGTATTCTTCTTCCTCCAAACACGACGAGTTGAGTTTATACCAAAAAGTTCTACTTTGGTTTCATCTGACCACATGACATTCTCCCAATCCTCTGCTGTATCATCCATGTGCTCTCTGGCAAACTTCAGACGGGCCTGGACATGCACTGGCTTCAGCAGCGGAACACGTCTGGCACTGCGGGATTTGATTCCCTGCCGTTGTAGTGTGTTACTGATGGTGACCTTTGTTACTTTGGTCCCAGCTCTCTGCAGGTCATTCACCAGGTCCCCCCGTGTGGTTCTGGGATCTTTGCTCACCGTTCTCATGATCATTTTGACCCCACGGGATGAGATCTTGCGTGGAGCCCCAGATCGAGGGAGATTATCAGTGGTCTTGTATGTCTTCCATTTTCTGATGATTGCTCCCACAGTTGATTTTTTCACACCAAGCTGCTTGCCTATTGTAGATTCACTCTTCCCAGTCTGGTGCAGGTCTACAATACTTTTCCTGGTGTCCTTCGAAAGCTCTTTGGTCTTGGCCATGGCGGAGTTTGGAGTCTGACTGTTTGAGGCTGTGGACAGGTGTCTTTTATACAGATGATGAGTTCAAACAGGTGCCATTCATACAGGTAACGAGTGGGGGACAGAAAAGCTTCTTACAGAAGACGTTACAGGTCTGTGAGAGCCAGAGATTTTCCTTGTTTGAGGTGACCAAATACTTATTTTCCACCCTATTTACGAATAAATTCTTTACAAATCCTACCATGTGGATTCATGGATTTTTTTTCTCACATTCTGTCTCTCACAGTTGAAGTGTACCTCTGGTGCAAATTACTGACCTCTGTCATCATTTTAAGTGGGGGAACTTGCACAATCGGTGGCTGACTAAATACTTTTTTGCCCCACTGTACTTCTGCTTCAAGACATCCACCTTAAAAATAACATTTAAATAACCAGTTCCCCTTTACAGGACACTCGGCTTCATTAGTATAGCTGTCTAATAAGGAGTGTGCGCTTCGTAGCTAAAGATCCAGGTGTAGATAACGTGATGAAAACATATATATTTTCAAGAAAAGACCTTAAAAGGTTTGCAGATGATGGACGGCCCGCTTTATGTGAAGTGCAGTATTATGTAAATTAAAATGAGTAAAATAAGTAAATTATGTTTCCAGCTTGAAGTTTCTTTAAAAAGTAGTTTTATATTTCTTGTTCAACAGTTTTTAAACTGTTTTTTGAACAGCTGTTCTTTCCAATCCTAATGTTGTTGCTGTTTGCAAAAAAAAAAGATTTCAGAGAGACATTTTAGAATAACATGAGCGTAGATGTAAATAACTGCTCATTTCTGCCTCAGCTGTTTTATCTTAAAAACTATAAACTACAATAACAGGCACATATAGCTGCAGCCAATCCAGTCAGTCATGCAGTTTCTTTGCAGAAAATGTTCAAAATGCTTTACAAACGTTGCTCGCTTCATCAAATTACAGCCTTATTTATGCAATTTTTGCCACTAATGTCCAAATGAGTCTGTCGAACTGTCATCACACTTTGGATCGTTTAGTTGTCTCGCGCTCGCGGGCATCGTCTGTGTATTTACGATTCCTTAGAAAAGACTGCGTGCTGCAGCAGCTGCACCTGCCTCTCACGCTCGGGCTTAGAAAGAGAGAAAGATCACGCTTCCAGATTAAGAACGGCGAAAATGCGTGACAGATGAATTCAGAAACGAAGCCGACATGTTCAAAGATCAGCACGTTGCTGGGAGGGAGTGCATGTCTGAAAGGGGTTTCAGGAAATGTCACTTGGACTGAAAAGTCCTGTTGATTAGTTTTGGTTTGTTTGTGGTGACCTGTTATATATGTTGTACAAAGAGATGTTGTATTATTTAGCCCACCTGCGTTTATTAACTGAATGGAAAATGACTGTCAGAAACAAATGATGCAGTTGAATAACAGTGGAAACTGCTAACACTAACCACAATGACCACACATACAATTTAACACTTTTAAAAAAAAGGTTTCCACAAAAACCTTAACTGAGTGGCAACTGAGCGTGTTTTGTCTTGGTCTTTTCTGCTTTCCAGACTGCTACACAGAATCAAAGAGGCACATATGAACCACAAATAGGGAACAATGTGCCAAAGTTAAATGACAACTTCTTAGAAAGCTGTAACATGAAAATTATCATAGGAGAAGGGAAGAAGTGAAGCTAGGCAGAGGTAAAGTATGAAATACATGTGATGGCTGCAACAATACAGCCTCAGTTTTCTTTTACATATATAACAATAACAATGACGGAAATCAAACACTCACTGCTGTGATAAACTTGGTGCCTTGGGGCTGGAGGTCTTCATCTTTCTGGAAAATCGAGGGCTCTGCTATGGAGGATGGAGGTGTGGTGGAGCAGAGGAAAGAAGAGGACTCATTGTTGTTGTAAGATTCCATGGTGACGTTGGTGTGCCCGGGTACGGCGAGCGTATTCAGTCCTGTCACACTTTCACTGGATGTACACTGAGAGGATGTCTCAGAGCTCTCAATGACTGTCACAGAAAGCATGGAGAAAAATTAGATATATAAATAAAGCAATACAAGATCAGCAAGACAGGACTCTGTTCCCTTCATTCACAGCTTGAGTTTAAAATTTTCTGTCATTTGCACGTTATTAAAGCGTTCAAAAAAACATTTATTTACACATTTTATGTGTAGGAATTTGTGACTTTGGTGACTCCTTGTGGTAGCAGCAAACACGGCACCTAACTGCATGTTTTATTTACATGTCTACTTATTTGTTCTATTGTTTATCATGCAATGCAGTTTTGTGTAATAATTTTGGGTTAGTTTGAAGTGCAAATTACCAAAGTTTGCTCTGTTCTGTGCTCTGTGATTAGATTGGATAAGGTTCACACTTGAGAAACTGTGAACAAACAAAACAAAACTGGCGAATGCACATCTGGTCACTCACTCATGGAGGGCTGGCTCACGGTGTCCTGCTCCAGCTCATCTTCCTCTATGCAGTCATAGGGCCACTGGGTAAAGGAGGGAACGCTGCCTGCTGGGTGCGAAAGTGTGTGCGGGTGAGAGGGTGAGGAGTACAGGTGGAGATTGAGGGAGCCCAGCAGGGAGGAGGACGACTGGCTGCTGGAGGAGGAGGTGCTGCTGTTGGAGATGGTGGAGTGAGGCCTCTTGAACGAGGCCACGTGTTCAAATGAGGACACTGCGATGGACGCTCTTGTCCTCGACTCTGGCATTAGAGAGAAGTGAAGTGAGCTGTTAGATAAGCAACAATGAAAACCAATGTTGTGCTACTTTATTTGTTATCACACCTTCAGAAAGATTAATGCATTAATTGCACTGATTATGACGCAAATAGCAAACACAGATATTCCATTAGAAAGAAAAAGAATATTTAGTTCCCAAAGTCAGCTCACCTGCCCCCTTCATGGTATACTCAATGGCTCTGTCACTGATAGCTGCGTCACTTGGCTTGATGTCCATGAACGGTTTGCTTCCAATTCCCATAGACACCATCTCCAGCATGCGCAGCTCTACAATCCCAACACAAAAATATCTCCAATGACTAAATGTTCGTGTGTGTCACCTTATTTGTTTTGTATGATGTATTTAAGAGTTTGTGTCAAAGTGCACAGTCTGTCACAGAAACAGACCTCTGTTTCTGAGCGCCTGTCTCCACAGAATCTTCCCAATAATAGTTGTCCACACTGCCTTGACCTCTGCAGAGCTGGCTTGGAGTATAAACGTGTCTTGTGACTTCCTCCGACGAAACCAGATCTCAAAGCGTAGGCCGCTGTCACCGACATTTTCGGTCATGCCTATCTCTGCTGTCTATACAGAAAACAATAAGAATATAAAAGTAAAGCTCTACTCTAAAAGCAGTCCAGACAAAAAAAATCCTCCTCAAACAATAAATTCTTACTTTGAAAGACTGTTTGTAGATGTAAATGTCATATCCTCCCTCTATCTTCTTGGTCTTACTGAAGAGGATGAGGTCTTCAAACAAGAAGACTTGGCGGAGGTATTTCCTGCGACCACACCAGACCATGAACTCATCCTGGCAGCGGAGTTGACCCTGTTCTTTCAGATTCACCTGGAGAGGAAACATGGCTGCTTGCACACATCAGCGAGAACAATGCGATTCCTGGTGGGAGTCTGACCTTATTCTACTGTATCGCATTTAACACAATGAACTCCAGCAAAAATAGCTTTGATGACCTAAGTTTGAGTATCTCTGTTTCATATCTGTGCCTGCCTATAACTTACATCACATCCTCGAATGGCGTCCATAGCCAACAGATCGTTTCCATGGCGGAGCTGAAACTTGACCATCTCTTCTGCAGTGCGAAGGTCACTCAGCTCCTGCTCCTGGGACTGGCTGCACTCTTTTATCAGGTCTTTGAGCAACAGTGCATATTTACTCATCCTCTGAATGGGCTTCAGCAAGTAGGATGCCAGGTCCATCTTATCCCCGAGCTCCATCTGCTTATTCTGGAGGAAGAAATCATCATTACACTTTAAAAAACGCCCGGAATTAAAAAAAAGAACTGCCATCACTTCATTCGTGGGTTTGTGATATCCTTACAAAAGCAGACATCATGAGGGATTGATGATTACAAACTACATATGCCCTAAATTATGTCCTGTTTTAACACCTAATTATGCTTAATTTACTGGATGCCGGATTAAAAAGAAACACCTAAAATAGAAACTGAGACACATAAATGAATAAGTTCAGTAAGCAGTAGGGTCATTTTCTCGTAAACCTTTCTATAATCAGAGAGGTTGAAAGGTTGTTTTGCAGCCTGTATCCAGTCACTGTGTGAGGAATGTAACCAAAGTAAGAGATTCTAGACGCACCTTAAAGAATTCGTTCCCGTGGCTGCTGAGCAAAGCGTCGGACTGCGGCTTATTTTTGCTGTACAGAGCATACATTCCAAACTGATCCTCCTGCACACAACATTAACAAGTTACAACACTACAGCAAAATGTATGCTGACATGTCAGAATGATTCACAAAGCGTGCCGAATGATTCAGAGACTGTAAATTCACCAGGTACTTTCATTTTGTTGCTGAGTACATGAGCACACAAGCAATAATGGACCAGTGTGGGATAATGAAACAATCACTACATGACAAACTAAGCTAGTAACTATACAGCAACACATCTCGATGAAGCAACGAGACCTGAAAGCTGTTTCAAATTAAGTGTAAGGATACTCACATGCCGCAGAAAACAGCTACTGATGGACAGCGGGGATTGGGTGCACGCCTCCAGCTCTTTTAAGAAATACTGGCTGTGGAAGTCCCACAGTTTCTCCACATTCCCAAAAATGATGCTCCGTTTCCCCCGCAGGTCCTGAGGCAAATCGAGGCGCTCCATTTCGGGGAAATAGTGCTCAATGATGTAGCTGAGTGAGCGAACGTACTCCCTCTCTGTGGAAATCATTTCGTCCATGATGTGCTGCACTTTACTGTTGAACAGAAGGACGCATCAGGGTTAAGACTGAGAACAACAGGGATGATAATGTGGACAATTTTGATTGTTTGACAGAGAGTTTCCCAAAAAAAAAAACAGTTAAAAAACTCCAAATCTGAGGGTTAGATTTGTTCGCCTTCATTTCATAATATAAAAAGTTGAATATTTTGGCTGGTCTGGTTTGTTTTTACCTGTAATACTCGCAGGTATGCAAGTCTATGACTAATCTGACAATAACTGACTGTAACACCATTAAAATAATACCACAAGACTGTCATTAAAGCCTAGTAATCACCTGAAAACTACACACTACTTTTTAACAGGTCGGTTCCAAGAAAGTATGAGGCAGGTTTAAAGCAGTTACTTAATATGAGAATTTGAAGGCTTTTTAAAAACTTCACATGACTGGCTTAACAGGCCTGAGGCTGGTGTAGTTTATCATGAAAATGTTAGTTTGTGTGGTATTTTTTTCCATCTCTTACAAAAACATCATAAACGTGTTGTTTATAACTACGTACTCATCAGATTCTATCCCAGCGTATTCTTGATATAACTGATTAATTCCTCACCTGCTCTGTTTCTTTCCATCTCCATCGCTGCGCCTGGTATGGATCCTGCAGGGCGTAGACATGCTGCGGCTGCGGCCTAGCGTGGGGCTCATCACATCAGGTCTCTGCAGCTTCTTCTCTGCAGACACGTTATTGGTCACCTCCAAACCCTTAATGTAGACGCCTGTATATCCGTGAATGTGACTGATATCCGAGTGGGTGCTGTCTCTCGGGGATAGCTCATGGCTCATGGTCTTCTTCATGATCTTCTTCATGGGTTGCTTGCGCACCCGGGAGGCTCCAGAGTAGATGGGCTCGGAGCGGCAGGAGACGATCGAGTCGATAGTGCAGTCGCTGTCTGTGTCATCAAACATGGGTGGGCTCTGTCTCAGTTTGCTCTCGCTGTCGGGGGAGAAAGTGAAGTGCGATGAAGAGGAGATTGAACTTGTGGGACTCTTGGAAAAAGGCCTGACAGAGAGATTTTTGTTGTCCTCAAAATTTAATGGCTTAATTGGTCCAGGTAAACGCACACATCCATTAGCTCCACGCTGCTCTGGAGTGATGATCTGAACTTCTGCAGGCTTCAGAGAATCCGTATCGGCAGCTGTGGAGTCCTGAGCTACTGCCATGGCTCGAGCCAAAGTCTCTTCCAGCTGCTGCTTGGTCTGTTTACATTTGTGCCACACGGCGTTCCACTGCTGCAGCTGCTCAGGAGACTCCAGTGAAAGCACCATGTCATTAAGCGTGCTGAAGTTTTCCATGGAGAATTTGGATGCTTCAATGCAGTAATCCTGTAGGACCTGCACCACAGAGGGCGAAAATCTTCCCCCTGGGCTGGCCATACTCAGTTGATGGAAGTAATCCTGACAGTGGTCCATCCACTGGTTTGCCTACAGGTGTAAAAAGGTGGTTTAAATATGTTAGATATACACAATATGGCTAAATACAAACCGTTCAGTGTTCAATCTTTTAAGAAAGGTCATCAATTAAAATGTGGTATCATTTTGCATGAATTTTACTTACCGAATCATAGAACTCATACAGGTTGGCTAGGATATCTAGCTTCGCCTTCCTTTGCTCAACTCTGCTCAAAATGGAACCCAGATGTTGTTTAAAGTCGAGAAGAACCCCTGGAAGGGCCTCTGGAGACTCTTTGACCAGCTGCAGGCCACGTCTCTGCTGGTTCTGTGAGCAAAAAAGATAAATTTAGCACTGAATCCTTTCTAAAAGTTAAATATAACATAATCAGTTGAGGTATCTTTACCACTGATTCCTCCAGAAATTGGCTCAAGCTCTCTCTCATCTCCTTTATTTTGGCTGCAGACAAAGTTAATGATTCCAAAGGCGCAAGCTGCTTCTCTCCCGCGACACTGAACCAAAGTTTGATCTGAAAAAGAGAAAGGAAATGTCAATTACTGAGGATGCTTTTTTTTAAAGAGATAAAAAAAAAACAAGAAAAGCTCTGCAGAGCAGGTGGGAATATGGTATTTAATGTAAAAGTCACCTGCTGAGTTTGCTCCTCAAACCTGTGCGCCTCCAGCAAGCTCTCTAACTGTTTCTGTGACTTGTTTGAAAGGATCACAAGCTTATGAACTTCTTCATCTACTTGATTGTAGAGTGCGTTTAACATGTCGACAGTGTCCCTGAAAAAAAATGAAAAACAATATTCAGACAGGTTACAAGAAGTTTATTTTAATCATCATGGGTACTACTCATTATGACCATTGGGCACCACCATCGCGTCCTATCATGATCTACCTGTAGTTTTCATTGTCGCAGGCTTCTTCCTTCCTGATACGGGCAAGTACAGTTCCACCTTCCAGACGGAGTCGGTTTAGACAGGTGTCATCTAGTACACAATTCATGAGATGCTTCTGCTTTTCTAACACCTCAGACACCTCCTGACATAAACACGGACACGGGTAAATGGATGGTCACATTTACACAGTAGATTTTTTTTTTTAAATATCCTGGAAACTAAGAATGAAACAAACTGGTAAACATTTTACTACAAAAAAAAAAAGCCAGCAGACATCTATTGTGTGTGAGTGGAGACACATAAATCAGCAGGCCAGACTGTTTGCAGGGCTTTGCTCTGACCTTAGAGGTCTTTAGGTTGCTGCTGGCGCTCAGTGAGCTAATAGACTCCTGAAGGGAGGTGATGGCCGCACTACAGCTGGCGGCAAAAGGTTCGATTTTCTGTAAGTAAAAGAAGACAAGAGGAAGAATGAAAGCAAGGGAAGTGAGACTGTTAACACCTACAGTGTCAAAACAGCGATATTACCAAATGTGAAACTGATCATGTTTCAACTGGCTTGCTGGTGGTGGAAGTTTGCCTTTGGGGCTTTCTGCCAGAACGCTTTCTTTTTTTCCCCTTTTACATTATTTTCAGTACTCAGCTATAATTTGTTTTAGACAGCAAAATCCTTGGTTACATTAGTCATGTCTTAGTAAGAGTTCAAAGCAAACTTCTCCTATCTTTATCTGGCTTAGAGGTGCATTGCCCTGTAAATCTGGGTGTCTTTTTTCATTATGAAATCAAGCATCTAACCATGAAACTGGAAAAAAGGTATTACATACATGTTTACACTCTACTCCAGTCGCCTTAGTCACACTCACCTGTCTGAACTGGATCCAGTGGTTGTGATCGTAGTGGAAGGTGCCCTCCAGGTCTCGTGTGAGCTGGGTTTGGTCAATGTACTTCAACAGGGCCTTCAAAGATGACACAGTTTCTGTCTGGAGAAAAAGAAAAACATAAACAAACATCCAGATTTCAGTCACAGCACGTCTCCTGCGCAGCTTAAAAAAAATCTCTGTCATCACGGCTTGCAGTAACAAGATCAGATAAGAAACTTTCAAAAATCGTCCCTGTAACAAATGGAAATGAATTCTTGCAAGTGTGTAAACAAAATTAGGCCTAGCCTTCAGCAACATGAATACTGCACATTTATTCTATTTTTACCTGTACACTGATGTCTCTCTCGGGTTTGCTTGCTACCTCTTTGTCCGACAGGAACAGAACTGAGTAAAGTGCATGTGGTATTAAAGTCTAGAAAAAAAACACATGAGCATGTTTTATTTAAGATACACTTAAAGCACATAGATTATAATACAGCATATAGTTCTTATGCTATGAACAGCTAAGTACTGTGCGTTCAAAGTGACTTCGGATGTTTGTGTCAAGGTTTACAGCATTATCACCTTTACATCAGGAAGAAATGTATTATCAGAGTATGATATCTCTCCTGCGAGTCAGCTGCAGCCAGCCTGCTCCCAGCGTGTGGTTAAAAGCAGACAAGCAAGGACAGGCTCCTCTGCGAAGGCCCTGAGGCCAGCCTTTTTCAGAAAAATGTCTTGGAAGTGCACACACTACAAGTTTAAGGTGTGCCTCTTAAAAAGAAAAACCGCACTATGCCAGAGACAGAGAGGCAGAACAAAAGGAAATGTGTAAGGAATGAGGCAGTATTTTATCTCTGACAGAGAGACACATAACATTACAGTGCAGGAGGCAGCAGAGGGCCTGAAAACTCTCCGGGTGTGTTGGAGGGTAATTACATGTTTTCCAGTGTGGGCTCACCTGAAACTCAGACAGCGATGACAACAGAGCTGGAACAGGCTGCTGCCTTCTGCAGTCTATTACAACAGTTATACCTTGATCACGCCTTTCTTTCCTAAAACCGAAGCATTACAGTTATTGTAGCATCTGTCAAACACATGATGGCATGATGTGATACAATATTTTGACACCTGACAAATTTGTACATGAACACAGATTTTTGTGATGATGAAGTGACACTTAAAGTTAAGTTTCAGACTTTCTAAGCAATTTTGCGGGGATGGATGTTGACCTTAAAGCAAACACATTGTGTTGTCTGATAAGAGATCTAATAAGGGATGAAAAAATATGTTCAACTATACTTAATGGAAAGACTTCTTTGTTCTATAGCTCCAAATAAAAGCTGGAATGGAAAGAAAACTGGAAAAGTGTTAAAAACACTAGCTTGGATGAGTTCACCTTAGAAGTTAATGATAGGTGTAGAAGTCATTTTTAACCCAGACAAAATAAACCGGCATACTGCATGCATGACTTACCGCAGAGTTGAGTAGTAGTAGCTAAGTAAGCACGTCAGATCGTGGACGGTGCAGGTCTCACTTGCCCACAATGGAGCTCTTGTGCACACCTGCACCACTGCTCTCCCACTACGGTCTCTGGTCCCTGGTAGAGAGAAAGCAGAGATGGGGGTCAGAACTTAGCTCTACTTTCTTCCCACACCAAAAATATAACTGCTCAAGCTTCATAGTGATATGACAAACTAATGTTTTTTAGAGCAAAAAAGTTTTGGAAATGCCAGTTCGATAAAAAACAAGGAGAAATATCACTCACATAATAAGAACACACATTTTTAATGGTTTTGTCTAGGCCTCCCTTAGATAGATAATTTAGTAGATGTTTCAGTTTCTATTGCTGTTGCTTTTTTAGCATCAATAGAAAAGTTTCGGTCCATTACCTTCGCTTTTTTGGGGGGGGGGGAGAAATTTTCCACTTAGGCAAGTAATGCTATGTGTTATTTTATTTTTGAATGATTTCAGAATTGAAAAGAAGTGAAATATCTTTCATCATTTTTTTATTAATTTTTGAGACATTACATCATAATTTTCACCAAAAAACCTAAATAAAGTGCACATTTTTAAGATGCGCAGAAATGTTGGAAATCAGAAATGTGATAAAAATGAGCAAATACGATCAAGGTTAAAACTCATATGTGGAAATTGATATTCATTTTTTCTTAATTAGTTAGAAAGTTCAATAAATACTGCAATTTCAAAAAAAGCTGAATGTTTCGGGAATTATTTCATGGTTCAGGATTTATGAGAAAATGGATGGATGGATGGAAAAAATAATTTCAGTACAGGCTGATGGGTCTGAATCAGCTGTCCTTTACCTGGCAGGATCACAGCCGCTGATGTGAGCAGCTCCTGATTGACCTCTGACACCAGTTTGGGGAAGGTTAAATTATAGTCACATGAGGAGCTTTGTACCGAGGCCACTCTGATTGTTGTCCCATTTGCAGCTTTGGGACTGTGTGACTCTTCTCCACTAGCTCTGTACCTCCTGCTTTCACTGTTCAGGCTGTCGTTACGCTGTCCTGTAAAGACAAATAAAAAAATCTGAGCACTAGTCTGATGTTTATTAAGCAAGCAATCAACAACACAGTGCAATCAATAGAAATTTGAAGCTTCCTTTCACTTCTGTACTCTCTTTCCTAGCGGTGATACCTCATGAAAGTGTGTTTATTAGTGGCCAGCTAAGTGCACTCAATTAGTGAGTTCACCTGAGTCATCACAGAGTCCAGGTGTTTAGTCAGGCTGAGTCACAGGCAGACTCTCATACCTGCACCTCCTCCTATTCACTTCTACATAGCTCAAGGCTCTTTTTACAAGAATTGTGCTCCTGGAATTTTTAATTGATACCACAGTTTACAGACCTGAACCTGAGGCTGCAAACCTGCATTCTAATATCCAATCCAGTATCTCTACATCCTACAGGATACTTCATGGTGTCTTGGCCAACAACTGGGATGAAATGGACAGATGAGCATGCACGGTACATAATTAGAATTAATCAACAGAAAATAGTGGTCCAGAAGCTAAAATCCCTGAAAACACTGATTTTATCATGTGTGATGTGACAATTTGCTGCTTTTCTTTGTTCTACATGATAACTAATTGAATTTTTGTGGTTTTTGGACAGTATATATGCCATTTTAGCTTAAAAAAGGTTTTTAAAAAGTACTCCAACTATTAACAGAGCCTAAAACTTTACACAAACTCAGTGTTATGTCTATAATAAATTTGCAGTTATCTATCTGTGATGTGTTGTCTGTATAAGCAGTTTGAGTATTGTCCTGCTCTGTTCTGTGATAATAAGCCCTCCCAGCTCAGCCTCTATTGTCTTCAGAGAATTAGTGCATTTCCTGTGCGACTGTGTGACCACGCTTGTGTTTGCTGCAGGTTTCCTAAAATGCTTTGTTTTGAGAGGAAGTGACAAAAGTAGGCTAAAGCTTCCTGTGTATTGTCCTGTGACACAGTCTGCTTTCTATCTTCTGTGTTTGACACTTTTTTAAGTCATCAAAGACTAAACAAGCACTGGTTATTATCACTTAGTGATCACATATAAGAATCAGGATATTTGTTGGCTCATATCACAAGTAATTTAATCAATCAGAGAGTCTTTGTTTTACAGACTTGTATGAGTCAGCGAGCTTTCGGGTTTTTATAGTTAAAAGACAAAGGCTCAATTTATAAAAGTTTGTTTTCCAAAAACATCCCCAGCAGCTGATTTGTTCACAAGTTAAACTTGTGTAAACGAGCAACCCATCTGGGATTGCTGCAGCCTCCATTCCTGATAAGGCTCATCTCACTATAGGATGCCAGTTTTTACAGAATTTACACGACTTTCTATAATGTTGCTGGAAAAACCTGCTCGCCAAAAGCTGAAATTCAATCCCTCTGAAGTAATCTCTGAAAAACCTGATTTATATACTGTATTTTTGCCCAGTGCTGTTTTTTCAACATAATTAAAACCACTTTTTAAAAAAAAAACACAAATACTCACAGCTAATGTCTGGCACTGCCCGATGTTAAGTACTAGAGAATGAACAAAACTGCCTTTTTTAACCTCACATTTCAATTCACGGAAGAAGCTCTAAAAACAACATGATTCCCTAGGTGGTACTCTCACATCAGTGTTTTCCTGAGCTACCCAGAACGCACCAACAGAAAACAAAACAGACTGACAGCAGTAAAGAAAACACAGGATTGGGACTAAAGTGCTCTTTCCAGGGTTGGACTGTACCTGTTCCCTCAACGTGCCAAAAAACACACAGAGTGGGCTGTGAAAGGTTATCTGTCACCAATCGGAATGAAGTAGCTGAGAGTTATGAGCACTCAGACTCCAACTGTAGTCATCTAATGAACTGTTATAACCAGTCCTGCTGCAGGCTGTTATTGCAAAACCACCATCTAGCTATTAAGAGGTTTTCATAACCTCAGGGTGTATTATTTGATTAGTGACATGATGATTTAACCATCGGTAAACCAAACCTGTTAAAACTGAGATGTTTCAGATTCTGTCAGATTTTTGAAAATGCCTGTGCAGTTTTCTAGTACAGAGGCATTTCTCAGAGATTTATCACAGATTAAATCACCATTTGTTGTACTAGTAATGGTCTATACTATTTTTGACCAGCATTTGAGTCTCTAAACTTATACTGCTTCTTTCAACTAAGAAAAATTGATAAAAACCAAACAAACCCCAAAACTAAACAAAACTAAACAAACAAACCTGTATTGTCAGTCAATAACTTTTTACTACACGCTGTCTCCCTCACATATCTTTATGTGGAATTCTACCCAGCCCATCCTCCTCGTTAACAAACAAAAAAAAGCAGCTAGCGATGACATATCAACACTGTTTCTTTACTTCCACCACTTGCTTCCACTTAAACTTAGAATTCATTTTAAAGTTTTATTAATCACAGCGTACTTACCTGCATGCACATAATTACCATGCACGTACTTGCCTGCATGGCAAGGCCTTGCCCATTCAGGTAGGTACATACATGTATGAACTTATGCTTGCATGTATGTCAGGATTTTTAGGCTACACTTGGTGTGGATTTTATCCTGACTGTGAAACACTTTTTAATTGTGTCTTTTAAAAACTACAAATAAATTACTTTTACGATTTTATTAGTGAATATGTACTACAGCACCACCACAAGCCTGGGGTTAACACAATTTAAAGTGTCAGTGTTCACAGTAATGAAGGGAAATATGCAACTACAATACATCCTTAGTGTAGTAATAAATAAGCAAAAAGTCCCACTCTCTGGACTTCTTGTGTCATAGAGATTGTTTACAAAATAATCCAGATAATGCTAATGATGTTACAAATGACCTTCTTATAGACTCTGATGGTAGACACGTCTGTCTTCTTGTCTTGTTAGAACAGCATTTGATACTGCTGATCACAAGGTTTTCCTGCGGATATTAGAAGACACTAATATTAAAGGAATCATAGACTCCATATTAGATAGACTCCTCTTTGTACAGGTAAACGCACGGGTTTTTCATGTGTGAAATGTATTTATGGAGTTCCACAGAGTTCTGTGCTGGGACCACTACTTTTTACATTACACGTGCTTCCCTTAGGCAACATATACTTGCAGCCCAGATGAAACTAGATGATACAAATCAATTAGTTAAACTACTGGCATGTCATAAAGACATACCAGCCTGTATGTAATTTTCTTTCTTGTTACATTTGGTCCTAAAAATCTTAGAAGCACGGTGCCCAGCTTACTCTGGATGGCATAACCTTGGCCTCTATTAACACCTTATTTACTATTTTAAAAGAAATATGTAGGACTGCCTGCTTTTATCTGCACAACATTTGCAAAATTAGAAACATCCTGTCTCATTCATTACTTCTAGGCTGATAATTATAATTCATTCTTATCAGGTAGTTCTAAAAGTTCCCTAAAAGCATTCAGTTTATCTGGAACATTGCAGTAAGAGTACTAAAAAGATGAGAAAGAGAGCATATTTCTCCAATATTAGCCTATTTTCATCGACTCCCTGTATTTAAAATCCTTCTCCTGATATATGAGGTCTTGAATGATCAGGCAGCACCATATCTTAAAGACTGCACTCTTACTTCACTCTCAGACTGCAGGCTTACTTGTATTTCTTAAGAGTTTCTAAAAGTAGAATTGGAGGCAGACCCTTCAGTGCCGAGTTTAAATTTGAGAGACAGACACCCCCTCTCTACGTTATCAATACTTTCCTTTTTGATAAAGCTTATAGTTAGGGCTGGATCAGGTGACCCTGAACCATCTCTTTGTTATTCTACTATAGACTCAAACTGTTGAAGCACTCCGTGTGAGGCGCTTTTCTTAGTATGTTTTGTCCTGTCTCCTTATGTTCTTCTTTTTCTTTTCTCTTTCCTCTCATCCCCCAACTGGTTGCAGCAGATGGCTGCCCCTCCCCGAGCTTAGTTCTGCTGGAAGTTTTTTTATTTTTTGTTAAAAAGGAGTTTTTTCTTCTTACTGTTACAAAGTCCTGTGCTGATAGTGGGGGTGGACGTAGCTTGTTTGTTGGGTTTTCTCAAGGATACTGTATGGTCACCTTACAGTATAAATTGAGTTTAATTAATGCTCCTGATATTTATGTATGTTTATCAGGTGTAAATAGGTATTTTAGCCATTTGGTTCGTTCATTCCTGTTTCTTGAGAAATTTCTTAAGTACTCGCTAAACGAATTGCAGCAATTTTGCCATAATAGGATTTTCAGGACGTGAGCCACCAACTGGCTCCTGTGTCTTTACATTTGGCTAGGATCAATTAATTGCTAGGTTTGCTGTGTTCATGACATTACTGATCATAATCGTGATTATATATAATGACTACATTTCAAATACTGCACTTGAAATTTACTTGAAAAGCATAAAAAAACATTTATAAGCAAATGTTCTTTATGTATTGGTGCAAAAAATGACCAACATTTATGACTTTAAGTGTAATTTTTGTGCACTGAGGTTTAACATCAGGACTTACCCGACTCATCCTTGCTGTTTCTCCTCTCAATTCCAGGAATTATGGCCTCCACATCCAGCTTTCCGAAACGAAAAGCATAGTTTAGTTTTTTGGGTGAAATTCCGGCTGATCCTCCAGAAGAAGATCGTTCCCGGTGGCCTTTAACCTGGCCTGCTTTGTTAGTCCTCTCCAGTGACTTGGAGCGCCTTTCTGCTCGTCTCTCAGCACTCCGCAAACCTCTCTGTAAGTAAAGTAAAGGTGTGCTGGGTCTGGAGTCATCACTGCTGAGCCATCCCCGGCTACCTAACCTCCGCGATGAATGTTCTCTGGAGGAGGTCTGCGTGTCGGGACTGTTACCCGGTGTCACAGTTCTCTCTCTTAGGGTAGCACTATGCTCTGAGCTCTCCTCCAAGATGGATTCAGAGCTCGACCCAAGGGTCATGGGATTCTGTAGTGCTTCCATGTAAGATTTTCTGAAAAGTCTCCTGGTCTCAAAAGTTGCAGAGTCTCTGTGGAGACGGCGCCGAGGGCCTGGGTTACTGAGGTCTGTGCTGAAAGAGAGCATCTTGGACCCCAGTCCTCCCTCTCTTGCACTGCTGTCCTCACCGCCCTTTCCTGTACCACACTCCTCAGTGAGACTTTTTATTTTAATCTTGGGTATAGCATTGTCAGCTGTGCTGGTGCTATGGCTCTCACTGCTAGAGTCCATGCGGTTTCTGTTCGGGGAGTTGGGCTCAGAGAAAATGGAGTCAGCTCCCTGAGAGTGCAGGGACTCTCTGGAGCTGCGATGGCTGTCCAGAGTCCCCGTAGATCCGCTGGTGCTGCAAGTGCTGAGATGGGCACGGAAACCACCTCGGCTGCAGTGCGCTTGCATTATAGCGTCTGCTGTGTTGCTGACAAAGAGCGGGTTGACCACGTTCTTCCACGGTGTCCTGAACACAGCCGTACCAGTGGTAAGCAGACAGTTCTGTAGCGGATGCAGGTTTCGGTCACGTGTTACATTCTGTAAGAACTCAGCTGAGAAGATGCTGCCGTACATGCTCTCTGAAATAGGGATTTCTGCAATGGCCTGCCCACTGATCGACAAACATTTTATCACTAGCTTGGCAGCCTTGCGTCCTAAAGGAACAATTTGTAGGTAGAAATCTCCTTGCTTTAATCTGACTTTATGCAGAGGTGCAAGCTGCAGGACAACTTTCTCATGGATGCAAAGAGGCCATCCCTCATGATAAAAGAGCAAGCCTCTGAACTTTACCTGTGAAGAGAAAGAGAAGTCAGTCAGTACTCCCGTAAAACATTGTTATCATATATGTGAGTCATGCCTCAGCTGTGGTACGACTTGGATCATTTCAACTGACATCTGCAAAGCAGTATTTAAACACATGTTTAGCTGTAATGGAGAGGCAAGGTGTTTTCATGGGGCTCACTGAGTGAATCACTGTCAGCTAAAGATGAAAACCTGTCTGATCAGGCCCGTTTTCACAGCAACCACAACACAAATCCGTGTTGTGACAGCATGAAACCCTAAGAGCAAAAACACGGTGCTCAAGGGTTGGCTTTTTTCATCTCTTATGAATGTCATGGCAAAGGCTGAGGATGTGATCTTCCTCCGAAGCCTCTCATATTGCCTACATTACAAAGACTCTCATGCACAGCAAGCTGTTCTCAGGGGCTAGGCTTAGATGAAACTATTGCTCTGTGGCTATCGTCACAGTGTAATCACCAGAGAGATAAATGCAGAGGAATAAAGTTTCAGTGCTTTGGTGATAGGGCCCTAACCCACAGCAATCAAAGCTTTTGAGAGAGAATATTGAATTTCATGCTGGACCCTAGAGTCCATGGCTCCCTCTCAAGCACTCCACAGTTTCCCTGTGTTTCGCTATTCAGAGAATGATGGCTGCTTTTCAGCTTGTTGCCTGTTTCCGGAACAATAATCAACTCTGTTTCAGTCTCACTTTTCCCACTCAGGAAAAATATTCACACTCAGCAGAACTGTTCACAGTTTAACTTCTAGTTGTTTATCTCTTTCCAGACAGTGAGATAGTTTTGGTTTCTTTTCTTAAATCCCCATGTCCTCTCTCTATATTTCTATCCATCTTCTCTTCCAAACACAGACATTCTTGGTTTCCTCAATTTAACCTCAGATACCATTACTATCAAGCACTCACACAGGTTTCTTTCTGTATGATCTGTAGGATCCTCTTGGCAGGAAGCAAGAAGTCGATGAGGCAGCGGAGTCCGTCTCCACGATATTGCCTCTCCACCACGCTGAACAGCTGCCAGAGGACGGTGACAGCAGTGGCACTGAAGGGACGGTACAGGGCAGACAAAGTGCTCTGGATACAGTTGTCCAAAGACTCAGCGTCCTGAGAAAAACAAGAGACGGGTACATTAACATATAAGCAGATGTGAGTCTAAATAAGTGGCTTCCAGTCTTTTTGACATGGAGATTTTGAGATTTTTCTTTTAATGAATTGCCAATTTTTCCTTTTCCAGTTGTAAAAGCAAGAATTGAATAAAAGCAACAGTCTAACAATTTTGTGCCTGTGTAAAGGAGTTTTCAGATTTTTGAAGTTTCCTGGATTTTACAAGAAAAGGAGAAGAGACAAACATTTCATAGTAAGATGTTTCTTGGAGTCACAGGTTAGCAACTCCTAGTCCAGACAGCTTGTAACGAATTCCTTGAAATGCATGCAACGAAAATCAAATAATCTGTGCACAGTATACAAATATATAACTAGATAAACATATGCATGCAGGATCCCATTTAGCCAGACTGTCAGGAAGTTTGAACATGACAGGGAATATCAGGCATCCCGGCAGAGGGGAAACACCTGGTTACCATGACGTCACCTTCAGCTAACACAAACAGGCAAACTGGAAAGTCCAAACTGGACTCCAGTTGCGATCAGGACGGTGGAACATGACCTTCCAACAGCATCCGTGTTGCCACATAGTATGATTTGACCCCTACATGACCCGGGCCACCGCCATTGGTCCCCCAAACTGCATGTCCAACACAGTTTGACTGATGATGAGGACAGGATATTTGGGATTACAACAGATCTGAATGAGGATGACCTGTAGTAGTAGCCAGAGTCATGGTTCAAGCTATGACCTTCCTCTGTTCTGTCGGTGCCAAGGCCAAACATCACTCCACTATGTGTCCTTCCTGAATGGAACACAGCCGTGGAATAGAGACATCTGTCTCTCATGATAAGCGCACAGATAAATAGCAATGTCAGGAAATGTCTCACATATAACAACTTTGGGTGACACTTTATAATGCAGCCCACGACTAAGGGTATAATAATCCTGTATGAACTTATTTGAAATGTTTACCAACAAATATTTAAAGGTAGGTACACATTTATATATAAAATTTGTGTTTTTTTAACAATATAAACATTATAAGTATCGTTCTCCCTTTTAAACTTAAAAGAAACAAATTATAGACCTGTGTATATACAGTAAAGTAAATTTATTTACTTAAGTTTGCTCTTTTTTTTTCTCCTTTTACAATCACTGTTCAAATATAACTTTCAAAATATGATGGAACAAAGACTCGAATAAATAAACAGAAATATATAATTAGAATTAATTCAATCAAAATTGAACACCAAAGAATTGACCCTATAAAGTGGGGAAATTGAATCGTATAAAATCGATCATGCACATTGACATAATAAATATTAAATGATGATATTAAAAAAAGATGTAAAAAAAAAAAGGAAATTACTCTTAAAATTACTCATGAATGATGTAAAATTGCTTATACATTAATTTAAATTTACTAACACAATTTCTAATGGCACAATTTAGTTATAGTATAATTCTTTTTTCCTGCAAAGACCTGCCTTTCACGCCTTTATTCTAAAGTACCTAGCTGTAAGTATATAACTACACTGTAATTACAAGTAAAATACATTGAAATTCCAGTTAGTTACAGGCGAATTACACCCTCTGTAGGGGGCTGTATAATAAAGTGTTACCACTTCGCAAGATGTTGACCAACACAGGGCTTTAATATGCAGCTCCTCGATGCATTTTGCTACTTTCAGTTGAATCTCTATGCGACATTTGCATGTAAATAGAAGCTGCCAACAAATCAAGAGATCGCCTTTACTCTATTGAGTTTTGGTGGTCAGACAGCCCATGTTTCACCCTTTGTAGGATCTGTCTTGTTGATCTAAGCAGTGCAGCACCATCAATTAGAGGAGAGTGAGTACAGTTGAGCGCATTCGTACACATGCCACGACTCTACTACAAGGCGTTCATTGTGCACTCCGCCTCTCTAAGTGGTATGTGCAGTACAGTGTCGGTGGCCTGAAACAAAACACCCACTTCCATTAGCAGTCAGCTTGCTTTAGCGAGACAAAAACTTTTCTGGGCATTAGTCACTGTTGCGCTCAGGAGGAGAGGAGTAACATGGAGTTTTATTGGAGGAGAGCTAACAATGGGAGGAAAGCCTCAGCCGCATAGTTCGGACACACCAGCAAGTTTCAATTCAGGTTCCTAAGGCAGAAAAACAAGGGTAGTGACAGACGCAGTGTTTTGAAGAACAATTAGCCAACATTACAATTCAAAGGCTAGACATCGTGTTGCGCAGGAGTGGCTGTCTATGTAATCCAGTGCTACAGTATGGATACAAAAAACCTGCACTAAAAATAACAACAGATGGGCAATCCATTGTTTACACTCAGAGTAGTGACACATGTAAATAAAATCCTACCTATGGTAAGAGACACAGAACTTCCCACTGGCATGAAAAAAATGGAAGCTTTTCATTAAGTGTCACCTGTCTAGCACGAGATATATTTGCACGTCTCAGCAGAGTGACCAAATTTAACCACCAGCGCTGAGCCTCCCATCCGCTCTGAGCCACACAGGAATGCAGTGTATATAGCTGTGTATGTCTAGCTTCAGAGCTTCAGGCAGGACAAGAGCAAATTGGGAAGTCCCAACCTCTCTGATGCCTGATCTTTCTAATGGGCTGCCTGTTTGATGGCAGACTGAGGTGGTAATTAATGGCTTTAAAGCTCAAGGTGGGACACTTTTGTCTGTGCCATCAGTAAACAAGCTGTCAAAAAGGTGATCAGAGTAAATGGGATGGTTAAACATTAAAGGGTTTTGTCTCTTGATGAAAAAAGCAAACCCAGAGGATTGATCCTGGTTATGTTTGACCTTTTCTGTTTTGTTAACCCCCTTCCTTTTTTATAAAGTTAAAGATATACGGATGGTGGTGAAATGCTTGATTAGTTGGTGATTCCTCTATTGCAACAATTAATGAAATCATGTGTCAAGACTGAAAAGTCGGGCAAATAAGGAAAGAAGTGTATCAAAACCAAAAGAAAAAGTGAGAGACACAGAAGCAAACACGAGGTGGTCACTGACACATTTAGTGGGTCAGGGACACAAAAGACGCTGCCTGCCAGGACTCCAGTGGAGCATGAAGCCACCAGGGGAGTGTAACAGGAGAGCCCTGGAGCCCCCACGGAGGCTGCTCGCTAACCAACCTGCTAACAGCCTCAAAGGCAGCGGGACGACAAAGGCCACAGGTTGCTCAGACCTGCCCCGCTGCCAGGTGCCAGGATGCCAACAAAAGAGTCTAGTGAGACCTCCCCATTAAGCCCGCAGTAAGTTTCAGCTTTTGATCTGTACCAATAGAAATCCTATCTCATGAGAGAACGACAGTAAGAGGAGAGATGCTGGGATGTGTGGTCAGGCAAAAGGTGCACGCTGTACTCTGAATACATTTAAAAGCCACAGTTTCTGATTATGTCAAGGAGCCATAACAAAGTCAATGAGGTTACTTGAGATCGCTGTTAGTTTGAAATACGGCCCTTAACGAGGAGCTTAAGACATGTAATTACACATCAAACTGTACACACAAACGCCACACTCTCTGTGTACAAGGCACAGCACACGCTTCGAGAAATAAAAGCATAATCATACTAATGCTGTGGTCCGTAAGAAGATTAGCTGTTGCTGCAAATTGTAGCGTTGTTATCTTAGCAGATAACCCGGCGAGACAAAAGGATTGTGTGATGAACACAGATAAGTGTGAGAGGTGAGGCGATAAACTGGACCACCCACATACCCACAGCCAAAAGTACTACTTTTACAGTAAAGAAAGTAGGGGTGTTTCTGTCAGATTACATTCAACGTATTTTTTAATCTGGGTCAGTAAGTCGTATTATTTTGATTTATTTAAAAAAAAAAATTTAATAAGACCGACAAAAACTACCACTACTGATGGATTAAAGAGTAATTTTCACATATTCCCACAGTGTTTATGGAAAAGACTCACTTTATACCACCGGAAAGCGACTAATGACTTTGCTTCAGGATGTAAACAGCACCGCAGGCTTGTTGTTCTGCCAGTGTGTATGAAACACTGAATCTCACACATTTAAATATTATGTTTAATTCAATAAAACTCATTAAGGAAGACAAAATAGTGAATGGAGGTCCTTCAGCCAATCAGGGCAGTGATAAGTAGTGACAACAGAGACAAAGGAGCCTGACAAAGTCTGTTGATACCTCTGCAGGGTAAATATAGAGTGGGTGCATTCCATTATAAGTGGGAGGTTGATAAAGATATCAGAGAGGATACAAACTTGTGTATCTCAGTGACTCCCAGAAATAATAGTCTGTTTATCATATCTTGCTTTCTCCTTTTCCCCCTACAGATAAAAGTCCACCTTTCTAATTTCTAATCATCATCAACACACACACGATCTATAACTAGTGAAGAAATAAATCTAAAACGCTCATCTTTTACAACTGCACAACAAAAGTAATGATACAGACAGGCCGTGCAAAAGGAATTCATCACCCTTTAAAGTGAAGAGAGCGCTACAAACAAACAAGTCCATGTTATATTCCCTTAAAGGAGAAATGAGCCGCTGGATATATGTGCATATCGAGCAATAACATAATCCCGATCATCGTTCGTGTCGTCCTCCCTTTTCTTCTAACACAATGCATGCATGAAAAGCTTCCTGCTGTGTTTTGACTACACAGCGACAAGTCAAAATATCAGCCATCTCTGAACAGTGACATCAAAAACATCTACCGCCATAATACAGAAACACACACGCAATAAAGTGGCTGAAAAAAAAAGGCAAAACAAAGTTCAAGCATGTGCAAAAACTTCCAGAGAGTCACCGAAATCCTGTAATTAAACACATTTCAAGCTCGTACCTTTATACACAGGTAGTTGTCACAGCTCCGTGATTTTGCTCTGGAGTGCATTTTGCCCAAAGGAAGCATTTAGCCACCAGAGAAACAATTCCAAAATTCAATAAATCACGTGTCTCCAAACTCCAGGTGAAAGACTTTTGTAATCCACACTGTGAGTGTAGTAAGTCATTGCAGTGGTATCAGTGGGTCCGGCACCATTTCTCTCCCCTGTCTCTCTCCTTTTCTCTATGCTGTGGTGTCTGTAGCTGGAGTAGACTAAACTTCAGAGCGTGAGAGAGGCAGTGCGCGGGCTTCCCCGTCACTCACCCTCCCTTCCTCCAACATAACCTCCCCCGCCCTGCTGCTTGCTTTTCTAATGAAGCTCCATCCAGCTGGACAAATGCACACTCCTGCAACTTCAAGCTCATCATTCATTAAAAAAAAAAGACGGGGAAAAAAAGAAAAAAGACACGTACACACTACCTGACCCGCACACCCCGACTGCCGTGAGCCCCAGCACTCCACCCAGCAGGCATCAGACGTTGACTAACTCCTCTCTGCCCTCCCTGACCCTCTACACCCCTACCTCCACCAGCTCCCCTCTACCCCTCTTGCCCACAATGGTCTCTCTTTGTCCTGACAATACAAATGGACTAGGGTTTCAGCTTATTCTGCTGCTTTTCAAAAGAAAAAAGAAAGGAAGACATCAGCATAGGATTGGTTGGCTCAGGTCACTCATTACAATGGCATTCCTCTTAAATATTGTCAGGGGACTGCCCTATCCTTTAACTGACTCACAAACCAATGACATATGGAGACATCCTCCCGCTACAGAAGCCAGATATAACTTCTTTATAATGACTCTAAAAATGTTTTGAATTATTAAAATAGGTTTTACCTGATTCCATAATGAGGAATTGTGACAAGCACTGCAAAATATCCCCTCTCTTTGACACACAAGCATCAGAGGTGAGCATATTTTTACAGGAAGAATGCAACAAAATGATATGTTTGCTAGCTGTGAATGGTAGCTCCTTCCCATTTTTTCCTAAACACAGGAAGTCCTTGTTCGGAGGAACGACATGCTCTGTAAGAATACACACTCTGTGTGAAAAAGATCACATTAGGTCAGTCTGTGCAAACAGGGAAGGTAGTGACGACGGGTAATTGAGTTTGCTTTATTTTTAGAGAGAGAGGCGCTGGAGTCTCATCAGATGTCATTAAAGGCAGACATCACAATGACCTGAGAGGCACAAAAAGACACACACTGACTGACTGGAGTCTCGCACTCAGTGTGGGCACATTCAAACACACACACATGGTTACTCTCATGTTGACACTGATACTACAAGACATTTATACTTTGGTGTAGTGCATTTCTGGGAAATGAAACAAAGAGAGCAGATACTGTTATGCACTCGGTCTACATTTAGTCTTAGTCTTATAGCTACTGTATAATCTTCTGTGTAAGCAGAAGAAGACATACCTCACATATGCACTCTGCAAATACACACTCCTCTCTCTCCTACTCGGAGTGTGTGTGCTTGGACTTAACCTATAATTTCTGCTGCCTTGCCTTTCCACTGGGCTGGTTTCAGTAGGTCAGAGTACAGATTTTCTTCTTTTATGTCTCTCCATTTTTGTCGTTTTCCTTCTTTTTAATTCATAGTTATCCCATTGAGTTAAAGTTGCTTCACATAGGCAACAAAATAGGTCAAGTTTTATATATACATGTTTACAAAAAAAGAAACATTGTTTAGCTACGAAAGTAGTAAATTCAAGTTAATTCAGAGCTGCCTTGGCAGGTGTCCACTGTGTTTGTGTCTCTAAAACATGTTTATTAGATTTTCAGCACTGAGTGACATTAAATTTGGTTTAATTTCTTTTTATAAAACTGGCAGTGGAGTAGTCAGCAGCTCTAATCTTTTTATGGCTCCAGCAGATCAGAATTTTCATGGTGTACAAATACAGGGATTCACACAATATAAAACAGGCTGCATACAGACACTTTAGTAGTATTTCTACTACACGCACCTCATCCTGCTTTGTCGTATTTTTACTCTACATAGGGATACTGTTTACAAAATGAGCTGGAATAAGCTCCAGCCCCTGAGCTCAGGATGCTGATTTGGATACGTGGTTAAGAAGGTCTAAGAAAAAAGGGAAATGAATATCAGGTTGTGCTCATTAACATTTGAAAATAGTGAGTGACACTATAAATTTGTCATGAAACTGTGTGCAGAGGTCATAAATAAAGTGAAACATAGCATCCTTTTTCATAGACTTCAGCGCAATAGGATGTCTTTTTGCAGCCCTTTTTGAGAGTCTCCCCCTGCTGGACCTTGAGAATAATACATGTTTAATGCACCTTTCCACTCGCTTCATTTTTGAGACCTAGAATCTAGCTTTTATACATACAGTTTTATAGGTCTTTTATTATGCGATAGAGAAGACTTCATCTGTCTACATTCTGCATTCATACATATCCTTTTTGGGATTTTGGACAAATGTCTCATCTGTGGCCACAAAAAGAGACATCAATGCAGCCCTGCTGCACTGCTATAAACAATAAATAAAATGCACTCTACAGCCAAAATGTATATTTACATGCAGGGTGATTTATTCCACAGTGCTGATGACCTTGTTCTAAAGACAACAGCACATCCATCTGTGAGCTCTATTTCCCTGTATGTACAGTGTTTTGATTCACATCAAGATAGCAGTTAAGTTCGAGTCAGTAGTGCATGTTTGCACAACTACATAAATAAAACTTTTCCTGTTGTTTTTCTGTGGGCAACCATCAGGTTTTAAAATAGCCTTATTTACGCAAGCTTCTGGTAAACTACATTTATGTGATCTGAAAAGGCAGATATGGTCAGTCCCAGGGGTTGGTACGCAATCAGATAAACCTATCAAGGGAGCAAATTAGTCAGATGACACAAGAGCTGGAGTTTCATCATTTTTCATCATCATATCTTACAGTTTTTGAAAAGATGAAAACAGAAGACAGATTTAAGGGGAGGGTGAACGCAGAAGATGTTTGGATAAAGATTGAAATATTTTCATGGCTCTGCGTTAGATGAGCATAAACACACACAGGCAAAGTGCACACGCAAACGCTCGACATAAGGCAAAAGTCAAAAGTAACTCAAGTGCATGCCCTGTTGCTGATAGACGAGCGGTCATTGTAATGAAATCGCACACACAGAGACACACACACACACACACACCAAACTGTGGAATGTGACACCTTGGTCCTACCTCACTTCATACCAAAACCACACAGGCCACCAACAGCTGTCATGAAATCTTAAAACTTCACCCTTTTTCCATCCTCATAAAGTCAGGACGGCAACAACTGTGGCAACACATCTTTACAACAGCATAACGCACAGCATCAGTTTAAAATATTGCAGATCTTTGAAACAGCTCAGAGTTTATTAAACTTCTCAAAATGCCAAATAGCAGTGATTTGATATCTGCTAATATCTTGTTTATTCATTCCACAACAATTTAAGATTATTTAAGAAAAGCAGTAAATCTTCTGTCATAACTGAACATTTTTATTACAAAGTCGACGTTCGTATCAGCTCCTTCCAGTCAACTGGCTGATCGATTGGTCTTTGCAGCCTCAGCCTTAGCGTGTTACTGTTAGCCCAAAGCCCTTGCTTGCAGCAAAAGTCTCAGTGTTACACAAAAACAATCCAGAAACACAACAGCATTTTGTATTAAGTTTCATACTTACAGATCTGCTTTTGAATTCAGGAAATGTAGAGGACAAAGTGAATGAGTCATCACTCTCCGTCTGTCCGCCTCACACAACCTTGAGAACTCACATCACATCACCATCCAGCCTCACAGACCCTGAGCTATTGCCCCCTTCGCTCCTTTCTCAAACTGTTCCAGTTCCCGGGAACTCTGACCTGAATCGTTCCCCTTCTCGCAGATAGACTCAACTGGGCTGCTGGACATTTCAGATTGACTACCTCTGTATACAAATGCACATAGCTACACAAACAGTCACACTGCCAGGCCAACCCCCAGCTTCCTCTGCCATGCCAGAGTGCATGTAGACCAAGACCAAAGTCAGCATGCATCTTAAATGCCCACTAAAAACCTCAGACCTCCTGTATAAATGCTGTATTCCGCTGATGTCGTAGTTAGGATCAAGATTTACCGCCACCTTTAAGGCAGTGTGGTGCAGCTGTTGTGCCGACATCCCCACCATATTCGTGCTCTTTACAGAGAGTAAACATTAAGAGAGTATGCCACCTGTCATAGCCCCCTAATGTACCTTAGCCCCCTGCTGTGCGGACGTCTCACTCCAACACAAAAGCCAGTGTTTTCCCTGAGCATGCGAGCACAGGTGGCTGGAGGAGGCAAGGTCGAGTTACAGCAGCAGCTCCCACAATTCAAACCATCAAGGAGCCAAGGCAGACAGACTAAGCCAGACTGAATGTACCGAGGACAATAAATACAGTACGGCAAGCAATAATGGTACATAAAGTAATCCCTGTTGTTAAATCACAGCTACTTGTTAGTCTGGTAGACCAAGAAAACAAAGACTTCCCTCAACAACTTGACATTAAGATTGAGATTCTTTATTTGTCAATGTACTGTTTAAACTCTATATGCTACAAGAGTTTAAACAGTACATACAGTCAAAAAGATTTAATATGAAACATTAAATATAGAATTAATCACCATTAACTGCCTGTCCTCTATCTAAAATACTGGTTGAGGAATAACAATGACAAACTTTAACTTATTTAACTTGTCTTTTGAAGAAATTGCATCCTATGCCTTAGAGATTGGACAGCAGTCAATACTTACAAACACAAATATACTCGTAAACCCAAGACTGAATCCTAATGCTAAAAATCCACCACAAAAACCAGGACTTACCTTCGTTTGCTCTCTGCCCTTAAAGTCCAACAACACATGTGGGTGTTTCTGGCTCTGTGGACTCTGAGGAGCTGGCAGCTGGCTGTCTAACCAGAGGTGAGGACCAGCCCCCAAGTCCCAGAGGAACCTGACATGTTACATCAAATGCACGGTTTTGTTGGCTGACGAGAATCACAATATTAAGATTAGCCAGGCAGAGAGTTTCCCAGCTCCACCCCCCACCCCCCCACCCCGCCACCCCCCCACCCCCTCTCCCAGGCATCCCAATTCCTCAGCGGGGCGTAACCCATTCGTTTTATCTGCACCCATCTCCCTCCTGTGTGTACACTGTGAGGGGAACGCACAGGAACTGGTCTGGCATGTTAACAACGTCTAGATAAGTATACTCTACCTGTGCTTTCCAATGCCCGTCTTTCATGCCATACTTTTAATTTTTGTTTTTGTGATATTATTGTGTACGTTTCCTCAAATCAGACACTCCTTTTGTCACATCTCTCACCCACTTAAAAGGCTCTGATCATATGTAAACCCCGGGAAACCTCTAATCTAAAGTGTTTAAAATAAAGGGTTAAAGGTGAATGTCCCAATGAAGAGATCAACAGCACTGCCGACCTGCTGATCTAAAGAGATAATGCAGCCAGAGTGCAAACTGCCTCCAGTCCTTTTGATGGCAACAGATGTCAGCCTGCATTGTTATATGGATTACTTGAGCCACTCAGCAAACACCTCCAGGTGTGCATTCCACACCAGGAAGGAAAAAGGTGGAAGCCACTCCCCTGATTCAATAAAAAGTGCTGCCTAGCCTGAGCGAGAGGCTAGGCTGATGGAACTGGGTTAAGAGCTAATGCAGTCTCAAAAGTAGCTTCTTTACTCTATATACTGAATCTATACCCTTTATATGTACCCTTTGTGTAGTGCAAGATATACGTCAAGATAGTTTATGTGCTCTTAGAAGAAGGCAAGTATGACGAATGTCTAATCTTTGGTCTGAACTCAACACCTGGTCTCCACAGAGTCTTTAATCTTTGGAGGAAGACGCAGAAATTAGAGGCCGTGCTACCACTTCCCTTAGAAAACCTGCAAATAGGGAGTGAAAAATATTCGCCACAACTAAATCACTAGGAGTCCAGTCCATCTGTATGGAGGCCCAAAACTGCCAAAGTAAATTACTAAATAAATAAAGCGTTGTCTCTAGCAACCGTGGCAGTAGATTGACTTGAAATGACAACATTTTGATTTAATTCTCAAAATGAACAAGTTTTTTTTTCTTAATGTGTCGCTAACACTCCTTCAAAACAATAATGAAAACGTCTATACAGGAAAACCTTCTATATAAATTTCCCATGTTTTGAATTAGAATTTACATCTTTATATCTATTTATCTATTTCCCTAAATGTACTTTTTCCCTGTATGTTTGTTTTTGCATTTCTTTTTGTTATCAACGAGGCCTAACATATAAACTGTGTCACCAGGATCACAGCAGAAATGTCTGGAAATTGTCAAAGAAATGAGGCACTTACATAATCTACTGAAAATAATACTCCATCACTGGTATTTTAATATTATTATGTATGCGTAATAGCATATTAACATATTTATTGACTTCTTTATATATGTATATCTATATATCTATATATCTATCTATCTATATCTATAGATAGATAGATAGATAGATATGTTAATATGCTATTTTTTTACAACTTTTTGGTCATATACTCACAGTCTATGAACTACCACTTGGTATGTGACAGCATATGACTACAATAAAAATGTCTACTTACTTCTCATATTTGTTATGTTTCCCACAGCATGACAAGTAAATAACAACCAGAAATAGTCCGTCATTTGCCGCTGGGTGGTGACAACTTCCTTCCTAGTTTCATATCGCTGCAACTTAAACACGTCTGGGATTTTTGGCAGATGGTTAAAATAAATGGGCATTTTTTAGTCAGTCATGGGAATATTTCAGTAACATCATTAAAACATCTGTCCTTTGAAAATGAAAACAAGTGTGAGTCTTTAAAACAAACCTGGACGAAGGCCAGCCAAAGTCAGACTCTGCAGCTCGTTAATTGGTTTTTAGGCAGAAAATAATTAAGACAGAAGCCACAGCCTCATTTCCAGTAATTCAAAAGATGTAAGACACAGTGATAACCATCACAAGACTCATTATGGATACACTGAATGTTGACTGTGCACCTGATAATTTGTACAAGTAAATGCACATAAGAAACGAGAGAATGAGACAGAGGAAGAGAGAGGAAGACAAGGAGAGGGACAAGGGGGTAGTGACGGGGGGAGAGAGAATGATAGGGAGGGAGAGGTGTTTCCTGTTTCCATAGCTCTAATTATACTCATCTCTTGAGGATACGACTTATCAGGAAAAGGAGCTTTGTCATTGAGGAACTCCTCAAGGACAATGTCAGGTTTCATACTTTCTCAAACCCATCTGAACATCCTGTATCTGGTTTGCACACATGTCATTATTATAATTATATTACATTATTAAAAACTGGTTTGTAGTGCAAAATGCTTTGAATGCACAGTAGGAGTAAAATACTATATAATACATGGATGATAATTTAGAATAAAAGGTAAACAAATGTAAAAGCAAATAAAGTAGAAATATCAAATTCTGTTGCACTCTCTAAATTAATTGCCTCGTTTATTTATTTTTGGTGCATTTAACCAGATATTATTCTACTATACAGATTAATATACAGATTAGGCTGTAAGTAAACTCCATGCTGATTGGTACATAAAATATGTAGGGCAATAGTATTCTGGGCAAATATATAGGACTACTGTCATTTAGACAACAATAATTAGCTGTTTTGGAATTATTTACTACAAAATAATGGAAAAAGAGGTAAAAAAAACAAACAAACTGTAACTTTCATGCTCATTAAAAGGATGTTTGTTTTGTTTTTGTTGCATTTTTCCCCTTTTGCAATTGAGAGTGCCTGTCTTACATAAACTCAGGGCTCACTCAGTCTGTTTGTGAGTTGCTGTCAGTATAACGGTTCCTTCCTGTTTACAGATACGGTGGCGATAGACTCCTGGAAGTTTGTGGCTTTTGAAAGATGTTTGAAGCAAAATCACTTGAAGCCCTCGGAGACGTTTCACTAACATTTTACAGGCTAGAACGAAACAGTTAAAGCAGATTTACCACTCTGCTGTCGAGTTTACAGCTTTGTGCACTGCCCTCCTCTAGTGGAATATGAACACACAGAGAAAGACCTACTTATCTTTAGTACAGTAAATAAAAAGCACATTAGAATTTTAAATATGAAGTGTGGACTTCTCTTCACTGTAAAAACAGTGAATGCAGCAAGCAGTAATACTTACATACAAACTCTCTGTTTTAATAAACCAAACCAAAGGCATATATTATTGATAATTCATTTGACAGCCCAGTGGTTTATAATGAGCCTTTGCTTCATCTATTAGTATGCAAAAAAGGAAAGACAAGCTGAGTGGAGAGGTGGGGGGTGTCCAGACAGAAAAAGATTGAGAGAGGAGCTTCCAAGAGTGAAAGAGCCATCTAAGCAGCGTTCATCCAGCGGCCCGCATTGCCTGGCAACCTCACCACCAGCGAGAGAATGTGTACAGTGGCCTAGAGGCTGTTTCTGCTTATTCTCACCAAAAGAGATAATTGCTTGCAAATACTGGAAAACCCAACGTGAGAAATCAAGAACTGAAGCTGTACTGTCTTATTTGCAACATAGAGAAAAGCAAAATGGGACACTGACATATGAGTTACCTTTTTGTGGTCATGAACTCTGGTGGAACTAACTTTCACATGAGTCCCTGAAAACAAGTCAGCAGCACAATTGTTCATCTATTGCGGGAGCACTTTTCATTGTTACACTTACAGTCGGATTAAGTGCAACTTAAACATTAAAAAAATTATGCTAATTTTGTGTCTCAACCTTTATTCCACAGGAAATGCATTTATGCCATCCACAGTCAGATGCAACCTGCATTATATGGTTGCAAATGCCTTAAACAGTGTTGGGCAACAGATTTGAACATCCTAAGATGGATATAATAATTAACAAACACATGGTGTGATCTGTCTGCATTTATCAGCACAGTTTTTAGCCCAGCCTGAAAAGAAAAGAAAATTATCCTGCCAACTTTTTAAACCTGGCTGAATTTAGAGCAGAGAGAACAATTTTTCTCTTTGTATCAGACTTTAGAGTCAGAATTAGTGAACCATTTTCCCTCCAGATTCAACTGTGCTCAGCTTAGGGCTTAATCAAGTGGAAATTTGGAATAGGGGGTGTGTGTGTGTGTGTGTGTCCGGGTTGGGGTGCAGGATAGAATGGAACAATTGTTCAGATAAAGGCCTCATGTTGAGTCCGCTTTGATGTCTCTCTGGGGGATGTGCTGGGATTTTACAGTAGCAGTTCACTCCATTACTTTTTGCTCACCTCTGGCGAAAACTGCACCCTGCAAGATGATGCAAAATCAGGCCCCAGATACGATCCAGGGCTCACGGTGTAACATGGTACCAGACATTTATCATGGCTCCTGTGACCCAGAGTGACCCTCATACACGTGGGAATTTTATATTTCTCAAAAATGTTAATGTCAAAAATGCTGCTGGACACCCAACAATATCCACATTCAAGTGAAATTCCCCTTGCCCCACGTCTATACAAGCAGACGGGCCAGGCTCCCACTGATCTATTGTGCTGCAAAGCCTTTCTCATGCATGTCTTGAATGAAAGCCAGCGTATGGATGGTTTGAGGATAATCACGTTTTCCTGAGACAGGCTTAGCAGCACTAAATAAGCCGCACAGAAAAAAAAGGTGGGTCAAACAAAAGTGTTGTATATTGGGAGAAAAAAGCTGCAGAACACCCAAAAAAGTTTGCCTCGGAAACTTCGTAAATAGAAATGGAAAGTAGTTGTGAGCAATGCAAAGGAATGCTGATGCACGAAAAGGCAGATTAAAGTGTTTAAGAGGTCTTTTCCCGCATTTACTCATACTGCACTTGTTGAAAGGGGACACTTCCTACCTCCGTATTTCGTCCGTCAGCAGGTGCATTTGGGGCATTTCACTGATGCTGTGGCGCCCTGTCTCCAGAAATCGTCTCCTCTCCAGCGGGTCACGCCGACAAAGTTTCCCATTTGTTGCCGAATCGACCAAACCTCCATGTAAGAACTTTATCGGCAGCTTTGTGTGTTTAATATACCAAAAAACAACAACAAAAACCCTGAAGCGTTTTTACGGCCCAGCGCCTACTGAACTCTAACTTTGGATGGAAGTTGGTAGTTGTCAGTGTTTAGAGCTGCCCGCTTCTCCAAGGCGTACAAAGTAGATATTTGCATTAGGGCGACCCTCCCCTCGCCTTTCATAGCTGCCATTGTTTGTCTCAGCCTGAGCTCGGACTCAGTCCTTCTCTAAATCCCTGACGGAGGGAGAAGGGAACGCAGCTTTCTCTGAGCCCAGGCTGGCAATTAAAAACCTGCACAAAGAAACTATTATGCCAACATTTTTATGCACAATACATTAAACAATCGTTGGATTAAAGCAAAAGTGGAAAAGAAAGTGAGAACAATGATGCTATTTTGCACTTTTCCAGTGCCAACTTAAATGGCAGATTCGTTTGCAGCAACCACGTGAGAAGCAAAAGTAACAACCAGACCTCCGTAAATACCTGAAACAGGTGCATGAAGACACGAGGCTCTGATATTTCTTCTTTATTTGAATCAGATGTCACCATCTGTTTGAAGTTCAGCAGGTTCAATATGGAGGGCAAAAACTGTTTCCTTTTTCTTTTTGCCTTTTCTTTTAAAATATTTTCCATTTATTGTTTAGTATTTTACTCTTACGGTGCATTCAAAGAACTTAATACAGTGTTTTTAATAATGCAATATAATAATAATAATAATAATAATAATAATAATAATAATAATAATAATAATAATAATAATAATAATAATAATGTCATGGGCACAAATGTTCACAGTTTAATATGGAAGCTTTTCTACCACTGAAAACAAACAAACAAACAAATAAATAACTAACAGGAAGAGATAAGTTTGTTTCAATCTCTGATTAAGTATAAATTTTGATAGTCTATCCAAAATATTTTTAACTAAATAAATAAACAAACTTGGTAACAGAAACAAGCTTCCATACCTTATCACACATTCATGCAGCACTTTTACACCATTAAGCTTTTTACATACACACAGGGCCAATTTGGGGTTCAATATCTTGCCCACTTCAAAAAGCCAGAGATTGAACCACTGACCTTTTAGTTAGCATTAAATGGCATGCTCTATGTCCTAGCCTGACCTGAGTGACAAACCATCCAAAAGTCTTTAAGAGGAGAGGAAATCTCAGACCTCCATATTTCATGTGGGACGCTCTGCAGGGCCTCATGGAGCTGTAGCCGTGGAAGTATTAGGGACTCCCAGAGACACCCTTTTGCTTCAAGAAGCAGCAGCCACACAGTAGCACTTACAGTCAACCTTCATTAGTGGCAAAAAAAAAAAGAAAGAAAGAAAAAAAATTGTTTTGTGAAACACTCTTAAGTTTTGTTTTGTCTAAATACTCTCCGAACATGTGTTGTAGTTTCGGTTCACCACTGAGTGAGAGCCATGAATCCTGAACTGACCAATCAGGATAAGCAGAATGACAGTTTTAGCTTCTAATAAATACTAAAAGACGCTGGTATTTTTTAGCTTTGGTTTCTGACGTTTAATTGATATTTATACCAGAAAGAATTAAAATAATAGTCAGGCTTTTGTGTGGCCTTGGTGACAGTGGACCAGCTCGCAGTCTATCACAGAGCCAATGAGCAAACTCCTGTTCACTGAGGGTTATCTTCAGAGCGCCCTCTAGTGGAATTCCAGCAAATTTCAGTGTAGTGGGATTAATGTCAGCAACTGCCCTGTTCATTTTGTTGCTTAGTTTAGCTAAGTATCAGTTGTCTATGGATGCCCTGGCCACAAATTTAAAACCAGGACACAAAAAGGTTTGTACACATAAGCAGCTTGTTCTGATTTGATTTTGAAGTTTTGTTTTATAACAAGCAAGCTAACGTCTCAGTTTCTGATAATATTAGCCTAAAATTTCCTTTCTTGAACTTACAAAAAACTGGTTGCCAAAACCAATGTCATGAGTGCAGAGGGACTGAAAGCAGTTTG